>NW_022111329.1:686723-700851 GCF_000313985.2 Echinops telfairi | reverse complement strand
AGGTGCCCTGGAAGGCAGCAGCTGCCCCTTCCGAACAGCCATGGCTGTGTTGACTCCCAGCCTCCAGCTCATCCTTGCTAGCTGTGTGGCCCTGGCTGCTGGACTCGTAGCCTGGTACTACCTGTGAAGGGCCCACTTTCCAGTGACCACCAACCCCACCCCTTACCCGATTGAACTACCACCTCAGGTGACTCTTTTTTAATACCTGGTTTGAGAAAACCAACAATAAAGCAAGACGCTTAAAAAAAAAAAGTGAGCTACCCTGTCAGAGGCAGAAAACTTGGCAGACCCAGAAAAACAAGGCAGCTCTCATATTCCGGCTCTCACAGGTTTCACTGTATATGGGTACTGACATACTTCGTCTCATCACTGTCCTTCAAAGTGGCATCTACAATTTATCACAGTCCTTAGTATACTCTGAATATTTCATAGAATAACAAAAAATAAAATCTTGTTATAGGTAGTAAACTGTGTGTGCGTGCGTGCGCACACATGCGCCAAGCTAATTTTACTTGTAACTTTCCCTCCATATCAAGTCTTCATGTGTGGAATTCAGTGACGTTAGTTATGTTTATTAATCATTACTACTGTTCCCAAAATTTCCCATCAACCTTCATAGAAACTTTGTTCCCTTAAACAATGAGTCCCCTCTCCCCTCCCTGTCATAAACTTCTATATGTACTCATTTTGGACAATTAACTTCTTTTAATCCAGCCTAAGCATAAACTAAAGAAACTCTATTTACACAATAAAGTGCTCAGCTGCTAACCAAAAGGTTGGGGGTTTGAACCCACAAGTAGCTCTGTGAAAGACAGACTAATACATTTGCTCCCATGAAGATTCCAAAATTAAATTTACTGGCATTGAGTTGATTCGGGCTCATACAGTGACTGCATAAGATAGAGGGGGACTGCCTCTGGGTTACTGAGACTTTAAATCTTTCAAGAGTAGGCAGCCTCCTCAGCAGAACAGCTAGTAGGCTTGAACCACTGACCTATAGTTAGCTATTCAATGCAGCCTATAAAACTCCTATGGGATTTCTCTGTCACACTAGATCACTAATCTGGGATTCTCTGACTCTATGGCATTTAACAGCAATAAATTTAATTACTATTGTTATTACTAGCTTTGTCTTTATTTTGGTAGTTAGACCCCTTAAGTTTGTGGTCAACAGAAACCTACTGAGTTGTCTTAATTAAGGTTCTCTAGTTCTTTAGCTTCTAATATTCATTACAATGGCTACACATACACACAGACAAAGTTCATGAGTTTATTACGGAAGTTAACAAGTTGTAATGCCAGGGTGGTTGTTAACCAGGACATGATACGAAGTTGCAGGCCTGTTAATAAATAAGAAAATCACGAACTACTCTGCTGTAAGCCTCAAGTGGAAGTTATTCAGCTTGAGTTCTGTGGGTCAGCAACTCAGTTCTCTGAATTAAGTGCCCAGAGGCACCCCACTCCAGTAAGCCTCAGCCCGAATGCATTCAGCTCCACTTCCATGGGGCAGCAACTTCCCCAATTATGTGCCCAGAGACACCCCACTCCAGACGCCTGCACAAAAGCATTCATCTTTATTTCTCCGTGAATCAGGAAGTCCACCACTGCACGGGCTCCCGGTTCGGCTGCTGCACCTCTGACGGTATTGCTGTCATCTGGATCTCAGAGGTTCACTGCACAAGGATGCCTGGTCCAGAGGACATGCTCCACCCCTGGCTGTAACTGGTAATGAGATCCTTCCTTCTGCTGCTCATAGGACTCATTTTATCCATGTCAGGAAACCAGTCCAGGGGAGCCTGTTCAAAATTACAGGTGAATTCTTTCAGTATCTTTCCCCATCTTCTTAGTAGACCCATGTAGGGAAAGGTCATTTGGTTGGAATTAGAGACTTTAGCTGGAAGAGCCACATTAAATAATCCACTGCCTGCACCTATAACTCTTGTTTTACTTTAGTACTAAACCAGGTCTTAGATTGTATGAGGGGGACCCAAAAAACCTGGAATTTTTTTTCCAAAGCAATGTCTTTAAATTTTTTTACAAACAACTTTATCACCTTCAAAGTACTCTCAGTTACGCTTAATAAATTTGTCAAATCTGCAATAGCATTCTTGGAAACATTTCTCAAACTCATCCATTTGGATGGCTGACAGCACCGCCCTCATTTTTTTCTTCACCTCTTTTACATCATCAAATTGTTTGTCCTGTCACGCCCCTCACATTTATGGAAATTAAAAAAAGTTGCTTAGAGCGAGGTCATGTGAGTAAGGTGTGTGGGGCAAGAGAGGCGTGCTGCTTTTTGCCAAAATCTAGCACACTGAAATGGCTGTGTAGGCAGGTGCACTGTCATGGTGGCAAAACCAGTCCTCCATCTGCCACAAATCAGGCCTTTATTGTGGCACTGTTGCGCAATTTTTTTTAGAACCTCTAGATAATAAGCTTGATTAACAGTTTGAGCTGGTGGAATGAACTCCAAGTCCATTATCCCCTCACATATCACATCTGGTTTTGGGGGGCTACCCTCTCATGTTTATTTAGTTTTGTAGTTATTAAGTTGAGGCTATTATGCATGTGAGGATATGTAAAAAAGGTTTGCTTCAAAAGCATAGAACTTTTCTTAAAAATATCAAAATGTAAACACACACACACACACACACACACACACACACCGTATACACTCAAGTATAAGCTCACCCGAATATCAGCTGAGGCACCAAATTTTACCACAAAAACTGCATAAAAAATATGTGCTGGAAAACTCGGCTTATACATGAGTATATACGGTATATCAAAATGTGAAGCTGTTGCTTCTTTCCCTTTTTTTAGCTGTTGTCTCTTGTTATATTCTTCATTTAGGTCTATACATGTCTATTATATCACCAATCCTTCCGAAATAATTCTCTTAGATTTAGACCACATCAAAATGCCATTTTTAGTATTCGCTAGGACCCAAATTGTGTTCTTTGTGTTTAATGAACAAAACAAAAAGTCTGAATGGGATTAGTCTTGGAATGGAGGGTTGAGGGGGTAAGGTTCCCCAACAGAATTCTCAGCAGATAGCTCTTGTTACTCTTAAAGAATGGGCAAGTTTGACCATTCATTACAGCTATTTTGCTATAATGGAAAAAATATTCCCTGGAACAACTTTCTTGGCCTTTTCCTCACCAATGAAATATTTAATTCTTCTTATTTCTTTATAATAAGACCCCATGATCATCCTATACCCTTCTAGAAATTTTCTTAAGGATACCATTTTGAAATCCCCAAATCTTTTTGAGCTTACCTCTTTGCCTTGAATTTAACTGGCCTAGCAGACTTTAAAAAAAAAATTTGCTCTAGTTTTTAATATTTTGTTTTCTTTTTTTAATTAGTTGGGATTTAATACATATAATTTATCATTCCACATTTCAATCATGACAAGGCTTTTGGAAGCCACTATTTTGATTAGACTTACCCTGGTTTTTTTTGGTTTTTAACTTTTTATTATTAATTAGGTGGGAGTTTTCATTTGAGATCATAAGTTTTATATTCCACAACTTATCTCACCTCCCATAGCTGACTCTGTCTTTCCTTTTTCCCCTTTGTCTTGAAGAATATTATTTTCCCCTTCACCCAAGTTAACACCTGTCTACTACTCCCATAAAGCTACAGTGTTGGAAACCCACAGGGGAAGTGCTACCCTTTCTTATAGAGTTGCTATGAGTGGGCACCAACTCAATGGTACATTTTTGTCTTGTTTTGTTTTATTTTTCACTCTAGCCTAATCCTTCCCCTCTGTCCCTTTCCCTCCCACCCCTGGAAACCATCAAAGTCTGTTTCTTTTGGTATGAAAAATTTTCCTTTTTACTTTTATAACAGTGGTCTTATACAATATTTATCCTATTGTGATTGACTATACTCAGCATAATGTGCTCCAAATGTCATAGGGGTTTCAAAGTGCCATCATTATTCTTTAGCGAGGCATAGGATTCTATTGTGTGTATATATCAAAGTCTTATTTATCCATTCTTCTACTGATGGGTATTTAGGTTGTTTCCATCTTTTGTTATCACGAAGAGTTCTGTGATGAACCTGAGCATGCATATCTTACTCGTGCTTTGTTCTTTAGCATCTATAAGGAGTACAGGAGTTGCCAGGTCATAGGGTCTTTCTGTTGCCCTTGGTTTGAGGAAGCACCATACTGCCTTCCCGCAGTGGCAGTACAGTTTTACAGCTCCACCAGAGGCCCACAAGGGTTCTATTCTAATCTTTACGTATTTTCTCCAGTGTTTATTTTCTAATTTTTGAATTTTTCAACCAATGTAGTACAGTGATATTGTTTTGATTTGCATCTCTCAAATGGCTAGAGATTGAGGGCATTTTTTTCATGTTGTTGGCCATCTGGATATCTTCTTTAATGAACTGCCTATTCATGCACTCTATCCATTTTAAACTTGGATTATTCACCTTTTTTTTTTTTTTTTTCCGCCAATAGATAGGTCAAATTTTAATTTGAGAAATAAATTCTTACTGTAACATTAATTCATTAAGATATTTTTGAAGATTATTCACCTTTTTCTTGCTAAACTGTTGAAGTTTTTTTTATAGATTTCAGAGATTAATCCCTTGTCCAATATATCATCACCCCAAATCTTCCCAGTTTGTGGGTTCTCTTTTTACTCTTTTGAGGAAATATTTTGCTACACAGAAGTGTCTTATTTTTTAGGAGTGGACCTTTTTTTTTTTAAGGCACCTAGGCAGATGATGACAAGTGTATTACTAAGAGAACTTGCCTACAGCCATCCACTAATCACAGGGAAATATTTAAATATTTAATATATTTTTATTTAAATATTTAAATATATTTTAGTTAGAACAAACCCATGTATGTCTGGTAGCAATACTTTTTTCCTTATCCTTATATGTCTACTAAACATTCCTCAATTCACTCCATCTTGACATTATTCAATTTTTAAATCATGATTCAGTCATACAGTGTATTTGCTAGTCTAATATTACCCTCAATACAATTGATAAACATGACTCCGATCTTCCTTCCATGTTGCAAAAGTATTAGAAAAGGTCAAAGTACAAAGTCCAGTGGCATTCTGCTGAAGACTTTCTTTCAAGCTGACACCTGGTCCTTTTAATCGAAAACAAAACAAAATAAAACCAGAATTATTTGTTACAAATATGCAACCAGCTCTGAATCTGCCTAGCTTTTCTAGTTCCTAGTACTTACTTCCTGTCTTATTTAAAAAGTAAAATAAGGCTTGTGTCAAATGTCTTCCTGAAAGGTCACTATGCTTACTTTATAGTTCTAATTATTAACCCAACAATTCTATCAAAAACTGAATAAACTTACTTTGGCCCAATACTCTCACCACAACTATTTCATCTTTTAGTGATCATTATAGGTGCCCTGGCAGCACAGGGGTTATGCATTGCGTTGCTAACTGCAAGGTCAACAGTTCAAAACCACCAGGCACTCTCTGGGAGAAAGAAGGGGCTTTCTACTATCATAAAGAATTACAGTGTGGGAAACTCACAGGGGCAGTTGCACTCTGTCCTATAGGGTTGCCAAGAGACAGCATTTCCTCAATGGCAGTGAGTTTAAGTTAGTGATCATTATATTTTGTCTATCTTTAATGAGTTTTAAACCATCACAAACTAACAAAAATCCATAAATACAAGATAACTAATTTTCTTTTACCCTGATGTTCCAAAATACTTTTAGGATCCATAGCAGGCCTATGCACAACAGCATGAAACAATGCATGACCCTGTGCCGTCCTCACACTTATTCCTAAGTCTCAGTCCACTGTTGCAGCCACTGTGTCAATCCATGTACAGCGGGCATATTTTTGTTTCCTCATCTCATAATACCACGGCCTGGCTCCGGCATACCTCATAAGCATATGAAAGCTGGACAATGAATGAGGAAGCCAAAAGGAGAAAGAATTGCTGCCTTTTACTTAAGGTGTTGGCAAAGAACTGAAAGCACCATGGACTTCAAGAAGAACGAATCTATCCTGAAAGAAGTACATCCAGAATGCCCCTTAGAAGTGAAGACGGTAAGCCTTCATCTCACATACTTTGGTCACTTTATCAGGAGAGACCAGTCATGGATTGACACAGTGGCTACAACGATGGGCTCAAACATAACAATTGTGAGGATGGTGCTGGTCTGGGTAGTGTTTCATTCTGTTGTGCCCAGGGTTGCCATGGGTTGGAGCCAACTCAATGGGATGTTACAACCCCAGCAAATCTCACAATACCAGAAAGAATTATGGTTGAGAAGAGCTGCATATAGAGAAATGTTAGTGCCTTTGAGACCCCACAATTCTAATAATCTCTTTGAGTTACTAGTCTATGAGAGTGATGATTTCACCCATTGGAACCTCTGACAAAGGGCGGCAGTCTTTCCTGCATGTACTCTATGGAGTTTTGGACTAGTCATCTCACTCACATAGCTACTAGCTAGGTGCAAATGTCTTGAGAAGTAGGTATGAACTTGCTACGGGGTTCTTGTTAAAACCAAACACCCACTGATAAAGGCCTTGTGGCCTCCCAGCCCGATAGTCCCATTTTTTGATGAGTCAACTTTTACTCGTGATTAACAAGGTGGGACATGCCTAATAAGCCTCACTAGGTATATTTGAGAACAGACACATTCTTGGTAGAAATGGTATATTTGAGAATGCCTTTGCTCAGGCACTGACGCCATCTTGGCTATACAAGAAAAGGTGACAGCTATTCTTCTGGAAGAAATTTATCCTCACATCACCACCACCACGGCTTCCCTTCGTCCGCACCGCCCCCACCTCCCCCACCCCCTCCACCCACCCCTGTCTATGGAAAGCCTCTGGCTCAATTTGGATTTCAATCCAAACAATTCCCCCTAAATGCCTGATTCACTGATAGTTTGGCCAAACTGAAATAGGATGGCGTGACACTCAACAGCTCTTTGCTCCAGAAGGAGTCAGTAAATCTTCTAGTGAACTGTCTGTGCCGTAGGACTTTATTTCTTCTTTGTTTTAATCAGTTTAACAATTTCACTGACTTTCAATGCACATCTCATACATTTCAGTAGTTCAATCACATAACAACTGTGTAACCATAACTACAATCATTCCAGAACATTTTTCTTCCTTGTATTCTTTGTTGTTAGTTCCCCATTTCCTGCCAGCCTCCCCTGTCACGTCCCTTCGATATTTGATCCAGTTGTTGTATCTACAAGTTTACCTAATATGGGTTTCATATACAGAAAATCATATAAAATCAAAACAATACAAATGGCCCAACAACGATACACTGAAATAAAAATTCAATTGATAAAGCAAAAAATATGAAACACTGGAGAAATTATACATTAGGTCAAGAGGGTCATCAATGACAGAGTGTCACATTTTAACCTAACGATAAATGCAGTAATCCACCCTGCCTTTCCCATTTTTCTAGCCATTCTATCATCGCAACTAATTGAGGGGGTTTCCCTCGGTTTTGCTGGCCCTACTTTACCAACCATGATGTCTTCTTTTAGCAAGAGGCTTTTTTAATGATGGAGGAGAGGACTCTACGTATGAGCCTTCCTGTGAAAGCGTACTGACCTCTACTTCAGGAGTAGTCAGAAGAAACCTTCACGGTCTGTTGTGGTTGTTAAGGTTTTTAGTTTGGGGTGAAATTGTATATAGAGGAACACTCATTTTTACATGTACACAGTTCAATGCCATTGTTCTTCAGGGTAGCCTTGGTGACAGAGTGTCTTATGTATTAGGCTGTTAACTTCAAGGTTAGAATCCAGCAGACGATCAATATGAGGAAGATGAGGCTTCCAAAGTTCAATTATTTACAACTTGAGAAACTCCCCGGGGCAGTTCTACATTGTCCTATGGAGTAGTCAAAATCAACTCCATGGCAGGGGATGGGTTATGTTCTTCATATTATGTCACCATTTTAACTATTTCTCCCCATATTGTTTTAACACCATTAATTTAGATTTATTTACCCTTAAACTTCTCATCTTTCCTTCAGAGTTTCTTCTCAGCTGTTTGAGAGCTCATACAGATACTTTTAAAATGGAGCTCTAGAGAGGAGCCCTGATGGTGTAGTGGGTTATGTGATGGGCTGTTAACTATACGGTCAGCAGTTCAAAAACACCAGCAGCTCTGAGGGAGAAAGATGAGTCTTTCTATTCCAATAAGGAGCTACAGTCAAAATCTTAGGTTCGGTGTTCTCTTGGCAACCCAGCACAGTGGTACAATAGAAGCTAAGTTAACTGAAGAAACTATAAATGATTATACTTTGCATTGAAAGTAGAGCCCAGAGACAAGATTACCCATTTTAAGTAGTCTTTATGGTAGAAAGAAGGCATTGCAGTGCAGAGAAAACAATGGAGGAACTCTTGGGATCTGATGGGGAGTGGGGGGAATGGGTCAATTTGACTCCAGAAGAATGAATGTTAGCAGCTGTAATAGCAGCTGAAACAGCTTCTCCCCAGACTTGGGAAGGGTAGCGTGAGGGAGATGTCAGAAGACAAGCCCAGTCTACCTAGTGTGATCCCTATAGTAAAGCTTCAGTAACCTCAGGGAAGCAGTGAGCTGCTATTCCTTTGCAAGTGCAGTATCTCTCTGTGTAAAGTAACATCACTTCAGAAACAGTCTCAGAGGCCTCACAAAGACTCCAAAATCCAGTGATGAAGACTAAAGTGTTGCGTTTCTCCTCGACACTGATGTGGTGTGTTAGGCCAGGCTGACTAGAAGAAACAAATTCAATGACACTCATATATGTGTAAGAGAGAGCTTTTTATCAAGAGGTAATTATATGGTGCTTCCTTGTGGGCATGGCCTCCTCATACAGAGGGTCCTGGGAACTTCCCTTATCTCTCTGTCTTCACCTTCCTGTTGATGAGTCAAGTGGAGACTTGCAGGAATGTTGGAGATGCATCTACCGCCATTGGATCCACAAGCCTTTGCAGCCGTTGGCCAGTGATCTTCCTGCATTCTGCATCATTGCATATAGCTGCGTGAGTCTGAAGACGGACTTGTGGATTAGTATTGAACTTATGGACTTGAGTTGGAAATTCATTGCATGTAGTTGTGTGAGTCTGAAGAGGGACTTATGGACTGGTACCAGACTTATGGACTTGATCTGGACTGGACTGGGATATTTAATTGATGCATAATTACTTCTTGATATAAAACTCTCTCTTACACATAAAAAAAGAGGTAATTATATATCAAGCAAACATCCCAGCCCAGTCCAAATCAAGTCCAATGCTACTACGTAAGTCCAATACTAGTCCATAAATACCTCTTCAGACTCACACAGCCATACTCAATGATGCAGAATGCAGGAAGATCATACACCAGTGGGTGAAAAGTCTTGTAGATTCAATGGCGGTGGATGCATCTCCACAGCTATGTCTGCCATTAGCGTGGCTTAAAGTGGCTCATCAACAGGAAGGTGAAGCAGAGAGTGTGTGGCCTGCCTCCAGGTAGAGAGAGAGGGAGGCTAGCTTCAGAAAGCCATTTATCTTGGTTGCTCTCCAATCAAGCTGTGACCTGATTGACAGTATAAACTCTACCCACATGTTCCTATAGGAGCCATGTTGGCACAGACAACTTAACTATCACAGATGGGGAAGTATTAGTGACGGATGAATCAATTATTAGTGAATCAGTCTAGTATAGAAAATGATATGGCTCTCTAGGACTTAAGACAAAGGCTGATGAATTTGTAGTTCCAGGACAACAAGAAATCCTCAAATAAAAGGTCACAATTTTAATCTACCACCTGAATATGAAAGACTTACTCAAGAAGATCAGCTCCTTAATCTCTTCAAATAGAAGGAATGGGATCCCCAGTGTCTGAACAGACCTAATACACAAATCCTTTATTCTACCAAACCTGGAGCAGTTAAGTGGAAACCAGGGCAAGATAGCCCCATATTTTGAGTACTAATTAGACTGGAACCCAATGAGGCTACCTGGTGAAGATCACAGGAAGGAATTACACTGGGGTGCCCGAGAGCAGAAGCTTTGTCAAGCAGAACCCTAAGCATCAGTACATAAACATTTCAAACAATTACCTAGTGCCTACTAACAAGAAAAAAATCTGCCCTTAATTGGGTGTTCTTTGTGACCTTGAAAACAGTTATCTGGTTCGTGATATCTCTTTCAGATAGAAACAACTCCCTTCAAAAATCTATGGAACATATACAGTAAAGACCCACCACTGGTCTTTCCTAGCTATATATCATGTAGATTTCATTTCTGGCTCTCAATTTCAGCAATTACAAGAGAAATCATGCCAGAGAAAGAAAAAAAAAAAAGGCTTAGTCTTTATTTTGTCATAGTAGTAAAATCAAGTTAGGAAGTACTCTATAAGCTTTTATCTTTTGATCAAGCCGAGCAGTTATATTTGTATTATTGTATTTTTTTAAAGTTCTGGGTGTTTACTTTGGCCAGTAAAGAATTATGGAAATTAAAAACAGAAGTTACAGTCTCAGAAACCCACAGGGCCATTCTACTGGGTCCTCTAGAGTCATGTGGAGTCAGATTGAGTACCTATATGGCAGTGAGTGAGCGCAGCATTTGGCTAAATTGTTGTTTACTTTCAAGATGTGTATTGAATGATATTGAGCCTGCTTTCTATTGACCAGCTTCTTCATGAATTACAGATAAAAATGTTAAGAGTTTCTCTTTAAATGTTTTCTTTTTGTAAACCTAAGAATTCATCTTAAAAAATGATTTTATTTTGTTGTTGTTGAGAATATAATCAGCAAAACATATGTCAATTCAATGATTCTTACATGTACAATCCAGTGACAATGACTACATTCGTAAGAGTTATACAGCCATTCTTACTTTCCTTTTCTGAGTTGTTCTTCCCAATGAATGTAAACTCACTGTCCTCTGAGATGCCTAGCAAATCTTCCAAGTTGCAGCCATAAATTGGTTCCACAAAGACAGACCTTAATGCTCAAGACAGACCTTTTCTTTTTCTTTTTTTAAAACTAGTTAAGCTAATGTGTTGGCTGGTTTTAAGAAAACTTTAGGGGATAGTTACTGTTAAGTGTTTACCACCCATAGATCATATAACTCTCACATAACTACAGAGAACTATAAAAAATGCACCTATTTAATTACTTAGAAACACTTTAAGAGGATAATTTATTATTTTTATGCACCCGTGAGATATTACCCCTAGAAAGAGAATAATCCAGAAGTTATATGTAGAACAAATTTATGCTGACTTCAGCCAAAGTGATCAGTAACAAGACATTAACCGCTTGAAGACATGAAGTCAACTGCACTGCACTACCAATATAATTACCCTAGGTTTTCCTTCTTGCAGGCTATGGCAAAATCTGTCCAATTACTAATACATCTTGTTGTACCTGAATTACTGCCTTGGACCAAGAGAAAAGGTCAAAACAGAAACAATGGTTAGGAAGTGGCCAAAGAAGACCCTGATGATTTATGAGAATTACTCAGCTGATCAGTTTTGGGACCCTGATCAACATGGTTGAGGTCAATACTACAGTTGGCTTCATCCTGCCAGTTGAAATCCTATTGAATGTAACCTTAATTACATGCTATGTGAAACAAAGGGAACTGATTTGGTCCCAGCCTCTGGTGGTCTAATTAGTGACCAAGAGTGGTGCTCTGATGGGAAAATTTTTCCAGAAACCAAGACAATATAAAAATCAGAAATGGGTATTGTTGGAAGACAATCTCATTTTTCTCATTTCTCATATATCTCATATTTTCTCATTTCTCATATATCTCATTTTTCGGTCTTCCATTAGGAAAGTCTTCCATTTCCTAATCTCCCTGAATTTGTGAATGTTAACCTGATATGGTAGAAGATTCAAGATTCAAGTTAAGAAATTACCCTGTATTATCTGATTGTGTCCAAAGTCGTCATAAGGACCCTTATAAGGAAAAGCAGAAGTTGGAGTGATGCAGCCACAAGATAAGGAATGTGGACTGCCTCTGGAAGCTACAAAAGTCAAGGAACAGATTAATCTTGTCCATTGTGCTTCCAAAAGTTGTGCAGCCTTTTAGTTTGATTCTGTAAGGCCCATTTTGGACTTCTGACCTCTAGAATTTGTAAGATAATACATGTTGTTTTAAGATCCCAAACTTAGGTGTTTTTTTTTCCCATTGTAGCAACATGAAGCTAACACAACACTGCCTTTATTCTAACCTATCTTAATGCTTGTATAGTGAACAGGCATGTTAGAGATTGTATCTCTTTCCAGAGCAAAGGGTAAAGGGTTCCAAAGCAAAGGGTTCTAAGAGATTTAAATTCCTTAAGCTTAAGGTTCCTCTCCTTACAATGCAGATGTTACCTGGCCTCTTTTACATGACCCTGTGCTGTTAGTTATAGGATCCTGCTTCTAACCCAGGAGTCTTCGGGTTTCTACCTTGCAATTGTGCAGACCAATTTATTAGCTTACAAGTTGGGTAAAACCCCAGAACCTTTATACTTTTTGACAGATTAGAGAGTAACTCAGGGAAACCACAATGTGGTTCTATCTTCACCTTTCCATTTGGGAATCAAGGCTGAAATAAATATTTGAATAAAATGATATTAAGAGAAGACTATTTGTTTTTTTCAAAACAACAAACAAAGAACACTATTCTGTTTCCTATGTAAAGTATCTCAATTTGTTGCCTTCATGGCTATTCAAAGCTTTCTAATATCCAGAAACATTTTTTACCCTAAAGCATTAGTATCATCTGGAATTCCTAGATCATTTACTCCATACAATACATTTTTACACATTTTTACAACTTACTTATCTTCATCAAAGATTCATCAAAGATAGCGAATTTGCTTGTTTTCCATGTGATGGGAGACTGTTAGTATTAGACAATATAAGGTCAGGGAATACATTCCAAATACTTCTGTTTTTAATGAATTTGTCCACTGAAAGAAATTACTAGTTTTATAAAAATAAGAGCAACTTTAATCAACTTATCAAAATATTCACCTTTGGCATCATATGACTCCAGGAGAACCTGTCTTAACACTTAGGAAAGGCACTGGATGCTTGCCCAAGGGACTGGGTCTCAGGTTATCAGCACTATCCTGTTTATAAAAGAGATCAAAGAAGAATAGGCTTAGATTATTACTGGTCATTTTTATAAGGCTTGCGATGAAGAGATGAAGAGAGGAAGAGATGAATGAGAGGAAGCATCTATATATTACATTCAAATTTATACATTTATAACAGAATTCTGGAAATAATTACCTATATTGGGGATGACCCACAAATAAAGGTTATCTTGAGTATTAAAATTAACTTAGAATTGACATTACCATTCTTTGATGTTTTTGATAGCACTTAATAAATAATTTTTGAGAGAAGCGTAAAAGAAAAGATGTAGGAGATAGGGTGTTTCATCAGGCCTCTCGACAGCAGCAATTCCAAAGGGCAATTTTGTCTTTGCAGGGACATTTGGAATGCCTGCCGACATTTTTTGTTGTAACAAAGGTGGTAGTGTCAATGGCGTCTAGTGGTTAGAGGCCAGGGATACTGTTAAACATCCTACAATGCTGATAAAACAGTGCAGGGGTCCCATCTGACCACTTTTTGCTACATAAGGGAGAGGAGAATTCATCTCCGCATCAGCCCAGGGCCGAATGCCACAAGTCAGAGGTCGCACATGCTTCCACCATCCATTCTTTTTCTCTATTCTGATGCCTACTGTTCTTCCCATGGCACAGCCTTTCTCTACTAGATTTGATCATTAGTTGCAATGGCCACATAGAACTCACAGACAATACTCATGATTATGAGGGTTTATTAGGGAAGGTAAATAGTTACCACCAGTCATAATCATAAAACATTAAGGATACAGTCTTTGGTCTATAGCAGCACCTCTTCTCAGTCAAGTCTCTCTTTGGTCCTCAGGCTCTCAGCCACATGGTTACTTGACTTCTGCCTTGTGTCATGAGTCAGAAAGCCAGCCCACTGCTCTGTCCCACAATCTTATGATTTCATGGTGTGTTAGTCTGGGTAGATGAGAGAAACAAATCCATGGACACACATATGTGTATAAGAAAGAGGTTTATCAGTGGAGAGGTCTGGGGGGCTGGTCCCAGCACCAAATACTAAGTGGATGCCTGCCCCTCCCCC
>NW_022111329.1:671585-684779 GCF_000313985.2 Echinops telfairi | reverse complement strand
ATGAGGGCAATGAATGTACAAATGCGCTTTACACAATTGATGTGTGTATGGATTGTGATAAGAGTTGTATGAGCCCCTAATAAAATGATTTAAAAAAAAAGAAATACCACCTTTGAAGCAATGAAAGAAAATAATATCCAACATGGAATTATATATCAGAAATGAAAAAAATTAATATTAAAGTGAATATTTTAAGTAAAAACTTATCCAAATAAGATGCCTTCCTAATATAAGAAAAATAAATATAAAACTTATATTGTGTTCAGCAAAAAAAAAAAAAGTTTATATACCAGAGCAATTGAACATGGAGAAAACATCACATCCCAGTCCAGATCAAGTCCATAAGTCCGTTATTAGCCCATATGTCCAATATCAATCTATAAAGTCCTCTTCAGACTCGTGATACACATGCAATGAAGCCAAATGCAGGATGATCACCAGCCATTGAGTAGAAATTCTTTGGGTCCAGTGGCACTGTAAGCATCTCAGCGCTGTTAGGGGTCTCTCTGTGGCTTCTTCGGCTTCAGAGGTCTGGTTTCATCCATGTGGCTTGTCTTCTGCAATATATCCTAAGGAGTAGCAAAGAGAGAGAGGTGTCTTCCTCCTCTAAGGAGGAAGTCCCAGATTTCCCAGAATTCTCATGAGAAGGCCATGCCCATACAGAAGTTTCATTGGCTGTCTCCAGATTGACAGCCTAGACTCCACCCCTACACATTTAATCCTTAAATTGACATCAGGTTAAATGACTACCATACATGGTCTCTGATCTTAATGCTGTGGTTTCTCTGCTCTGGCACCTTTGGATTTGGCTGGCCTCCGCTACTTCCTCCACCTTAGTAATGGATCTCAAAAGAACATGCTCCACTAATGGCTATTTTTCCTTGACAGTCCTGGAAAACATCTTTTTCGGTTTCTGGGATGCCTAATTCTTATATCCAGAGGACTTCACACACTGACCAAACTCTTAGTTAGAATCCTCTATACCTTATTTGCACAGTACCTTACAATCACGGACTCAGAAATGGATATAGGAGCCATAGTATGAAATTTCACTTTACCACAAATGTCTCCCCAAACTCCTAAGAGTAAAAACATGTTTCTGCTAAAATAAAAGCAAAGATATTTCTTGAAGATTCAAACCAGTTTGAACCAAGGATACACATGGTCTGCAAAAAATTAGATAAGTACTATGAGAAATTGTAGGTGGACAGACCATTCTACAGCCAAATCAGAAACAGTGTGATGGTTTGACTGGCAGCTTGAAAGCTAGCAAAGTTAGAGACAGGCTAACATAAAGCAGAGGCTTTGTGTTGGTTTACAAGCATATATGGACGTTTAGATTGGTTACAGCAGAAGTGAGTGAGTCAAGGAGAATTTCAGGGTGGTCACAGGACAATGGGAAGATACTTTGTGAAACGTTTTATTAAAATCATTTCTTAGGTGGAATATTTCTTATGGACTGTCTGTGTGGGAGATTTCAGGTAAGTCTTTTAGTCAAGACCTTCAAAAAAAAAAAAAAAAGACCTTCTAAGGCAGTGGTTCTCAACTTTCTTGCCGCGACCCTTAAATACAGTTCCTCGTGTTGTGGTGACCTCCAAGCATAAAATTATTTTCGTTGCTACTTCATAACCGTAATTTTGCTACTGTTATGAATCGTAATGTAAATATGATATGCATGATATACTTTCATTGTTACAAATTGAACATAATTAAAGCATAGTGATTGATCACAAAAACAATGTAACTATTGTGAAATATTTATTTCTAATTACAAATAAATGAAATTTTGTCTTGAAGCATGGTGTATCATGGGTAACAATCTTCATGCCTGGTACTTGTATGTGGGTGGACCCACCTGGAGATGGATAGAGGAGCGGTGTCTAAGTTCCTAAGATCATCAGAAGTATGTGGGTCTTGACCCACAGGCTGAGAACTGCTGCTCTAAGGAATGCTTCTTTGGTATTTTTCCTTAACATAGCCACAGAGATAAACATTTCTTTAGTTATATGCTTAAGTTGGCACAAAGCTTAAAGATTATTGGGGAATTATGTATAAGTTAAGATGGACTCTAGTCTCAGAGCCAGGCCCACCATTTTATGAGGGCCAACCACCTTAATTTGAGATCTCTGACTCCTGCCCCTGCCCACACAAAGGATAATATGGGTCAAAATGTGTCTGGTTGGGAAATGTTGCTATACAGGAGGGATAAAAAATAGTGAGATTGCTGATGAAATACATTTATATCATGATTGTGGTGATGGTAACATGAATCTATTCATGAGATAAAACTCTATAAAACTATACATACACAATGGATATATGTTTTTTTAAATGGTGGGCCCACCCCAGGGGGATGACCAACAGAAATGTGGGTGAAGGAAGGCAGCAGTTGATGTAAGATATGAAAACAATAATAATATATAACTTATCAAGTGGTCTAGAGCAGTGGTTCTCAACCTGTGGGTCGTGACCCCTTTGGGGGTCCAAGGACCCCTTCACAGGGGTTGCCCAAGTCATAACAGTAGCAAACTTACAGTAATGAAGTAGCAACAAAAATAATTTTATGGTTGGGGGTCACCACAACATGAGGAACTGTCTTAAAGGGTCGCAGCATTAGGAAGGTTGAGAACCACTATCTAGAGGGTGGGAGGCTCGGGAGGGAGGAAAAAAAGAGGAGCTGATACGAAGGGCTCAAATAGAAAGAAAATGTTTGGAAAATTATGATGGCAACATATGTACAAATATGTTTGATGCAATTGATGTATGGGATATTTTAAGAGATGTAAGAACCCCAAATAAAATGATTTAAAAAAAAGAACCACATTGAAAAAATGATGGGAAGAGAATAAGGTCTGTAGTCTGTTAACATGTCAAATTAACTGAGTTTGATATTGTACAAGAGCTAAATTGTCATTATTGGGGGGATCTGGATGAGAGTCCATAGACTTTGTAGTATTTTTGTAATTTCTGGTGAGTCTGTAATTATTTCAAAATAGAAGTAAAAGAAAATAGTGAGAGTGGATCCACACAAGAACCACTGGTGCTTTCTTCAGAGAAATTCCTTTCCTTGAACAGTTGCAGACCCTTCTGCTTATTATTCAGTGCCTGACAGTGCATCAAAAGCACGTGGGAGCCTACCTACCAGCTTCTCTTCAAAGCTGTGGTGGCTTTAGCTGTATTGCGTAGTCCAGCCAGTGGTGTAGAATTTCAGTTGGCAAATTAATAAACACCACTTCTCAAATTCATGGCTCAGAATTTTTCTTTCTTTCTTTCTACAGTTGATTTTGAAATAGGCCTAAAGATATTTGTGAACTCTGGAAAAAATCCAAACCACATGGCAGCTTAACCTGATGCTCTGCAACTCCCTCACCAAATAAAAACCTCAACAACAACCGAAAGGGGGCCGGGGTGGAAAAGATACAGAAATCTGAGCCAGATACTGCCTGGCAATTCAGAGGGAGGAAACTTTAGCAAAATCCCCCCCAAAGCTGTAGATTTTTGACTGCCCCTAGAGGACATCACAGGTTAACAACTTCCTGCAGTGATCTGGACTGTGGCAGTGGGGGAAGAGAAAAAGTAAACCGCCTCCTCGCTCCCCACACACACTCTGAGATATAATCTAATCCCACAGAGGACAGTGGCAGTGGCACATCTCCCCTAGCATACCCGAGGGAAGGGGTGAGCCTTTGCAGGGTGAGGGTGAGGGCACACAAATACGTTGAGTCCATGCTAGGAGAGGGTGAACCTGTTTCAACCGGCACAGAGAGAACTTGCATGGGAGAGCCTGAAATTCACTAACTCCCACAGCTTTGGAGTTGAAAAAAGATATTATAGCCAACACACCTGATCCCTACCAGGGAACATTTAAATTTACCTTGGACCCTGCTCTGACAGTCAGCTCCAGCAAAGATGCATTCATGCAGGCAGGCAAAGTTTCATGGACATTGTCTTTTCTTTCCCTTCATGACAGCTGTTTCAGTCATTAACCTACACCTCCTGGCAACTGGAAATGCCAACTCAAGACTGGGACCTTGGCAGAAAATAGTAACCAATTTGTGTCTGTCATCAATCTCTGCTCAGAATAGGCTATTGCCATATGACCCAGGCACCCTTGAATCTTCAACAGCCACAACTAGTATAAAGAGAATATGATTCATTTTAATACCACCTGACTAACAGAGACAAATACAAAAACATTAAGTCTCTAAAACAACAAGCAATTTCAGTACATATGAGAAAACAAGCAAAGTTGACACAAACAGACACACATCCAGATTTTCCAGATCAAAAAAAGGCAATGGATTTCCTCATGAGGGAGTTTAGAAGAATGATGTTCAGCTGTTTTAAACAGATGGAGGAAAAATTAGACAGCTACAGAAAAAAACAGAAGAAGATGGAAGAACTCATGAAATCACTTCAAGAACAAGCTGATAAAATAAATTTTAAAATTAGGACTTATTTCATAACTCCCAAAAGAAATCCAGAAGACAAACTTCATGGTTTTAGAACAGGATAACAATCTGAAAGAACAAAATACCAGAATTGAAATAATAGAACATGAATCAGTGAGTTTGAAGATAAATCTCAAGAGTCCAAGCAACAAGAAGAACACTCTATTAAAAAAAAGGCCAAAAGAAAACTCAAGAATTCAATATATATTTAGAATCCTAAGGAACAAATTACATGTGATAAACTTACCAGAACAGAAAGAAAAAAAATAAGCACAGAGAAAATAGTCCAAGAATTACTAGAAGGAAATTTCCTCAATATCAGGACAGAACCTGAAGAATCTCATATAGAACTGACCGCAAAAGAAAATCATCCAGATACATCATGGCAAACTTTGTCAAGAATCCCAAGAACAACTCAGGAAAAAAGAAAACTTAACTGTAAAGACAACCAATTAAAAAAAAAAAAAAGACAACCAATAAGAATAAGTTCAAAATTTTCCATAGGAACCACACAGGAAGAAGGTAATAACACAACAAATACAAAACTTGAAAGAAAAAAAAATGCAAACCAAGAATCTTATAACCAGCAAAATTATCTCTCAAATACAAGAGAGAAACAAAGACACTTTAGACAAGGAAAAAATACTACAGGAACTTCTTTGGACAGAAAATCAACAATAACAGATAGCAACCTAAAGTCAACATACAAGACACCATCTTCCAGAAAGCAGCCCACACAAGTAACGCACAAAGAGAAACAAAACTACAAGATTCAAAAATGGGAAGCAGAGATAACATTTTATAATGAATACAATAATAAAATAATAAGGGAATTCCCTTATTATTCCTAATAAGGGAGTAAGGGGAGTGACTATAAAGCAGTCAAACAGAGAAGAAATAAAATAGTTTGCAAAAGATAACAAACTGCCTTGAACTTGGAAAGAAAATAAACTAATCTCAAAGAAAATGATAAAACCTCACCAAAATGAAAAAGAGAAAAACCATAAAAATCTATTAAACAGTAAGATTAAACAAAACAAAACCAAAAAAAAAATGCAGGAAAAAATGGCAAGAAAACTGACAAACAAAATGAACTCAGCACAGAAAACTATAACCAATAACACTGTTAAAAACAAATAGAGCAAAGTGACAGCAATAAAATTATATCTATCAAGAGCAACATTGAATGTAAATGGAAAAAAACACCACTTAAGAGACTAGCAGAATGGAAAAAGAAATAGGCCCCATCAATATGCTGCATATAGGAAATACACCTGAGAGACAAAGACAAAAAAACAAAAACTAAAGATCAAAGGATGGGAAAAATATAGCAAGGAAACAATAGCCAAAAAAAAAAGCAAGACTAGCAATATTAATTGCTGATAAAATAGACATTAATGTAAAAGTCATGAGAGACAAAGAATGTCATTACATAATGACTAAAGCCACAATCAAACAAAAAGATAAACATAAACATCTATGCAGCCAATGGAAGACTTTCAAAAGACATTAATCAAACTCTTAACCTCCCTGGCGGTCTAATTATGTCAGTAATTTTGTACCCAAAGGGGTACATTGTTGTGCATAAAATTTGTTGTTTTATATTGTAGGCCTGTAATTCTTAAGAAATTACTTATTTTAATCTCTCTAGTAGACATTCCAGGTATGATACACTTTAATATACAGTTAACATTTACTCTGAGCCACACTCGGGATTACCGCCAGGGAGGTTAAAAAATTGAAGAGAAAGACAGACAATACTACAATAATAGTAGAAGACTTCAATACATCACTCAGAGAAAGATCAACTGGAAAGAAAATCAATAAAGATACAGGAAAACTAAACAATATAATTAGCCACACGATCTCTTAGACACCTATAGAATCTTCAGTTATTAACAACAAAGTATACATTCTTTTCCAGTGCACATGAAATATACTCCAGAATAGATCATATGTTAGGCAAGCATAGGCATATTTAAAAATGAGATATTGCAAACCATCTTTTGAGATCACAATGCTATACAATGTGAAATCAATAATAGGAAGATTAAGCAAAAGAAAAAAATGTACGACATGGAAATTGAACACCTTATTTAAAAACCACCGAGTAATAGCAGAAATAAAGAGTGCATTTAAAAAATTCCTCAAAACAATTAGAGCTATAAGAGCCCCCAATAAAATAACTTATTTTTAAAAAAATTCCTCAAAACAAATGCGAACAAAATACAACATACTAAAGCTCTTGCAACACAGCAAAAGTATTACTCAGATGGCAAGGCAATTTATAGTGCACACATCAAAAAAGAAGAACCCCAAACAACATCTTAACTTTATACCTACAACACTTAAAATAAAAGCAGCAAGTCAAACTCTTAGACACTAGAAGAAGCAGAAATAAGATTAGAGCAGACAAATGAATCAGTAGACAGGAAAACCATAGGAAAATTAGGAGAAACAGATATTATGAATAAGCAATGAAAATTTCAGCAAAATTGTAGCTAACAGAATTACACAGAACATTAAAATATGTGTACAGTACATCACTGGAGCAGGTTCTGAAGGATTCCAGATGCAGTAATTCAGGAATTGAGTAAGCAGTGATCCACAGCTACAAAATGGTCAACTGGAAGGATTGTAGCCAAGGTATGCTACCTCCAGGGTTCACCACACCTGAGCATCTAGTGTTATATCCAGTCACTGATACAGGCCACTGAAATGACAACTGCCTGCAGCCATCCTACCAGAAGATGAAGCAGGTGGTTCAGCACATTAAGGTCTACAAATACAAGATCATTGGCAGCTGCCTCATTTGCAGATAGCTACTCATCTTCGACTGCTACCATGCTGAGCAACGCCACTGGAACAAATGTTCCATCCCCTTCTGCCTCAAGCTCAAACATGAGCTCCTTACGTTTAAGGTCTAGTCCTGCATCCAGTAGCTAGTGCATGCCAATCAGTGCCACAATGACAACTGTTCAGTGCCTTTCTCCAAAAAGATAAAACATGTTGTGGCACAGCAAGAGCTTCTACCACAAGATGAAAGGAAGCTGCCTTGCCTGCAAGCAGCTCTTCACCTTCTTCTACAACCACGTCAAAAAGTGCCAGGACATGTGCCTCTTGTCCTTGAGTATCGGTGTCAAAGACAAGCTTCACCTGCAGCAGGCCCAGCGCATGGAAAACATTATCAGGTTCTGGTCACCTCAGCGCTCTAGCAGCCCCACACTGAGCCCTCACCCCAGTAGTTTTCCCATGTGACTCCTCCAGCCCCACCACAGTCATCTAGAGGCAGGCACTCTGTAGAAGCTAAAAAAGGGAAAGGAAGATATTCCAGAAGGAATATCTGAAACTTCCAGAAGGAACATGGCCCTGATGACACTTTGGTTTTAACCCCGTAAGACTTAATTCAAAATTTTGATTCCTGGATCTTTAATAAAGTTATGTTGCATGAATCCACAGAAAATTTTTTTAATAATGATCAAGTGGAATTTGTCCAAAGTATGTAAGGATGGCTCACTATTAGAAAAATAATCAATGTAATCTACCATATAAATAAAATAAAATAAATGAATGTCATTTGATTTTGTATCAATTGTTGCAAAAAAAAGGCATTTGGTAAAATCCAACAGGTAGTTTTGGATAAAGAAGGATCCATACCTCACACCATATACAAAAACAAACTCAAGCTGGATTAAAGACCTAAATACAAACCCTAGAACGATAAAATTAATCAATTAAAAATAGAGACAAATGTAAGGAACCTTAATGCAAGGCATAAATATACTACTAAACATAATGAAAAATATTTACTCTAGAGAACACAAAATCGAGGAATGAGACTCCTACAAATGACATTTATGTACATGAAAATACTTCATTAAAAGAATAAAAAAAGAACCCAGAGATTAGGTAGAAAATTTGGCAATGATATGTAAAAGACTAATTTCAAAAATCTACAGAAAGCTGCAACACTTCAATAAGAAAAACATTAATAATCCAATTAAAAATGAGCAGAATCATAAATAGGCAATTCACCAGGATGACATACAGGTGGCAACTATCATATGAAAAAATACTCGTAATTATTGACTATAAGAGAAATTCATAAAACATCAATATCACCTCACACCAAAATTAAAAAGAAATTTAAACAAAACAAAACAGAAAAAAAAAATGCTGGGGAGGAGTTAGAGCAACTAGTACACTCATAAACGTTGACAGGACTGCAAAACTTGAAGCCACCATGGAAAACATAGCTCCTAAAAACAAATGGGAATATAAATACCACATGACCTAGTAATCCCTCTACTCAGTATATACCCCTAATAAAGAATAAAGCATGAACAGATAATAGCACACTCATATTTATCACAGTGCTATCCATAATAGCAAAAGAATGGAAACAACCAAAATGTCTGTTTGTGGAGGAATGGATAAACTAACTCTGGTACATACATACATAGAATATTACACATTTCTGAAAAATAATGAAACTGCCAAACACTTCATAATATGGAAAAATTTGGAAGATATTGTGCTCAGCAAAACAAATACTGCCTGAGACGGCTGTTATGAACAAAAATGGTTTTCACACCAAAAGAAGCACATTTTGAAGGGAGGTAGGGTTTATAGGGGAGTTGAAAGGATAGAAATAGTGGGAGAGGGAGAAATATATTGTCATTTCAAAATGTGATCAATTAAATAAAGGATATTAGAGGACTGCTCCTGGACTGTGGATCATATTTTTTAACAGTCTTATTGGACCTTTATCCATATATCATACAATTCAATAGTTCAAGCATATCAAGAAGAGTTATATGATCTTTACCACAATCAATTTTAGAAGTTTCTTCTTCCTTGTACTCATTTTTTAAAATCATTTTATTGGGGGCTCGTACACTCTTATCACAATCCATACATCAATCCATGTGTCAAGCACATTTGTACACTTGTTGCCATTACCATTTTCAAAACATTAGCTTTCTGCTTGAGCTCTTGGTATCAGCTCCTCATTTTCCCCCTCCCTCCCTGCTCCCCTCTCCCTCATGACACCTTGATAATTTATAAATTATTATTATTTTGTCATACTCATTGTTATTCATGATTTTTTTCAATTTTGGCAAAAATATACAAAACAAAGTATTCTCCAATTCAACCAGTTCTACATGTATAATTCAGTGCCAATGATTATACTCTTCATGTTGTACAACCACTGTTGTTCTATGAAAAAATGATAACAAACTTCCACCACCATTAAAATGAACTCAAGGCCCCTTTGAATATTTAGAGACCAGTCCAGGAAATAGACCCACAATGAAGTATAATACAAAAGAGAATGTGTTCAGTGACAAAGCTATATAGAAGATTTAGAGAATAGTTCTTTATCAGGGCCGGATAGTTAGGGAAGGTTATGTTTCCATTAATTAAAGGAGGGGGTGAAACAATGAGAAGAATTTTCAAAGCTCCCTGGACTGCCAAAAGAACAAACAAATGTTTCTTGGAAGAAGTACAGTCAGAATGCTCCTTGGAAGCAAGGATAGGGAGCCTTTGTCTCACGTAATTTGGGTAAGTTATCAGGAGAGACTAGTCCCTGGAAAAGCACCTCATGGTTGGTAAGGTAGAGGGACAAGAAAGAAGGCCTTTGACGAGGTGGATTGACATAGTACCTGCAACAAATGGGCTCACACATAAGAACAATTGTGAGGATGATGCAAGACCTGGCGGTGTTCCATTCTGTCCTTCATATGGTTGCTATGAGTCAGAACTGACTTGATGGCATTTAACAAAAACAAAAACAAAGGGAAAGCACAGTTGGTGCTGTGGGCTAGTAAAGACAAACAAACCGGGGTGGAGGCCACAACTGACGTCCTCTGGCCCCCCTGGCTGATAACCAGAAGGCTGAGTGCAGGCATTTCTCCACCCTTCATCCCCCTTTTCCTATTTGACACCAACCATTCCTCCCAGGACACTCTTCTGAGGCTGGGTTCAATGTTCCATCACAATGGCCACACAGAATTCAAAGACAATATTCACTATTGGGTTTATTATGGAAGTTCACAGGTTACAATTCAGATGTATAATTCAGGTTAAGAAATGCTAACGATACAGTTATCAGTCAGGAAAGTTTCCTCTTTGCTGTGCCTACAGTCAGGACTCTCTTTAGCCAAATGGCCTGGCCTCTGCCTTATTCAGGCAATGCTATGAGGCTCTTTTATGGCTGCCAATAAATGTCCCTGAGCATTGGAGCTGCACTCTGCTCTGTACCCAAACATACACAGTTCTGGTTCCGTGGGTCAACAAACCCAGCTCCTACCTGAAGAAATCAGGTTTATTTTTATGTGGTCTGGAAAGTTCACTGCTTTGTCTCAGGAGGTGGCACCTCTTTCTGCTGTTGGTTACTGCTCCTCTGTCACTCCTCTGGTGTCACAGCTGAATCCTGGATCAAGGAGCTTCAATGTTTACGAATCTTAGGGGCCAAAGAACATGCTCCACTCATGGCTTTTCTCTTTTGTTATCAGTAAGAATTCTCCTTCGTATGTATGAGATCACTCACAGCTGAATCATATAATCCAATGAGTATCTTCTCCCTCCTTTTTATCCAGACCCATCAACAAAAACAAAGGTTCTTGGTGGGGGTAACACAGGCTATGGCTAGAAGAACCATATTAAATAGTTCTCTGCATTGCAGTTAGGCATTGGGCTGCTAACTGCAAAGTCAGAAGTTCAAACCCACTAGTCACTTTGAGGGAGAAATAAGGCTATCTACTTCTGTAAAGATTTAGTCTCAGACTAGATTGGGCGGAGAGGGGTGGTGGTGGTGGTGGTGGTGGTGGTGGTGGTGGTGGTGGTGTGTGTGTGTGTGTGTGTGTGTGTGTGGTGTGTGTGTGTGTAAACAATGGCAACAGATTAAGGGGAAAGAATTTCTACTTGTAGTGAAATTGGTATGTTACAACAGGAAAGCACAAGCTTGCAGTTTAGTAACTAGTTGATTGATTTAGGCCTACTGACCCTGACTTTGCTCTAAACTTGAGTGAAACTTTTAAGTAGGTGTCATGATCAAGGCTTAGTTTTAGAATAACATGATGCCAAAAGCAAGATTTAGGATGGAAATTTTAGAATGAGGCAGAGGAAATCTGTAGGAGGATATTGCTAATCTATGCCAGAGCTAATGAGGTCTTGAACTAGATTTGTAGCAGGTGACAGAGTTCAATTCAGGTAATAGAAACAACGTTAAAGGTAGTGAATTATCAGATGACCTCTAGGAATGGGATTAAAATAATGAGAAAATATTATTTTAAATTATATTTTTCCATGAACTTTTTGAAGCCCTCTGGTACTTAGTGAAAGATGGAACAGTGGGACTGCTTTGTTTTCCCAGGTCTCTCAAATTTCTTTCGACAGACTACATCCACCACTTTCCAATTGCTATTTAGTAAAAAAAGTCTGCGTTTCTCTTCTCTGACAGGTTTCTGCCTTACCCAGGTCCCAGCTTTTTCAGATTTTACTGTTTCTAATTAGGATGTAAGGTCAGAGAAGACAAATGATAATTCAAGGAAGGAAAACAGGAGTACAATATAGGGGGGCTGTGTTCCAAGGTGAAAAAAGTATAATGTGCAAATGCTTCTGGAATTGATAATACAAGTGAATAAGGCGAAAAGTGAAAGGTCGACTAGGTGTTAAGATTGTGGAAGGCCTATAATTCCGTTAAGAAAGCTGGGTGGTTTTATTTTGCAGTCACTGTGAAGCTTAGGATGGATTTTGAGCAGATGAAGTGTTAACTATATTAAAAAACCCTAACTCTGCCACTGGGTCCATGCTGACTCACAGTAGCCCTAGTGGACAGGGTAGACGTGCCCCTGTGAGTTTCTACCACTGCTAACTCTTCGTGAGAAGAAAGCCCTTTCTCTCACGAGCGGCTTTAAACTGCTGACCTTGCAGATCACAGCCCAAGCGTAATGATATTTGATATATAGTCTGTCTCATATTAGCTATTATGTAAATTCCTGAATCCCGGATTAGAATGTTTGCCAAAAAGTGCTCAATAAATTCCTGTTGCTCAAGCGATTGTGTCATTTTGTCATGGCAGGTACAGAGGCCATTCTCAGTACAGGTGGCCTGAGTGTCGCCTGACCAAATCGGGCAATGACTCCACGGATTGCGCAGCCTGGTGACAGGCATAACTCCATTTTCCTTTCGTTTTGACGATCTTTCTGCATTACCTTATCTTCCAACTCATAGGCACAATGCAACAAAGTAATGCACTTTTCAGTCTCCCAAACAGGCAAACACTAAGGAAATGAATAATAAAATACTTGGGCGAAGTACGCAGTGTAGCACCATGAGCGCGGTGGCGTGGAAAGGGTGAGGCCAGGCTAGGCGGTGTCTGCAGGGGGTGGGGAAACAACCTGGACGGCGAAAACGCAGGCGCACTGCAGCCGTGGCGCCCAGTGGTCGAGCCCCTTTTCTAGTAATTTCGCTAAGCGTGACGTCATCTCTCTGCGACATTAAGGTGTCTCGGACTCACGAAGTCAAAACTGACCCAGCCCATCCCATCCCATCTTGCTTCTAGTTTTCCACGCTGGACACGTTTGCACATTTTGATAGCAGGCAGGAACAAAAGAGGGAGCGCGTCCAGCGGCGGCTGCGGGAGGGAGTCGGCGCGCAGCCAGCCACGTTACCCGGCGTGCCCCACGCGGCGCGGGCGGAGGGGCGTGGGGGAGGGGCGTGGAGCAGGAAGTGGCGG
>NW_022111329.1:658489-671482 GCF_000313985.2 Echinops telfairi | reverse complement strand
CCCCAGCGAGTCCTGCGGTCCCTCACCCGCCAGGGCGCCTCCGTGCCGCTTGCCACCGCGGCGGTGTGTCCTGCATCTCTCGCTGTCCGAGTCGGCCAGCTGCGGCGTCTCCTGGCTCCCGCGCCTGCCTGCTCCCCCGCCTTTCCTGAGTCACTGCCGCCATGGCCGAGAGTGGTGAGAGCGGCGGCCCTCCGGGCGCCCAGGACAGCGCGGCCGCTCCAGGAGGCGCCGGCGCGCCGGCGGCCGCAGCCTCCGCGGAGCCCAAGATCATGAAAGTCACCGTGAAGACCCCGAAGGAGAAAGAGGAGTTCGCCGTGCCCGAGAACAGTTCCGTCCAGCAGGTGAGGACCGCCTGGGGTGCGGACCGGGGTCGAGGTGGCGGCAGGGACCTCTGCCCGTGGCCGGAGGTCTGGGGGGCCCGGAGAGAAGCTTGATTCCCCGGAAGTGGCCCGGCCATTTTCCCTGGGCCTCCTCCCAGATTAGATCACATCCAAGCTTTTGGTTTTGCTCCTTGGGACACCGCAGAGGTTTGTGGCAGGGCCGCGGCCTGTTTGTGGCACGGAGGGCGCCGCCCGGCTCCTCGCCCTCCACCACCGCCTGCCCCCCCCCCCCCCCCCCCCCCCCCCCCCCCCCCCCCCCCCCCCCCCCCCCCCCCCCCACCCCAGCCCCAGCTCCCCGCCCCCAGCCGCTTCAGCTTCTCACAAAGGAAAGGGACCCTCCGCCTGGCTCGGGGCGGGGTGGAGGCCCGGCGGGTGCACGGTTAGCGTCAGCCCAGGCTATGTTTTTGTTTCAAGAATACAGGGGAAAAAGGAAGGGACGGGGAGGAGAAGGGCGCATTATTATTTTGTGCCTCTACTGCCGTAAGGTAGGTTTTGGGTACATTTAAGTACATTTACGTGTTTTAGATTCTGAAATCTTCATCTCCCAATCTTGGGGGTGGTTAGCACGAACACTGTGACGTAGAAATTGCTTCCAGGCAAACCTTAAATTATAGTAAAAGGCTTAAAGGGGGAAAGCGTTCGTCGTTGATGACTTGCTATTTTACTTTCAGCGTGAGCGGCTTAGATGGTACTGTTTTATGGTTTTTGTTTGATTATTGAGAGATGATAGCGTTGTTACACAGATTCTGGTATTTGCATTGAATTTTTAAAAAAGTTAATGGGCACTATTATCCAATAACTTGAATATTTTGAAATCTGCTCAGGAACACAGATTGTGCGACTAATTGAAGCGTCTTAATGAAATTCAACAAATTATTTCAGTTTATTGTTGATCCATTATTGATCTGTAACTGAAACAATGAAAGGACACAGCTGAACTATACCAATAATCAGCTTTCCAAGGAACAGTAATAGATTGGGATGTTCGCTTTTAAAGCTGTGTTTTGTGAAGCAGTAGAGTGTAGCACATAAGCTAAGAAATTTAGCACCAACTGAATCACCACATTGTTGTCATTGTTGTGAGGGTGGGGTTGTGTCATTGTGTCTATAAAAGTTTTCAATATTTTGTGTTTTCCAATTATGGGAAAGTTGAAAGAATTTTACAATGAACGGCCATATATATGCTCATCACCCACAGTTATCATTTTTTAAAAAAAATCATCTTATTGGGGCCTCCTACAACTCTTATCACAGTCCATACATACATCAATTGTATAAAGCACATTTGTACATTCTTTACCCTCATTCTCAAAACATTTGCTCTCCACGTAAGCCCCTGGCATCAGCTCCTCATTTTCCCCCTCCCTCCCCGCGCCCCCCTCCCTCATGAACCCTTGATAATTTATAAATTATTATTTTGTCATATCTTACTGTTTGACGTGCAGTTAGCATTTTAATGTAGTTACTGTGCCACATTTCTAATATTTTATCAGCCCATTTTATTTTTTGGATGCATTTCAAAATAAGTTGCATACCTGCCACTTTTAAAAAGCACTTCAATGCCTCTGTCATTAATGAGTTCAGCAGTTTAAAACTACAAGGTAAATTTGACGTTCGTACAACCATGTACCCCAAAGCCTTATCAAGATGTAGAGCATCAAAAAATAAAAAAAGATGTAGAGCATCTTTCTCAGTTCAGTCATTCTCCCCTCCATCAACTACTTTTTTTTTTCCACCGTAAGTTAATTTTGCCTGTTCAACAATTTTACATGTGATTTTGTATATGTGCTCTTTGGGTAAGGCTTTTTTAACTGGACATGTTTTGAGATTTATTTTTGTTGTGTATTAGAAATTCTTTCCTTTATTGCATTTCCATTATATGATATTATTTGGTAATTTGTCGTTCGTCGTCATGTTATCATGCCATACGTTATCTGTTCTTTTGTTGAGGCTTAGCTGGATTGTTTCCAGTTAGTATAAATCTTTTTTTATATTTGGATGTAAGCGTCCATTTTTTGTGGTTTGAGTACTTAGAAGGGAAATGGCTGGGTGATAGTTCAGGAGTATGCTTGCTTTTATAAGAAATAGCCTTTTTGAGAAATGTTTGTACTGTTTTGCAAGCTCATCAGTGTGTATGGGAATTTCTGTTGCTCCACATTCCTGGTAACATTTGACATGGTCAGTCTGTTAATTTTAGCTACTCTAGTGGGTGGGTATCTATATTATGTTTTGGAGAAGCCTTAGGTCTTTGTACAAGTCCTATTTCAGGCCATCATTAGCTTTGTTGCTTTCTTTCGCTGCACAAAATTAGAATCTTATAAATAGATTTGTTAGGATACCTATGAGGATGATTTAGCTTTTTGTAGATGATGAAATTAGAATTCTAAGTTGTATGTTTGTGTTTTTAAAACTTTTGAAATCAAAGCAAAATTTTAAAGACTTTAAAGCCACTTTTCTGATGGTCAGTTTTTATTTAATTGGTAATTATTTTCTTTCTGAGCATAAAACATGATAAACATTGAACCAAGGATCCGAAGACAATTTGAAATGTATGTGGGTTTTGTTAAGGGAAGTGCCTATAGGAAAATGAAATAAAATTCTGAAAAGTAGTTTGTAGATGATACATTTACTAGCATGATCCTCTCCCCCCCTCCCCCCCAAGTCAATGCCAACTCATAGTAAAACTGCCCCACGAGTTTCTTAAAGGAGTTATGAAGCCTCCTCTTTCTCCTGTGGCTTCATACAGCAACCTTGAGGTTTTCAGCCCACTATACCACCAGGGCAAATAATAAGGCAGGAAATGCCACTGACAAAAATCTTTAGGAAAAAATAGGGAAGGTACCTGATCTTAAAAACTTTAATCTTGGATGGGACGCACCTGGGTAAGCAAGATAGTACAAGGGGGAGTCAAAGAGGTCATGCAACTGTAGGATGAAAAGATAATCGAACTTCTCAGGAACTTTTTGAAGCCCCTTGTATTATTAAAGTGGATTTGACACCCCCCCCCCCTTTTTTAAAAACCTTTTTACTATGGCTACTTGAAAGTTTAAAAAGATTTATGTGGCTTGTGTTTTATTCCTGTTAGACAGCATCTTATCCAGAATATTGGCTTGGAGATCAGTATATATATAGTAAGGCAATAACCTGAGCAGAAAGATTGTAGTCAGTGTTACTTGCTTTATTCAGTTATTGATCTACTGGGGGTGGAAACGTCAAGCCATTTTTTTTAAAGCTTTACTGGAGTATAATTTGCATATCATACTATTCTTTTAGTGTGCAATTGTTTTTTAGTATATAGACAGGATTGTGCAGCCATCATTATAATCCGCTTGAGAAAAATTTATCAACCCATAAAAAATTCTGTACCTTTTAGTAGTTACCCTCCATTTCCCCCAGCACACCTCTGCAGCCCTATGCAACTGTTCATCTATTTATTGACTTGTTTCGTTTGGACATTTAATACTGTTTCTGGATTCTCAGAGTTCTTGTAACATGCTTCGACACTTCCTTTTTTAACATGCCATTCTATTGATAAATACCACAGTTTATTTCTCAGTTCTTCAGTTGACAGACATTTTGGTGTAACACTCCTGTGAATTTCCATTATCAACTCCCTACCTCTTCTCTACACTGTGCCCTCCACATTTTAGTGGTTTGTGCACTCCCCCCTGCCCCCACTATCTATCAATAGCTCTTCTCCCACTCTGAGTCTCAGCAAATGCTATTAAAATTGTATTAAAACATTTTTTTCTTTTATAATACTTTATAATAGTAGTTTTACTACTTTATAAAAGTGAATAAACAGACTCAGGTTAATGGTGTGACAAAATTCATACACTGATTCAGTATAGATAGTACATTCAAACATTGTGACTAGATTATTCACACCTAACTACCGCGCTCAAATTGCTTTGGTGTTCCTTTGACTGGCTTTTCATCCTTTAAGTTCACTTAGGGGAAGTTTGGGGCTGCTAACCAAAAGGTTTATGGTTTGAATCAGTCCAAAGAGTCTGCAGGAGAAATAGCTGGTGATGATCTACTCCCATAAAGATTACAGCCTTCAACATTGGGGTTCAGTTCTGTTCTGTCACATGGAGTCACTGTGAGTCAAAAGGATTAGATGGTACTGAGCAACATGTTCATTTGAATGTTAATTCCTTAGAAGATGATTGGATATGCACCAATTACACAAATTGACTATAATCTTTTCTATTAACAACAACAAAAAAATCTTTTCTATTTTGTGATTCTCTGGATAGTCTACCCAATCATATTATAAGAACTACAATGTTTGGGGCTATTTCTTAATTTTGCAGTTCCCAGTATTGTACCTGGCACTTATACAATACTATGAAGGCTTACTGAGTAAAAGCAAATTGTGTTTTAAAGATTTATTTGCAGTATTGTATACTTGCTGTCAATTGGAAATATTCTAATAGTGAGATTTACATAGAAAATGTGATTATTTTGTTTTTGAATGCCAGCAGCTTCCACTATTTAAAGAAACACCAAACAATCAAGCCCATCTCCATCGAATTGATTCCGACTCACAGCCTATGTAGGTGTTCCAAGGCTGTAAATCTTTATAGCAGCAGTTCTCAACTTGTGGGTCACAACCTCTTTGTGGGGGTTTGAACGACCTTTTCAGAGGGTTGCCCGATTCACAACAGTAGAAAAATTACAGTTATGCAGTAGCAATGAAAATAATTTTATGGTTGGGGGCTCACCACAACATGAGGAACTGTATTAAACAGTTGCAGCATTAGAAAGATTGAAAACCACTGCTTTATAGGAACAGATAGACTCACATTTTCTTTTGGCCAGCTGGTGGATTTGATCTGCCGATCTTGTGGTTGCCGATTCTAATGCTTACCCAACAGTGCCACTCACTGCCACTGAGTTGATTCTGATGCACAGTGACCCTATAGGGCAGGTTAGAACTTAAAACTGCCCTCTGGGTTTCTGAGATTGTTAACTCTTAGGAGTAGAAAATCTTAAATTTTTCCCAAGGAGTAGCTGGTGGGTTCCCAACTGCTGATCTTGTGGTAAGCAGCCCAATGTGTAGCCCACTTTACCACTTCTGACATTAGGGCCGTAGGGCAATGTTGTTGTTAGATGATTCTGACTCATAGCAACCTCGTGTACAAAAGAACTCAATCCTGCCAGTGCCTGTGCAACAGCCTCACAATTGTTCTTGTGTTTGAATCCATTGTTGCAATCACTGTGTCAATCCGTTTTATTGCAGGTCTTCTTTTCTCCTACCTTTCTACCAAGGACTACTTTACTTGTCATCCTGGAACTCATCTGTCCTGATAACGTGTCTGAAGTATGAGACAAAATCTAGCCATCCTTGCTTCTAAGGAGTCCTCTGAGCTGTATAGCATTCTGTGTAATACAGGGCTATGAAAATACAAACTCACTGCCACGGAGTCAATTCTGACTTACATGCACGGTGGAACTGCCCCTGTGGGTTTCCGAGACTGAAGCTCTAGATGGGAGAAAGCCTCATCTTTCTTCTTTTGGTTTCAAACTGCTGATCTTGAGGTTAGCACCCCAATACAAGGACACCAGTGCTCTAGGTATATATACATATACATACATACATACATATATATGAAAGAAATTACAAAGAAATCCCTGTTACTTTTGACTAATGGCGCTATCTTTAGTGTCAGAGTAGAACTGCCCTGTCCAGTTTTCAGTGACTGATTTTTTGGGATGTACATCATCAGGCTTTCTAAGGCCCTTCTCTGTGGAAGCTGGTTTGTCACGCCTTTTCTTCTGTGGGCTCAAACTACAAACTTTTACATTAGTGGTTGAGAGCAAACCATTTGTCTAGGCATAGATTTATAGGATTGCTAACATACTGTATTTATGAGGGTAACGCAACAATTATTGCTACTAGATTTTGTTCCTACATGCCAGGGTTTATTCCAAACAAAATGTGTTTAAACATGTCTCTGTGAACAGCTGTACACAAGTTCTTTCGGTAATAGAGTGGTCTTAATCTCATTAGGATACCTTTCTTAAAAAGGTCCAATCAAACTGGTTTCTGAGTGGATCTCTGGGCTAGTTAAATTTAAGGCAGAGGTCAGCTCAGGAGGTACAGCTAATTTGGGAAGACTTCAAAGGAGATGAAAGAACATAGGATGAATACAGGGCATTAAGCGATGTTGAGAAAATGCAAAACTACATTGGTTAGAAAAATGCCAGGAAAGCAGCATTGAGAATTTCCCCCCAATCATGATAGTGTACATGCACATTCTTTGAGGCTAGCAAGGGTTTTTCTATAAGACTTGTTGGGAAACCTTACGCCATCCTCTCTACATCCTTGATCTTGCCCCTTCAAGCTACTTTTTGTTCACTGTATTAGTCTGGGTACTTTAGAGAAACAAATCTACAGAAACTCATGTAAAAGAGAGTTTTATATAAAGGTTTACTGTGCATCAAGAAAACATCCCAACCCAGTGCTGCCCAAACCCACAAGTCCAATATTCACCCATTAACCCATATGTCCAACACCTGTCCAGAAAGTCCTCCTCCTTCTCACGAAGCAGACGCAATGATGCCAACTGCAGGAGGAAAGCCAAGTCAGTGAATGTGTAAACATCTCAGAGCTGGCAGGGGTCTCGACACGGGTGCTCCAGCACCCAGGGCTGCATTGGGGTAGGTTCATGTGGCTTCTTCTTGGGGATGTCTTGCAGGAAGTCAGCCTTGCAAACTGAAGCAGGGAACTGCTAAGGCAGCTGCACCCTAGTGCGACCATCACAAAGCAAGAGACCCGAGAACTAGAAAGGTGAGGCTCACTGAGCCATTTATCTCTCTGCCCTTCAATTAATCCATATGTGTTTATTGGCCAGGTTGGCACAATAAACTCACTAATTCACTCACTCACCAAATTCAAAGAACATTTCAAAGAAATGTAATTTGAGTCCCTCAAGGGTGCCAAAATTGCCATTTTGATTCCGTGTAAATTGAGTGCAGAAGGGTTCAAATCAAAACTGAGTGAGCTTATTGTGATCTAAGAGATTCTGACTGATTGTGACCTGGTGGAAACACTGCCTTCCAGAAAAGTATGGCCCTCCTGGTCCTTCACTGAGGATGTAGATAATCTTGCCTTCAGAGAGCGAGTGCACTGGAAAGTGGATTACCTCCACCCCTCTCCAGCCAGCCCTGGGGAGGGCGGTCTCCTAGGGGCTTGCCTAGGCATGTCCTTGATGAATCGTGCTGGAGGTCTCAGTATCATGACTCATGCCCTGATTGCCTTGGTCGGAAGGGCCAAGACCAGTCTTGTAAGCGCTTACATCTAACAATGCACATGTCCCAATCATAGTCCCATTCCTGCTTCTGTGGTCCTACCTACGTTGTGACCGATTGATCTGCCACCAGTCATGCTTTAATGAGTTCCCTTTGCCTTCCAATTTTAAAAAAAAGTATCACAACAAACCATTGGATGCCATTTTGACCTCTTGCTAATGACCTCCCTCATTGGGATGAAGTCTTTGTGTCTTTGTCTCTTTTAAGACTTTAATAAATTCTCTCCTAATTTAAAAACAAAGAATTATATAGACCTAGGTGGAGGGAGCTGGTGATAAACAATAGCTTCATATTTTTTGTTTGTAAAAGTTTCTATGATTTTTAAAATAGCAATATTTTTTAATTCACACTTTCTGTTTAGTAGTACTACTGACTTCTTACTATTGTGTTGGCAAGTATTTTATATTAGTACATGTAGAACTAACTTAATCTTTTGTGTTGATAAACTATTGATTATTTTGTTTTGACTTGGTTATTAATATTTTGAGAAAGATAAAAACTTGGCATGTTAGTTAACTAATTTAAATATTTTGAAACATAATTTGCACTTTGAGGGAGCATGAACCTCAGAATTGGAGAGACAAAACTTAGGGCAAACAAAGCACTTCTGAAACTTTGGTGCTTATATTTTTAATGTGATTAACAGATCTGCTTCACTGGGTTGTTTGAAGGATTGAAGTGATAGTAGGATGAAAGTAATTGCCTCAGAGTTCTTTTACTTGTATTGGTTGTTTGCCAAAAGATTTGAATGTTAAGTTTCTGGGGTAGAAGACCATCAAGGCATGTAAATCATTTAGTTTGTTATTTGTGAGATGTAGATCAGAGAGACTCTGTAAAACTACATTATGTATAAAATGATGCATTTCCCATAATCCCTCTGTATGAAGTCAGTGTGATGGTTTCTCATGCTTGACATCTAGAGTAAACTCAAACTCACAGCCATAGTCAATTTTAATTCATAGTGACCCTGTAGGACAGAGTAGATCTGCCCCTGTTGGTTTCCTGAGGTTGTGAAAAACAAACAGTCTCATCTTTGTCCTGCAGAAGGGCTAGTGGGTTCCAACTGCTGACCTTGTGACTAGTAGCTCAATGTATTAACCCATTATGCCATTTGGTTTTTTTTTGACATCTAGTGTAAGGTTTATGCAATTTACTTTAAGGTTTACTCAGACATCCAGTATTTGGAGAATGATAACTATAAGATATGGCATATGAATGCTTTTTCAAGTGATATTAGAAATGTTGAGTAAGGAACTGATTTAAAAATAGATACACAAAAGATTCCACTCAGACTCTCCACCTTTGAATTGCATTGGACTGACTCATGGCAACCCAGGACAGGGTGGAAATTCCCTTCTGGATTACCAAGATTAACTCTTACTTTATGGGAGTAGGAAGAATGGTGACTTAAAATAAGGAGATAATGAATATTTGAATGTCATTTATTGAGAAAACTACTTAGAACAGGGGTTCTCAACCTGTGGGTCGTGACGCCTGTGGGGGGGTGTGTTGAACAACCCTTTCACAGGGGTCACCTGATTCCTAACAGTAGCAAAATTACAGTTATGAAGTAGCAATGAAAATAATTTTATGTTTGGGGGGTCACCACAACATGAGGAACTGTACTACTACTACTAATGTCACGGCATTAGGAAAATTGAGAACCACTGACTTAGAAGAATATTAAGTGCTTTTGCTTAGTATATGCCTTTGTATATGTTTTCTTTTCAAAGTTTAAAGTTTTCTCTTTTGATAGGTTGTAAGATCTTTCGGTTTCTTTGGTTGATATCTAGTAGTGAGAGGCAGAGATGGCCGTTCCAAGCCATGTTTGGCTTACAGGTTATTTTCAAATACTGATGTTTCAGAATTCATCCTCATGTAAGGAGGTAAACAGTATTTGAGTGTCTACGTGTGATTTGTGTTCAGACAGTTTACACGTTACTTGTTTTTAATTGTGTGAAATGTACAGTATATAAGAAAACATTGAACTGGTCAGTGGCAGTTGCATTCATTTGGTTTTATTGTTACCACACATCAGCTCCTTTAAAAATTTTGACTTTTTATTGTGAATGAGGTGAAGATTAACACACATAATTGATTCTCCATTCAACCCAGCTGGGTAAACATTGTCATCTTCGGTAGAAAGATGAGAAAACTGAGGCTCAGAGATAGGTAAAATTCTCAAGGTTGTCCCAATTAGTAAATGACAAAAGTAAGATTTGAATTCAGGTCTGCATGTCTCCCAAACATTCATTCATAATACAGTAATACCTTGTTTAACCCCCCACCCCCCCCCAATGTATGTGACTTGTTTTCCTTCCCAAAACAGTAATCGAGTAAACAAAGTGGGCTCAGAACAGCTGAGAAGAGCTATCACAAAAATTGACATTTTCAATTCAGGACAGTGTTTTATATCCTTTGAATGTTATTATTTTTACATGGCCTTCTATATTATTTGCCTCTTAGTCTTCAGATTAAAAATAACCAATTTCCTTGGGAGAGGAGGTATCTTGTCGAGACTTTAGGAAAAAAGCAGATACAGGACACCTTGAGGATCTAAAACTGTCTCTTTCTACACAAGGACAGTTCATAACAATCACTGAGCATTATGTAAAATTTAAATTGTGTCCAATAGAATGTTGACCACTTCTGGTTGCTCTCACAGTGTAAGCTTCAGTTAGCTGGAGAATCCACTGGTGTATGTCGAGACACTTGAATTTTGGATGATAATTGAATAAATAGAGTTTATGAATGTTCTGTTTATGTTGGGTTGATTTCAAATTAAATTATTTTGGGGGGTATATTGGAGTTTTAATTCTTGTGATGGTTGAGAAAGTGTGTAGCAATTGTCAGTGTATGATTCTGTTGGGTATCACTTTAGGTTGTTTGTATAAGACCAGCACCTAAAGCATATATCTGCAGGAATTACGGATTCTTAAGAGGCCCATTCTGCCCTGTACTTCCATTTTAAGTCTGGTGACCAAAATGGACTTAGGACAAAAATATCTATCTAGGTAGTCTAGAGATTGCACAAAATATTTCTTGTATGGTTTTGATTCTTCTCTAGATAGGAAATGAAAAGTTTGCATATCTTTTTGGAATTTTGCATAAATTTTGTTTTCTGCAGTGGTATAGTCTGGACCATGTGTTTCTAAAGCAAAATGTCTAAGATTGCTGATTGGTTTTTCCATGCCAATAGCACCTGATTTTTTGTTGTTGTTGTTCTTAAGTGAAAGTGTAGGTAAAGCTAGTTATGGGAGTTCAATTTTTAGAGGTAAATTTCATAGTAATTTTGGAGCCAATTAAACTGTTTACCTCCATACTTCTTTTTTAGGGAGCACAGAATAGAAGTTTAAGGTTAGCTGAAGTTACATGCAATTTCTGACCCTCCAAAAACAGCCATTTAGATGAAAATATGACATTGTTTAATTATGTTTGGATTAAAAAATTTTAAATACAGCTTATTTAGAAGTTGTATTTGTAAAAAAAAAGTTGTATTTGTTTGCCGTAGCAGGATGAAAATTAAAATTGCTTAATTTTTGTTTCAAATGGAGTGACAGCTGATTTACAGAGTTGTTCATCTTTTCTTGGATTTCTTATTTTATTCCACACTTCAGATATTTTACCCCAAACAAACCAATATTACATTAGACTTCTCCTTGGGAATGGTATACAAGGTGCTTCAGAAAATTCGTGGGCAACTTCTATTATCTTTTCAATCCATTTGTGGCACTTATGTGAACCTGTGCGAAAGTGTAGGGGTGGAGTCCAACCTAGCAACCTGGTCACAGCCTGATAAGGCCTCCTTAGGGATGTATAGCCTCACCTATAAGGAAGATATGGAGGAACTTTCATTCTCCTCTCTACCGGCCCTTTTGCCTTTCTTCTCTCTGGGACTGTTTCTGTCTCATATGCCATGTTCTTACTGACCTTTGCTCCATGGACTCTGCACCCACCAGCTTGTGATCTCCCTGCCTCTCACTTCACCTCTCTGCGTCATCGACCTTTGACTGTGAGTCTAAAGAGGGCTCTAGCTAGCATTGGACTCATGGACTTGAGCTGGACTGGGCTGAGATTCATTCTTTATATACAATTACTTCTTGATATAAAATTCTTATTTAATTGTATTTTAATCATGTTATTGGGGGCTTTTACAACTCTTACAACAATCCATACATCAAGTGTATCAAGCACATTTATACATATGCTGCCATCATCATTTTCAAAACATGAACTTTCTACTTGAGCCTTTGGTATCAGCTCCTCTTTTTTTTCCCACCTACCCTCATGGCTCCTTGATAAATTATGTTATTATTTTCATATCTTAAATCATTTGCTGCCTCACGTTTCTGTTCGTCTCCCTGGGGGACATTGTGATTGGTTCCCCGTTTCTCCCCCTTCTCCCCCCACCTTCCCCCTTCCTTCATGGTTTCCTTACTCCCATTACTTTTTCTGAGGGGTTCATCAGTGCTGGATTCCATGTGTTGATAGTTATTATCTGAACCAGTGGACATGCTCCAGTCTAGTCAGATTTGTAAGGTAGAACTGGGTCATGATAATTGGGGGTGGGGTAGGGGTCATTAAAGAACTAGAGGAATGTTGTGTGTTTCATTAGTGCTATACTGCACCCTGGCTGGCTTGTCCTTTACATGTGACCTTTCTGTGAGGGGTTGCCCAATCTATAGATGGGCTTTGGGTCTGGACTCTAACCCGCCCCCTCCCCAATTCACATCAATATGATTGTTTTTTTGGGGGGGTTTCTGATGCCTAATACCTGATCCTGTGATCACACAGGCTGGTGTGATTCTTCCATGTGGGCTTTGTTGCTTCCCTGCTAGATGGCTTGTTTATCTTCAAGCCTTTAAGACCCCAGACACTATATCTTCTAACACCACATTTGCTTGTGCAACCATTCTGTCTTTGCGATCATGTAGGGAAGGTGAGCATCATAGAATGCAGGTTATTAGAACAAAGTGTTCTTGTGTTGAGGTCTTCAGTAGAGGCCCAATGCCCCTCTACTACCTTAATACTTAATATATAAATATACAGAGACCTATATCTGTATTATATGATAATGTTTACGTATATACAGTGCCTATATTTATACCTCTGTAAATGTCTTTTGCCTCTTTGTTCTTTCCTCTATTTCCTTTTAACTTTCCTCCTGTCCCACTATCATGTTAGACTGTTACTTTGCTCTTAGTAATTCCTCTCAGCTACAATGCACTTGATCAAACCCTACCAGGCATTCTATGTCCTCCTCACCATTGATTTTAGGTCTCTTGTTCCCTTGTCC
>NW_022111329.1:657168-658389 GCF_000313985.2 Echinops telfairi | reverse complement strand
GTTTAGCTGAGCAAGGTGCTCTTGTATTAGGGGTGTGCGCATGAGGAGGCCCAATGTCCACCTGCCACCCTACAACCAAACCAATAATTATTGCACCTAGGTCCGGTCCCCCCTTAATCTTAAATATATTTACATATGTACATGTCTGTATTTTTTAGGCTTGTATGTATGCCCTTTGCCTCCTACTTCTTTCCTCTATTTCTTTGCAGCTTCCTCCTGTGCTCCTCCCTCGTCCCCCCTTTTCCCTTTCCTGCCATTTCCTCTTCCCTGTACTCCCAGAAACATCAGTCTGGTTGTTTTCTCCTTTGGATTGTAAACAATCCTGCCTATCTTAAATAGATAGATGAAAAAATAAAAAAGCCTGTAATTCCAGGTCTGTCTGCTGACCCTTTGGAATGTTTTCCGCTGAGGTGCTTATATAATTTACCCTTATATAGTGCTGGAAGTAGAACTGTACCCTATCACTAATTTTAATGTTTTTCCCCGGGAAAATGTCTTAATTTACAGTATGAAGCTATAAACTTACATACTTGAATTTGCCTTAGGTGCCCCTCAGAACCATGGAATTGAAAGATCCTAGTGTAAATTAGAACCTCCCCCCCCCAGCAGTTCACTGTAGTTCTTTAATGAAGGTGATTTCTCACTTATTTTGTCAAGAATTTGATTTGGTTTCTTTATTTTTTTAATGATTTTATTGGGGGCTCAAACAGCTTTTAAGTACCATCCATCCATCCATCCATCCATCCATCCATCCATCCATCCATCCATCCTTTCAAGCACATTTGTACGTATGTTGCCATCATCATTTTCAAAACATTTTCTTTCTATTTGAGCCCTTGGTATCAGCTCATTTTCCCTCCTCCCCCACCCTCCCTCCCTCATGAACCCTTGATAATTATTTTTTCTATGTCTTAAACTGACTGATGTATCCCTTCGCCCACTTTTCTGTTGTCCTTCCCTGTGGGAGCAGGTTATATGTAGATCATTGTGGTTGGTTCCCCTTTTCTTCGCCCCTATGTTCCCTTTAGCCTCCTGGTATCGCTACTCATTATTGGTCCTGAGGGGTTTATCTGTCCTGGAATCCCTGTGTTTCCAGCTCTTACCTGTACCTGGCTCATCCCTTCCTTGTGACCTTTCTGTGAGGGGTTGCCCAATCTATAGATGGGCTTTGGGTCTGGACTCTAACCCGCCCCCTCCCCAATTCACATCAATATGATTGTT
>NW_022111329.1:626702-654393 GCF_000313985.2 Echinops telfairi | reverse complement strand
ACATAGATCTGTTTCCCCATCCTCACATATAAATATATTTACATATGTGCATGCCTTTATTTAGGCCTCTATAAGTGCCCTTAGCCTCCTAGTTCTTTCCTCTAATTCCTTTAACTTTCCTCTTGTCCCACTATCATGATCAGCTTTTATTTGGGTTTCAGTAATTCCTCTCAGTTACATTACCCTTAATCACGCCCTACCAGGCCTCCTACATCCTCCTCACCACTGATTTGGGACACTTGTTCCTTTGTCCCTGGGTTTGTTAACACCACTCCCACCCCACCCCACCCCCCAATGTCCCCCGGGAACTGTCGGTCCCATTGTTTTCTCCTCCACATTGTTCATCCAGTGTATCTTATTTAGACAGACCTCCGGAGATAGAAAACAAAACAATAATAACAACAAAAAGCCACGCAACAACAGCAAAGAATATGGCGGTCTCTTATTTGTGGTTGGTGAGTATTGTTCTTCTGTCCGTACTTGGTCTGCAAGGATCTTTTGTAGGGCTGGGTGTCTTCTAACGTGTTCTTTGAGTTTTTCCTTGTCTGGGAAGACTCTTACTTCTCTATCTATCTTGATCGATAATTTGGCTTGGTAGAGTATTCTTGCTATTGCATTGTTTTTCTTCAATTTTTGGAATATGTTACTCCTGTCTCTCCTCTTCTTTATAGTTTCTGCTGATAGGTTTGAGCATATTCTTATTTGGGAACCTTTATTTGTGATTGCTTGTTTTTCCCTAGCTGCTCTCATGATTTTCTCCTTTTCCTCAAAGTTGGATAGTTTAACTATCATATGCCTTGGTGACTTCTTGGGATTCAGTTTAGCTGGTGTTGTTTCAGCCTCCTGAATCGCTGCCTGGTTCTCATTCATTAAGCTGGGGAAGTTTTCCTCCAAGAATTCTCTCACTATTGTTGCAGATGACTTCTTTGTTGTGTCTTCCTCCGGTAAGCCAAGAATTCTAATGTTTTGCTTTGTAGCATCAGACAGCTCTTAGGTTTTCTTCAGCTTCTCTGATGATCTTCTTAGATTTTTGTTTGCATTTGTTAAAGTCTGCTTGGGTGTCCTCCAAGTCACTGGTGCCATTTTCTGCTTCCTCCAGTCTATTCTCGAGGTCCGGGAGTCTGCTACTGGTTTTTGTTACCTCCTCCCTAAGCTCTTGTATTTCCCTTTGCTGTATGAACTTTATCTACTCTTATCATTTCATCCCTTTTTTGTATTGTTTCCCTCATATCCTATATGACTCCAAGCAGCATTCTCAAAATTTCTTTCTGTGGCAGATCAATGTCTGCTGCTTCTATACATGTCATTAGGTTCAGGACACCTTTTGCCATTGCCTTTTGTTTCTCCTGTTTTCTTTTTGTTGAGGTCATTGGTGCTGATGGCTGTGTGCGATGCGTTGTTTTAGAGTAGTCAGGTGCCATTTTCCAAGGAGTCGAAGAACACTGGCTTTCTCTGGGAGACTTGTAGGAATGCTTCTTTGAACTGCCTACAGCTAATTTCACTATAGGATTAGCCTATCACTTTATCCTTCTGTGGCTTCACTCTCAAAGGGAGTGCCCCAGAAGGCTGATGGGTTGCCTGCTTTGGTGTAGAACACCGAGAATGGTGGGCGGAATTGCCCTAGCCAGGTACATCACTGCGGAGGTTGGCCAGAAGTTCCTGCAGCAGCTTGGAACATTGGCAAGTGTTGGCTGAGCTGCCTTAAGCCGTGTGAGGCACTAAGGTAGGTGGGAGAATGTTCCCTCAGCCACACAGGCAGGAATTCCACCAGTAAGAAGTTGGGTGCAATATCCCCTGTTGGAGGTCCCCTGGCTTTCCCTAGCCTTGGGTTATGTTGCACAGGGTGGAGCTCATCTAACTGGGTGGGGGACAGGTGTCAATGCCATAGGCTAAGGGGAGTGGCGTGTGAGAGAACAGGGAAGAGACAAAGAGGAGAAAAAAACCAAAAACTAAGCCTGCTGAGACTGTGTGGGGATAGAGAGAGGAGAAGGAAACTAAAGTAACAATATAGCTGAGCCAGGATCCCTGCCCATGGGGCAGCAAGGGTTTAATCCCTACAAATGTGCTTGACACAATGGTTGTTTGTATGGATTGTGATGAGTTGTACCAGCCCCCAATAAAATGATTTTAAAAAGAAAAGCCTCACTATATTTTTTTAACATTCTTCAGTACCTGATCCATTGTCATGAAAATGATATATAACAATAGCTAATGAAAATAATATATAACAATAGCTTTAATAGTACAAAAGATACATGGCACAGTTCATCAAAGTTTTTTATGATTTACCATTCTGTAATTTTTTTACATACCTGTTACTATCATAAGGGGGCAGTATTCACATCAACCACAGCTGAATATAAAAGACTGATCAGCATCCAGATTAAGTTCCCATGGTGTATATATATATATATATATATGCAGTAGTTGATGATTTTACATTTACCCAGTAGTTATAATTCATGCAGCTGCTTTCAACTCAGCAGCTGTTCTCTACACATGTGTGACTGGTCTGCCTAAGTACATTATGGCACCAACCCTGTCACGTACACCTGTATGTGTATGCTGTGTATGTGGCAGGATTGGCGTGTGATGGATGTCATCATGCCCTGCACTTGTATGTGGGTATCTGCATGTGGGTGGACCCACCTGGGTACGGATACTGGTTCCTAAGACCATCGGAAATATGTGGTTCCAGATGGTTTTAGGTGACCCCCGTGAAAGGGTGGATCGACCCCCAAAGGGGTCGTGACTCACAGGTTGAGAACCACTGTCTTAAAGAGTTAAGACAGCCTCAAAAGGCACAGAGGCAGATCTACCCTGTCCTTTAGGGTTGCTGTGGGTCATCATCAACTCTGTGGCAACGACTTTGGTTTTGCTTTTTATAGAGAGAGAGGAGCCCTTGTTTTGTGTAGTGGTTAAGTGATTGGCTGCTAACTGTTCAAAATGTTGGTGGTTCAAACCCACCTGCCACTCTATGGGGCAAAGATTGACAGTCTTCTGTCTAGATATAGCCTCGTAATGTCCCTACCAGGCAGTTTCATTCTGTATAATAGGGTTGGTATGAATTACAGTTGAATCATAGTAGCTCAGGTAAGCAGTCCACCCCAAATCTGACCTCTGGCTCCAATTGCCTCCAGGCAAGAGTCAGACCTGCATCCACTAGTCATCTTGTATTACTTATTCTGGCACTAATCGTTTCTCTCTTGCCACCTTACATCTGTGCTGGGTGTGATAATTAATTGTATTAGCCACACAACTCAGTCAGTACTCACAGTAATAGAGTTTTACTAAGGAAATCAATAGATTACCCCAAGTCAGGATCAACAAACAGTAAGGATAACAGTCATTGGTCTCTGTAGCCCAACCTTTCTCCAGTCCTTATTGTCTCAGCCACATGATTCTTTGGCCTTGCTTCCATGGGCCAGGAAGCTAACCTGCCTGTCACTCTGCCTGACAGTTCCAAAGTTGCAGGCCAGATAGTGGATGATATTCCATAGTCTCAGGTTGACTCTTCTGAACCTCTGTGCCAGTCATGCATTTTGTCTCAGCAGCCTCTGCCGCTTCCAGATGGAGATCTAGAATGAGCTCTTCCAAAGTCGTTGGGGTTTCTTTGCTGCCGCTTCAAAAATGGCTTATCCTTATAGCCAGGGGCGTCATAACAAAAATTAGCCAGTCCCCTCAATTAGTGTTTTACATAGCCTATTTTCGTAGCCCAACCCACTCATTTGGTAGACATCCTAGAGACTTGGTCAAAGAGCCATGTTAAGAAATTTCACTTTATGACTGTGGCAGTGGATTCCTTTTAGTTTTTTGTCTTCTAGTTAGAGAATATTTTGAAAATGTTATTGTATAAAGACATTTTATTTTAGCTACTTGATGTGATGGTACTGTACTTTATGTAGCTCTTCTAGCCAGATTCTTGTAACCTCCACCAAATGACTAGATAGGACAATGCAGATCTTTTGTGTTTCTTGATGAGCCTAAGAAAGATGCTGATAGTTTATGATTCAGTTGTAACTGTTAACTTGGTAATGTTACATGTTAACTTGAATATTGAAACTAATGTAGGAACTGATCAACATTGCCATCCTGCTGGGTATAAAATGAACCATTTCTGAAGCAGAAAGAGGAGGAATCTCAAAATCATTGAAAAGAGCCAAGATTAGAGCACATCCTTTTGTTGCCAAGATCTCTGTGTATTAAGATTAATCCAGGGACTGGAAACTGCCGCAGCAGAGGAGTGGCAGAGTAGCTGAAGCAGCAGCAGAACCAAGAGCCAGAGAGCTTTAGGTTTCCAGACGGATGAAGCAAGCAAAGCTTACTGCTTTTTGAAGGGGACTTGCTTACAGAATGCTGTGTCTTTTAGGCACCTAATTGGAAGTTTCATTGTTGACTCAATGGAACTAGAGCTGACCACCTTCAGGTGCTTATGCAAAGTGGAGTGAGGGCACTTTACCAGCAGAGCTGAAAGAGCTTTGTAACAGTGCTTAGTGGGGCAGAGACCAGGCCAAGGGTGACAAGCAGAGAAGAAACTCCTTACCAAAGAACTGTATATTGAATATTTCTTCAGTTACGTGACAACCAGGAATGTCCTCATGTTTTCAAAACAGCCCCCTGGGAGTAGTATCAACTATAGAATCTCTGTTGTAGGTTAGTGGGATATAGTGGCTTGAAGATGTTTTTCAAATATGATTTAAAAAAATAATTTGGACTGGTAATCTTGAGTCAGTCTTAATGTAGATTCCTGAGCCGTATTTGGACATTTTCTGATTCAGATTGTCACATGACTCCTAACCTTACAGGTGTTTGTGGAGAAACTCTGAGAAACACTGATCTAGCATAGAATAAGTAAATTACTCTCTGTAGTATGATGCACTTTCTTATTATCTGTTTTGCATGTTATTCTCTGGAAATTTTGAGTTTTCCCGATTATTTTTCTTTTTTTAAAACAATCATTTTATTGGGGGCTCATATAACTTATTACAATCCATACATACATCACTTGTATAAAGCACATTTGTACATTTGTTACCCTCATCATTCTCAAAACATTTGCTCTCCAATTTATGCTCCTGGCATCAGCTCCTCATTTCCCCCACTACCTCCCCGCTGGCCCCTCCCTCATGAAGCCTTGATAATTTACAAATTATTATTTTGTCATATCTTACACTCTCTGACGTCTCCCTTCACCGACTTTTCTGTTGTCCGTTCCCTAGGGAGGGGGTTGTATGTAGATCCTTAAAATTGGTTTCCCCTTTCTACCCCACCCTCTTTCCACCCTCCCCCGGTATCACCACTGGTCCTGAAGGGATCATCCGTCTTGGATTCCCTGTGTTCCAGTTCCTATCTGTACCAGTGTACATCCTCTGGTCTAGCCAGATTTGTAAGGTAGAATTGGGATCATGATAGTGGGTGGGGAGGAAGCATTTAGGAACTAGAGGAAAGTTGTATGTTTCACCCAATTATTTCTTGATCTTCAGTTTTCTTTCTGGAAAGCCTGTGCTTTACTCGACTGACTCATTGAACTGCTCTCTTTAAGAAAAGATACCTGCTTTTATCTCTCTTTTTCCATAATGCTACACATTACTAAATATTGAATGAAAGAAATGGGGATGATAGTGTAATAGGCCGAGGAGAATATGGGATTGTCATTGTCGGCTGTGTGTGTGATAGAGAAAGACACAACAGAGACAGAGTAAGCAGGTGAGCAAGTGCATGCAGGATTGGGTATGGAAGTTGGAAGAATAGATTCTTGTAAGTTTGTTGAAATCTAGTTGTGGCTTGAACGGAATTTGGCGCTATTGACCTAATTAAGATATTGTGACTAAGTGAATTGTTACCCCTCAGTCGAATGTCAGTTATAGGATATTTGCATCAATTGGACTTTTGCATTAGAAATAGTGAAATGACAATACTAATTTCCCACTAAGATCAAGATACTGGAGACAAGAAAACATGTATCTTGCTTGTATTGTAATATCTGTAATTGGGACCTCAAGGGTTTCTGTGAGATACTACTTGGATCTAGACTGGATGGTGCCATGAAAACATCTAATACATACTTGTTTCATGTTTCTTTAGTTCAAGGAGGAAATCTCTAAACGTTTCAAATCACATACTGACCAGCTTGTGTTGATATTTGCGGGAAAAATTTTAAAAGATCAAGATACTTTGAGTCAACATGGAATTCACGATGGACTTACTGTTCACCTTGTCATCAAAACACAAAACAGGTATGTTTTTAAAAGACAGATAACTTCTAACTGTGACTAAATATTTGTTTGAAATCAACCAATGTTGGCTTTCACTGCTTTTCCCTGTTATTAATATTTAAATGTATTAAAATGATACTCTTGATAACAAATTGAGTAAAACAGTGTGATTATATATTGTTAATGCTTAGATGATTGACAGACAACATGTAATATTTTTAATTTTCCTTAGTATTTAGTCATTAATGTACTGATTTAAATTAAAATAAAAGGAAATTAATTTAATTTTAGCTGTGCTTTTTGTGTTGGAAAATTTTGGTTGAAGATCTGGGGAAATTAATCTATTTGGTAAATTGCAAATCAATAATCATTTTATTTAATCTAACGCATCATTAATTAAGAGGTACTTTTATTTTGTGCATTATGGAGAAATTGTCAATTAAACTGACATTTTCTTATCACCTAAAAGTTTTATTTTATGTCGAGTCAGGGTTCTTTTTAGCCCAGTGTTTCCCAAAGTGGTTGATGCTGCCCCTTAGGGCTACTGGAATGTTTAGAGGGGCTGATAAAGCAGATACCTACTACTTTATCCTGGTGTATGCACTGTAGCATGGCATTTTTAAATTGCTGCTGAGTAGTTTTATTTTCTGAAAATGGGGCTAAGTAAGTCCGGGAATCCAGATTTTGGGTGTGAATTAAATTTTTTTTTATTAAAGCACTCTTGTGCATACATAGAGAAATACAGCACAGGAATTAGGGTGTGCTTGACCCTCTCTCCTTTGTGTAGTGAAAAATTACGTGTAGCTTTTGACTTCCCCTAAATTTAAATACTGTATATACTCGAGCATAAGCAGACCCGAATATGAGCGGAGGCACCTAATTTTACTACAAAAACTGCATAAAAATGTGCTGAAAAACTTGGCTTATATTCAAGTATATATGGTACTTAGCTTATTGGCGACTAAAGACCTTACCAATACGTTAACAGCCAATTAACATGTTTGTGTGTTATATATTGCACCCACATAAAAATTGCATTTTTAATACTGGATGAGATATTTCACAAAGTTCAGGTTTTTGTAGCTGTTGGTGTAGCTGCAGTGTTAGTTTGTCACATTTCTTTTTCTTACTTTACAACGATCCTTATACCAGAATCATTTATCTTGAAATGGTGGGCACTCACAGCTGTGGAACATACCAAGCAATTGGACCTTTTCTTGTTATGTCATGTTGTGCTTTTGTATGGGTTTCATGGGATTATTCAGGTTTACAGTTGCACTAAACAAGATAAATCACAAGGGACCACTTTTTTATTTTTAAACACAGTTCACTGGAAAGACGAGCTTTTGACACAGCAACAATTAGCATCACAATGCTTATTAAAAACAATTATTTTAATCCACAAATAAGTAGACCTGCGCAGTTCACATCCATGTTGTTAAGGGTCAACTGTAGAAATGAAATAAATTGGCTTAATGATATAAGTAATAAATGAATAAGGCTTTCACTTAAGAATGCTAATTTACTTATAAGCCATTGATACCCTTTCTGCAAGCTTTTATGCTAGTATTTGCAAAATGGCAATTATATTTGCTTCACTGATGTTAGACCCAATCTCATGTTTCTGCCTGTTTAGTGCTAATTAATGGTGAAATCTCTCTGCAGACATTTTATGTGGCACTTACACAGAACATTTATGATACAGCAATGCACTCAATCACTCCTTTAAAGTCACACAGATAAGATCACACATGTGCAAACCAAAAACCAGCTCACCGTCATCGAGTCAATGCTGACTCACAGCGACCCTTGTAGGGCAGTATAGAGCTGGCCCTGTGAGTTTCTGAGAGGGCACCTATTAAAAAAAATTACAGTTTTATTGTCACATAATTTACATATGTCATTTGATAGTTCACTCATTAAATCATCAAGGAGAATTGTGCATTCATTACCATATCAATTTAGAATTACACCACCCCCCCCATGGTTAAATCACCTTTCAAATGAGTTGTGCAATCACAGTTCTAGATCTCCCTCCCCCTCCCCACTTTCAGTTTTTATTCTTGAAATCCCCTTTCCTTCCTTATCACCCTCCCCCACCCCTACCCCTGCATCCCTTACCAACCCTTGTTTTAGTTACTGTCAATATGCACCCATTCCTGCGCATCACAAACTGGAAAACCCAGCAGAAACAATAAAAAGAAAAATCAAAATAAGGTCATAAGGATATAATAATAATATGAAGACCAAAATACAAATAATGCATAAGAAAGAGAAGACCCTTACCCACATTCAAAAAGCCAGGGAAGAAATTTCTGTCATGGAACCAAGTAAGAGATACTTAAACCCATAACAAGTTCAGTTCGGATCTCTAGGAGGTCATCTGGCTAAGTATGGAGTTCAACTCAGAATGCTCAAGATTACAGGGGTCTCTGTTTGATGGTCAGGCTGTCCGAGACTCTTACCTGGGATTAGAGGGGATCTGCTAGTGGCTCCGTCTGACTAGATACTCTGCAGGTGGGTTTTGGGCTCCCATTGTCCTCTATAACCTTCTACAAATTGGATGTTCATAATTTTAGCTTTGGTGCTTTTCCCTTCGCCATATTCAAATTTTGTAGTTGTCGTCTTTGGATCACATAGCTGGTGGCTTCTTCCATGTGGACTTAGTTGACTCCTTTGTTAGATGGCTGCTTGTTTGAATATAAATCTTTAAGACCTCACACACTATTCTGATTGATAGCCAGGAACCATCTACTTTCTTCACCACACTGCTCTAGCATCTGTATTCTATGATCATACTATGAATCATTCTATGAAGGTGACTATCTAGCGGGGTCATGTTATGAGAACTAACTGTTCTTGAATTGGGGCTAGAGTTTAGTAGGAACCCAGATGCCAACTGCTTCCCCATGGGATTTGCATGTTTCAGGTTTACTTCAGTGGTCATCATGTGACAAAATCACAACCCTGTAAGACCTGCCTCAGTAGCAGCTATAAGCCAACTAACAACCAAACAGAACACAACACACCCACACCCCAAAACAAAGAGAAAAAAAGCAAGAAGCAAGAAGCAAGAAAAAAAGCTACAAAGAAGAAAGCAAAAACCTTATATAAGCAAAGGATTACAGCATTGTCAATCCACCCCTCTGGGGTGTAAGTGGATTGCACTCATCATCAATTTTCCCAATGACCTAGCCCTCCAGACACTGCCAGTGTGAGGAGTCTTTTTGAGTACACTGCCATCTTGAGCTGCAACCCATGCATTTTTGTCCTACACAGTTCGATGTCTCATTCTTTTGGGCTCTGTTGACCCTAAGTCTGGGGATTGATGCCAGTGTGGGCCTTCCTGGGTCAATTCTTCCAAATGTAGATCCCTGCTCAACTTATCCCAATCTTTGTGTCACTGCAGGGTGGGCATTGATTGAGGTATTACCTGTATGGTGATCCCTGGTCCTTTTCCATTGGACACCCACCAAGCTGGGGGGTTCCCCCAGTGTCCAATGACCACTACTTCCACAACCCTGTGGTTGCTAGTCTCTGCTTTCTCTCCCACCCAAGAACCCATGCCCACAGTCCAAGGTACAGGCAACTTCAAGGTGGGGTTCAGTTCATTCAGCAGGGTCTCTGTTATGTCCGTCTGGTGTAGCCCCTGTGTTGTGCCCTGGTGCTTAGTCCGCGGTGTGGTTGCATAGTGTTTACCCAGGTACCTAAAATCTGGCTCATTGTCTCCAACACCTTTCAGGTTCCAGCAGGTTTAGCATCCTTTCTTGTTGTATGGTTTGTTCTCCTCAGAGACGGCAACTGTTTATGGGAGTCAAAGCCCCCTCTTTCTCCTGAGAAGAGGATAGTGGTTTTGAACTGCTGACCTTAAGGATTGCAGCTGAACACAACCACTGTACCACCAGGGCTCAAACACATCACACATATATAGGCATCACACATATATAGGTGATACCTGTTAGCAGTTGTAAGACAGACCCTGATTTTTCAGGTGTGTAAAGATAGGAAGATAAGTTTCTTAGAATTAATGAGTAAGATTCTAAACTTTTAAGGGGCAGTTAACAGACTTGGCCTTTCTAATGATGCCCCCCAACACACAACACACAACTTAATATTAAACAGTAATCAGTTATTGTTTGATTGATTTCTTAGCCTTCCCTTAATAATTTCAGAGGTCTGAATAACACTGCTTTTCACTTCTAAACTTAAAAGAGGACTAAAAAAAATTATATTGTAAGCTTTGTAAAAATAGTCATATGTTCTTTTCTTTCCTAATCAGTATGATTGACAGTAATGTAACATGTAAATTCTACTCAAGGAATTGGCCTATTTACAGTATTTTTTATTTAATGAGGTTAGCTTTTTAAATTTTGTATTCCTTATGCTTAGTTAAGGAGCCCTGGTGACATCGTGGTTATGCGTTGGGCTGTGATCCAAAAGGGCAGCAATTGGAAACCACCAGTTGCTCCACTGGAGAAAGATGGGTCTTTCTCCTTCCAGTAAACAGTTAATGTTGGAAACTCAAATGGACAGCTGTACTCTGCCCTACATGATTGCTATGAGTTAGCTTCAACTTGATGGCAGTGAGAGTAAAGTTTGCTTAGTTATCTCAGAATATAGACTGAATGGTAGTACGAATTGGTTTAAAAGCTTACATTTTATGTGTATCAGGATTTCACAGGTTCTTTTGAAAATAATTAGCATGACTCTACACTGTTAATTACTTTCCTCAGGTCTCAAGATCATTCAACACAGCAAACAAATACCACTGGAAGCAGTGTTACCACAGCATCAGCTCCTAATAGTAACTCCACAACTGGTTCTGCCACAAGCACCCCTTTTGGTTTAGGTAAGTGCCTGTAGTCTCTTCTAGGTTGTTGAGTTGATTCCACCTCACATTGGACCCCGTGTACAACAGAATGAAATGCTGCCCAGTTCTGCACCTTCCTCACAGTCATTGCTGTATTTGAACCCATGATTGCAGCCACTACTATTTCAGCTGATTGAGGGTTTCTCACTGACCTCCAGGGACACTAGTCCCTTCTGAGAGCCAAAGTACATGAAACAAGTTTCCCTATCATTGCCGCTACAGACTGATTTTTACATTTTTCTGGCACTCTATAGTATATCTAATATAATTCTCAAGGCCATAATTCATAAGTATCACATCTTCAGTCTTCATTCTTGTTCAGCTTTCCATGTAAATTAGATAATTGAAAAATTTCATCTTATTCAGATACTTTCACAGGTTTTTAACAACGCAGAAGATATATATCAAGGACTCAGTAGAAAGAAAATGTTTTGGAAATGATGGCAACATAGGTACAAATGTACTTGACACAGTTAATATATGGATTGTTATAAGAACTGTAAGCCTCCAGTAAAATGATGGGGGGAAAAAAAGATAATCTGATTTGCAAGGATATTTAACCAAAATTAAGGATATAAACAAAGTTTTAATACATACTTTATTCATTCACTGCCATTGACATAATTCTGCCTCATAGCAACCCTGTAGGACAAGGTAAAACTGCCCCTTTAGATTTCCAAGACTAACTCTTTACAGAAAGAGTCGAAAGCAATATAAACTTAGTGTACTAATAAATAATTTCAAGTAATGACAAGTGTGAACATTAGAGAGTTTCAGTAATTATAAAATCCCCTTTTCTCTACTCCATAAACACCCTGAATTGACATCCAGTTATTGTACTAGACCTAGTTTAACAGGAGAGCCCTGGTTATGTCGTGGTTCCACACTACAGTTTTGCAAGGTCAGCAGTTAGAAACCACTAGCCACTCTACTGGAGAAAGATAAGCTTATTACTATTCCTGTAAAGAGTTAACAGCCTTGAAACTCACGGTGGGTCAGTTCTACACTACAGTTTTGCAAGGTCAGCAGTTAGAAACCACTAGCCACTCTACTGGAGAAAGATACGCTTATTACTATTCCTGTAAAGAGTTACAGCCTTGAAACTCACAGTGGGTCAGTTCTACCCCTACTGTAGGGTTTCTGTGAGTCATAATAGACTCCATGGCTTGGCTCAGGTCTTCAAGATAACATATTTGCTTTTAATACTATAAAGTCATTTGCAACAAATTTGCCCTGTGCAATACATCATTTGATTTTTTTTTTTTTCCTTAGCTGTATTTCCATGGGCACTGATTGTGGATCCAAATAAAACAACATCTTGAAAGCTTCAGTCTTTTCTCTGTTTATCATATTGTTGCTTATTGATCTAGTTGGGGGGATTTTTGTTTTATTTATGTTAAGGTGTAATCCATACTGAAGGCTGTGGTCTTTGATCACTATCACCAAGTCCTTCAGGGCCTTTCCACTTTCTGCTGCAAAATTGGGTCATCTGCATATCACAAGTTGTTTGTTAGTACATCTTCCTTCAACCCTGAGGACATGTTCTTCTTTGTATAGCCCTCAACATCTGGGAGTATTTGCCCAGCATAAGTTTAATAATAGGGTGAGAGGATACAACCTTGACACATACCTTTTCTGATTTTAAACCACTCAGTATTTCACTGTTCTTTTTGAATGACGGCCTCTTGATATGTGTACAGATTTTGCATATGGGTGAAAAGTAACAACCGTCCCCAAATAATGTTGGATAAAATATTGCAAGACTGAAACATCAAAGACAAAAATAAAGAACCTCTCAAACATATGTAACTATTTACTTAGAGTAAGAAAGTGTTGGGAATATAGGTCTGCTTCATTAGCATACATTTGTATTTAACAAGTGGTCAGTAAGAGACATTTTCTTTAATAGTGAAAAACAGTAATATATTAACATATTAATATATATATTACTATGTGTTAGGGCTCTCTAGAGAGATAAAACCAAATTGCTGATAATTTAATATATTTATTTAAAGATAATTAGATATATAACAAGAAATGAACTGTTAAATCATATACAGATAAATATATAATACAAGAAATAAACTGTTAAATTAGAAAGCACTACAAATGGCTCAGTGCAACTCACATCTGTGAGAGAAAGTTGAGAGACTAGCAGTCCTTCAAGTCTAGAGATCATATATATGACATGATCTCTCTAATTGACTCTGAGGAAAATTAGCCAATTCTCTAGAGAAACAAACCAGTGATAATATATACATGCGTGAGAAATTTTATATAAAAGTGACACACACAAAGTTGTAGAAGCAGTTATATCCAGTCTATACATCAAGTAGAAGCTTTTCTTGACTTATGAAGGTGCTAGGATTTATGAACTAAGAATTAGAAACACCACAGGGTGGTGGAAGCAGTGGTGGATGCATCCATGGTGTGTTAGTTTGGGTAGACTACAGAAACAAATTTATAGACATTCATATGTGTATAAGAAAGAAGTATGTATACAAGAACAATTGAATATTGTGAGAACATCCCATCCCAGTCTAGATCAAGTTCATAAGTCCTATATATTAGCCCATATGTCTGATACCAATCTATAAAGTCTTCTTCAGCCTCATGAAACCCATGCAATGACGCCGAATGCAGGGAAATCACAGGCCAGTGGGTTGGAAGTCCTGTGGGATCCAGTGGCATTGTAAGCATCTGAGCATTGCCAGGAGTCTCCAGCTCTGAAACTGACTGCCTCAGCGTAGCTTCATGTGACTTCTCAGAAATGTCTCGCAGGGAGAGAGGAGAGAGAGAGAGAGAGAAAAAATCTCCCACTTCCAAGGAGGAATACTGGGGTTCCCAGAATCCTCAGGAGAAGGCCATGCTCACACAGAGGCCTCATTGGCTATAACCAGCAAGTCAGGCTCCTGAAGAACCCAAGGTCTCCAGGCTATATGGCAGGCCAATGATAAGCTCCAAGGGTCAGCAGGCTATGGTGGATCTATGAGCCAGATGTGCAGGTTCCACATTATCTGCCAGAAGAGACAGCCTCCTCATGGAGTTTGCTTAAATAGGTGTAGACCACACACCCACCGACTTGGGGCTTGGGAGGAAGCCTCCTTGGCTAACAACTTACTTCTGCATGCTCAACTACTGTTCTTCAAAATAAAGCACCCATCGAAAACACTATGAAGTTTTATTCTAACCACATCGGGGTGTCATCAGTTGATACTGACTCTATTAAGGAAATGTCTCTTTTCTATCCAGAAACAAGAGAAGTTGGTATAGAATCTTTGACCTTCAAAGTTCGATGCTGATTTAGCCAGCCCTGGGCTGCATCATCCAATTTAGCATGGTATTGTACAACTATGAACCGTTAGGCTCAAAAGGTTGGTAATTGGCCCAGGGCTGAGCACAAGGCTGAGTACAAGTACTAATGGAGGTTTCACACTGTCTCGCCTGAAGGCTCCTTCATCTATGCCTTAGGGCTCGTGTTGATTCACTTGTATTGGAAGCCTTTAAAAGTTGCTTGATGGGTTCTGGGATAATGGGAGTGCGGTTCTACTCTGACACATGAAGTCACCATGAGTTGGAATTGACTCAGCGGTAAGTTAAGCACCACACTGTTGTTAGATCTGGTCCTTGTGATGCTTACCAATCTTTCCTTACATTTTCCCCCTTTTAATTCCCATGATACTGTTGACCCTGGTAATTTCTTTAACTTTTTAATTGTGGGTTTACCTCTTATTTCTTATGCTTGGATTATTTAGAGTTCTGGTGTGTCTCTTTTATACTATATATTAGCTCTTGAGTGACAATATCCTTGCTAATAATTACTGTATTTTGGTAGCTCTTAAAACTATCTCTATCCACACCATCTCTGAACTCCAAGTTTTGTATTCAGCTCTTTGGGAGGTTACCTGATGTTCTCTTAAATATTGTAGTCCATATATTTCTTTTCAGATCAAAGGGAAAAAAAACAATGGAATGGAAAAAGTATCATTTCCCTCCTCAATTCAGTACCTCTCATTGCTAAATATCTTGATGCATACATAGCCTTTCTTCTTTCCCAATCCATAAAACTATTACCCATTGCTATTGATGAAATAGTTAAATGAACTATTTTAATTTGTCATGTTTGCTCTGGTTCAGTTCCATAGTGCTAGAAGAATATGAAATTAATATTGTGCTTAAAATCTTTCAGAGCTCTTGGTATTGCAGCTTTTGTCCACCTTTCTGTCCTTGCTACTTAGCACATTTTAGCAGTTGGAGTAGTAAAGATAGGCTGTCCTGTGGTAATAGATCACTCCCAAACCTAGTGGCTTATTACAAATGGGGAAACAAGTGGAGTTTCTCCCTGCATTGCTTTCCTTTTGCTCCCTACAGTGCTTTCCTTGTGCTATAATATGTTCTTCTTTTTTAAAATTTAGGTTTGTTTTATTTAAATTTAATGTTAATTCCATGCTGTGTTTCACTAAGAACAATACAGATTCTGTATCTGTGGCTCCAGTCAGATATCCAGTAGTACAAATTAGCTTCAAGTTACACATACTGAAAGAGGCTGAGCGAGCGAAGGAGGGCAGGAGTGGGGTGGGGGGCAAGGGGATGCGGAGGGAAAGGGAAGAAGGAACAAAGAATTGACCGCTCATGCAGGCTTTTCCATACCACCTTCAATGCTAGCCTGCTTCAGAGGGAGAATAGAAGTAGGCAAGAATGAGCAGCCATGGATTGTTGAACAGTTACCAGCACCATACTTTTTCAGCAACATCTCAGTATAGTTTGAAACACTTTTTACAGTAAAACCATTACAATAACCTTTAACTACCTCAAACTAACACCTAATTAATTTGAGACATTGGTATAAAATTTTGAATTAAACCAAAAGGAAGCAATGTTAATGCATATGCCTCTCTAGTGTGATTAATTAGCCCCTCTCTCAAATTGTTCACAGCTCCTAGAAGTCTAATGACTTTCGAATGTAATTTTCATTTCTGATGGTGATCTCGTCACTGATTGGTGACATACTGGCACAGTAATGCTGAAAATCCTCTATATGCAGTCCTGTTAGTGTCATTGGGGTGGTCAGAGATGGATTCTCTTGGCTTTTTAGTCTCACTGATCTTCATCTTCCACATCCTGCAGTGCTTCTTTGTTTTGCTCCTCACCATCACCCTGCCTGTCTGAAGTCCATAGTGTCAGATTATCACGTAATAATTGCATGATAAGTGTGGAGGCTTTATAGCTTCCTTCACTCAGAGTATCCAGTTCTGCAGTTGCATCATCAAAGCTGCTTTTGCCAACCTGCAGGCACGGTCGGGAATTGAAGCATTTTGTAGTAGAATACAGAAAGTTGAGTGCAAGACAGAAGCGAATGGGGTGTGTTGGTGGGAAGTTCTGTCATTGCAATATCACTAGCAGCTTTATAAGCCACTAGGCTGTTCTCTGCAGTTTCCTTCCTGTCAGTCCCTGTGGCAAACTCAGCATACAGGAATTCACTTAAAATTCTCGCACAACTGTATTCATAACATGCTCAAAGTTCCTCAGTCATATTTTTGCCAGCCTCCTCTATTAAGTATTGTCTTGCCCTTCACACACTGTGTCTACTGTCTAATAAGTGATTTTCTCTCCTTCCCTCTGACCCTTAGAAACTTACCAGTAAAGAATGTTTCTTTTAGTGTGAAAACTTTTTCTTGGCTTTTTATAATAATGTGGTACATAGAATATTCTTTTGTTATCGAATAATTTCACTCAGAATAATTTCTTCCAGGCTCATCCATGTTAATGCAGTGTTTCTGAGATTTTTCATTACCCTTTACATTGCTAATCTTTGGTGTGTGCATTCATCATACTTTGTCCACGCTTCCATTGGTGGGCATTTACTTGTTTCCATCTTTTGCTATTGCAAATAGTGTTGGTAATGAATGTGGATGTGCATCAATGTATTTGTTCCCCCTCTCTTCTTGTCTCTAGGATATATACCAAGTAGAAAGATTGCTGAGTCATGTGGTATTTCTATTTCCAACTTTAGGAAGCTCCATCCTGACAGGCACACCAGGAGTGTATAAGAATCCCCGTTTCTTCATACTTCTGTGTTTGTTGTTAGCTTGTTTTTTGTTTTTAAATTTATTGTTAGTACTATGCTGAGATGGTGTCACCTTGTTTTGATATTTATCTCTTTAATGGGCTAATGTTCAAGTGCATTTTTTCATATGCTTCTTGACGGTCTCCTGTCATCTTTGGTAATGTGTCTTTTCATGGTGTCTGTTCATTTTCCAATTGGATGATTTATCTTTTTGTTGTTGAGGTGTTGACTTTTAAAAATACATATATACTTGCCCCATGTCCTATATGTCATTGCCAAGTATTTTCCCTCCAATTTGTGAGTTCTCATTTTTAGTGAAATATTTTGACTTTGTCTAATTTTTCGGCAATTCCAGCCATCTAGTTTGTCTTTATGGTTGGTAGGGTCTTTATGCCATGTAGTAGGGTCCCTAAGTTTACCTCTGTTTTTTCTTTGGTGATTTTTATTTCTAGGTGGTAATGTGGCTATAGGTTGGGCTGCGACCTGCAAGGTCATCAGCTCCAAACCATCAGACTGGACTTTCTGTAAAGGCTTTTACAGTCTTAGAACCCACAGGTCAGTTCTCCCTTCCCTGTGTGGTCACCACTGAGTCTTCATGGACTGATGGCAGTGAGTTTTTATTAGTTTTGAGGTTTCAATTTAGGTGTTTGATCAATCTTGAGTTTGTCTTTATATATATTGAGAGGTATGGGTCTTGTTTAATTTTTGTGAATAGATACCGTGTTTTCCCAGTCCTGTCACTTCCTCATTTCATGCTTTTCAGCCTTGTATCAAAGATGGATAAATTGACTTTGGGGGCTGGGTTGTCAGTTCTGTCCCATTAGTCTATATGTACCTGTCATGGTACCAGTACCGGACTGTTTTGACTTCCGTGGGTGTAGATTTTGAGATTGGGAAATAGGAAGCTTCCTACTTGGTGGTGGTTCTTTGGTAGTACTTTCCTCTGATCCAAGATTTCTTTCCATATACAAACAGTGATTAACTTTTCCATCTCCTTAAAGAATGATGTTGGAGTCGTCATCAGTATTGTATTATATCTGTGGTTGTTTGGGGGCGGGGGTAGTATTGCCATTTTCATTGTTAAGTCTTTCTATGAGCATGGTATATTCTTCCATTAATGTTGGTCTCTTGATTTATTTTTTTTTAGAGTATGCTTTGTCATTTTCCTGTATTGGTCCTGTGGGCCATTGGTCCTGTGTATATGCTCTTACGTTGAAGATTTTCCCTTCCATTTCTATTTTGTTGAGTGTTTTCATTAGGAATAGATTTTTTGGGGGTCAAATGCAATTTATGCATGGATTCATATGATCATGTGGCTATTTGTCTCTGTTTTACTTATGTGATGAACTATGATTATTATTTTTCTAAGGTCAAACAATCTTATATACTCGGTATGAATGCTACATGATCACAATGTATTATTTTTGGATATGCTGTTGTATTACTTATGGCTAGGATTTTCTTGCCTGGTTTTGGTATCAGGGTAATGCTCATTTCATAAAATTAATTTAGAAGTTTTTATACTTTTCTGTGTTCTGGAGTAGTTGTATAGAGTAGATGTCAACTCTTCTCTGAATGTTTGGTAGAAGTCACCAGTGAAGTTGTCTGAGCCTGAATCTTTTTGTTGAGAGTTAAACTAATTTTGTGCAAAGAAAGGGAACTTTTAAAGAGTTTGTGAAAAAATTCCATTATCATTTAATTTTATTTTTCATGAATGTTTTGAAGTCAACTTGTATTATTAAAAGTATAATACAATTATATGTTTATACTTTCTTTCATTAGATGCCATCTGAAAATATATTTAGTTTGTTTTAAGTATCAACCTGAGTGAGTTTTTGGCTAATTTTATAGATTTTAAACATGTGCTTGTGAAAGTAATACGATTTATATTTTTGTTTTTAAAGGGTTTCTTATAATTTAATAAGGGACACAATGAATACTTCTGTGTCTTCATATTTTAGTCTAGTCATGTTAGTATTACAACTTGTTGCTTTCATTTATGTGTCCATCTGCCCCCCTTTATCTTTTTAGGTGGCCTTGGAGGGCTTGCAGGTCTCAGTAGCTTGGGTTTGAATACATCCAACTTTTCTGAACTACAAAGCCAGATGCAGCGACAACTTATGTCCAACCCAGAAATGATGGTCCAGATAATGGAAAATCCTTTTGTCCAGAGCATGCTATCAAATCCTGATCTAATGAGGCAATTAATTATGGCTAATCCACAAATGCAGCAGTTGATACAGAGAAATCCAGAAATTAGTCACATGCTGAATAATCCAGATATAATGAGACAGGTATGTGGAAAGCTATTTAAATCCATTTAGCTAAGAAATTATATAGTGATTTCTTATTTTATGTGCTTGAAGAGCTTACCCCAGACTAGGCTAAAGAGAAGAATGCTAATTTTTGTTTAGGAAAGTCAAAGCTTTAATTCAGACACGTTTTTAATTTAAATATTGAATACTTTTTGTGATTAGAAAAATTACAAAATTAGTTAATAGTTAATCACTAAAGATAATTCATATGTGTTTTTTGACCTTTTATTGAAATTGTCACAGACATTGGAACTTGCTAGGAATCCAGCAATGATGCAGGAAATGATGAGGAACCAGGACCGAGCCTTGAGCAACCTGGAAAGCATCCCAGGAGGATATAATGCTTTACGGCGCATGTACACTGATATTCAAGAACCAATGCTAAGTGCTGCTCAAGAACAGGTGAGAGATTGTTCCAAGGTTCAGGCTGAGGACAAACTCCTGTTAGAATGTGCGTGTGTCCATGCACACGCGCGAGAGAGATTGAAGGTACCTTGTGTTCTTATCCTGCTATAATAGAAATACCATAAGTGAAAGGGTATAAAGAATAGAAATTTACTTTCTCCCAACTTAAGGGACTAACAGTTCAAGTTCAGAGCACTGGTTCTAGAGAAAGCCTTTTTCTTTTTTACCTCGGGAATGGTTCATCTCATCTCAGATTCTGTAGTCCTTGCATTTCTCATCTTTGAGAAAACTCACTGTCATCAAGTAGCTTCTGACTCACAGTGACCCTATAGGACAAGGGAGAACTGCTCCTGTGAGTTTTCAAACCTAGGAATCTTCATGGGAGTAAAAAGTCTTGTCTTTCTCCCTTAGAGCAGCTGGTAGTTTCGAACTGCTGACCTTGCAGTTAGACCAACACAGAACCCCACTATACCACCTAAGAAGTGATTAAGTTTGGGATACACTGTACCTACATTGATAATTTGGTCTCATTTAGTAACAGTCATGTTTCCAAATAGGAGTATTCACAGGGACCAGGATTACAGCACATACTTATGGAGGACAAAATTAATAATGGGGAAAATTAATAATGGGTTCTTTTATATAAGAGTACTTTTTTATGGGGAAAATAAGTTTTATATCCATTATTAAAATAAAATATTTATGAACTTTATATCTTTGTTTACAGTTTGGTGGAAATCCATTTGCTTCCTTAGTGAGCAATACATCCTCTGGTGAAGGTAGTCAACCATCCCGTACAGAAAATAGAGATCCATTACCCAATCCATGGGCTCCACCGGCTTCCCAGAGTTCATCAGGTTCCAGTAGCACCGCCAGCTCTGTGTCTGGCACTGGTGGTAGTCCTGCCAGTGGCACTACGGGGCAGAGTACCACTGCACCCACTTTGGGACCTGGAATAGGAGGTAAGCACGTAATGACTCACTCTTTCTTTGTGTCCTTACTAATATAAATAATGGAAACCTTTCTTTTACTCTTCATATCTTTGGGTATAGAATGTTAATACCATTCAAGTGGCAGTTTTTAGTCCTTTTTTTTTTTTTAATGGAGCTTGATGTAATGATTAATTATCGTGTGTGCATTATAGTGGAAACAGTCACTATAGGTGGTTTCATAGGCATCATAGTTAATACTTGAGTATATGTGACTTGGCTTGATTTTGGTATTGAATTCTAGATCCATGGATTCCCAAACACCTATTAGAAATCCATAGGGACAGTTCTCTGCTCTAATAGGGTAGATGTGAGTCAATCTGCTTGATGGCTTTGAGTTTGTTTGGGCATGAGTCTAACTCATCTTGATGGTTGTGGGTTTCATTTATTTAGCATAAAAATAGCACAAAATACAAACATGAAGTTGTGAGGGATTGCGTATAGTTTAAAAAGATGCCTGTGTTTTAGCTGAGAAAATGGCATTACAGAACTAGAGGAAAGCTGTATGTTTCATTGGTGCTATACTGCACCCTGGCTGGCCCGTCTCCTCACTGCGACCTTTCTGTCAGGGGATGTCCAATTGCCTACAGGTGGGTTTTGGGTCTCCACTCTGGATTCTCATTCACAGGGATAGGAATTTTCGTTCTTTGGTGCCTGATACTTGGTCCCATCGATACCTCTTGATCACACAGGCTGGTTGGTGTGCTTCTTCCATGTGGGCTTGGTTGCTTCTCTGCTAGATGGCTGCTTGTTTATCTTTATCTTTAAGCCTTTAAGACCCCAGATACTATATCTTTGGATAAGCAGGCACCATCAGCTTTCTTCCCATTTGCTTATGCACCCATTTCGTCTTCAGTGATTGTGTGGGGAAGGTGAGCATCACAGAATGCAGGATTATTAGAGCAAAATGTTCTTGTGTTGAGGGAGTACTTGAGTAGAGGCCCAGTGTCCATCTGCATGCTTTATAAATGTAGAAGTAGTGCCGTTTGTAACAAAAACAATTATTTATATTTGCTTTATTGCTTATTTAGTTCTTATTAACAATATTTTGAGAGAGATGCTTTATTCCCATTTTAAAGGTCAAAGACAGCAAAACTTTCTTAACGAGTAGGAATTTCCTCTTTACTATAGCAGGATTATTGTCTAACAACTTGTGCCTAACCAAAAAAATCAATTGTGCAACTCTTTCCTAAGTTTACTGCTGATGGGTAACGTTTCCTGTTAATGTTTCCAAAGGAAAACAATGTTTCAAAGGAAAACAAAAGCACAAATGAAGTTACTCTGCTGGCCTATCACTTTGTCAGCATATTTGTACATTATTATGATTGTTTGGAATCTCTGGTGGGTTGTGCACTTGGTTAATTGCACTCAGATGCTGACCCAAAAACGTCTACTCAGAGGCACTTAGTGATAAATTAAACCCTTGAATACCCTATGGAGCACATTTCTATTCTAATATACATGGGATCATCATGAGTTGGAATCACCTTAGAGGTAACTCGTTTTTATTTTGATTATTAGTTCATTGATGTTTATTTTATAAACACAGGAGGGTAAATAAATATTTCTACAAAATCATACAGACCTTTATTAAACAAAAATATCAGTGTGAAGCTATAGCTTTTGTTTCTGGGCATATCTTCTATCTAGGTCTAGACACTTCTGACGGAGGTGTTCCCATCTCCAATCCTTTCCCAGAGAGTTCTGCACTCTGATTTATACCATGTAAATGGAAGTTTTGACCTCCTTAGTGGACTTAAGTTGTTTTTCCTTGAAATGGTCTTTGTGCTTTGGAAATGAAAAGTTTGAAGAAATTAAGATCAGAATGTAGGGGAACAGGTAAGGTTTCCCAACACAATTTTCGTAGAACAGCCATTGATCAGATGCTTTGTCTTGATGGGAAAATTTCCTTAGAGCAACTTTCTTAATGCTTTTCTTACTGAGCAGTTTTCATAAAATTTGCTCATCATAAGCCACCCCCGACCACCCCCCCATTATTCTGTATCCTTTGAGAAAAATCTATGACGATTAACTCTTTGAAGTCCCCTCAAACAGTTGTCATAATGTTTTAAGCTGACCCTTGTGCCTTAAATTTAACTGATTTGGAAATCCATTCTAAGGCGGTTTAAAACAAGTCTGTTACTGAGAGAACATGTCTGCAGCTGTCCATTGATTACAGACACATGTTTGAACATGTTTTGTTTAGAATGAACCCATGTATATATGAACTGGAACCCTAGTATCACTATTTTTTTATTTACGTGTGTGTGTGTGTGTGTGTGTGTGTGTATACGTACACATATACACGAGGGGACAATGCACCCGCTCATGCAGTTATCTCAGTATGCCAGCTTTTGGGGGAAAAATCAGCTTGCCTCTCTGGCCCCACGCACCTTACTCACATGACCTTGCTTGGGGTGATGTCTTTTTGTTTCTGGGAATGAAGAGAGACATGAAAGGGGACAGCAAGTTGAAGACATAGAAGAGTCCAAGGGAAAAAACAAGGGAGGTGTTGCCAGCCATCTAAATAGTTTGAAAATGTTTCCAAGAATGGTATCGCAGATTTGACAAATGTATTAAGTGTCACGGAGAGTACTTTGCAGGTGACAAGGTTGTTTTGAAAAGAGTACTGTTTTTTAGGGGGTACCTTGTGTACACATAAATGTGCGCGCGCTTAACTTTGAAATTTGTGGATTTTCTTTCTCAGTAAGCAAGTCCTCTTGAAAGTGATATAATTATAAATGACTGATAAATACAGGTCTGTCATCCAAGAGACAAAATAATAAATATTACAAGATAAAAGAAATCCACAAAAATTTTATTGATATAATTAAAAATAATTGAGCACAATATTTTGGTATACATATCTATGAGCAGTGGAGTTATTTATTGTGGAAAACAATTGGGATTCACAATGTTTTTTGTAATCAGTATCAATTGCAAATGCTCATCCGTTAATACTGATATGTGAGATTTATTTCATCTTTTGAGACTGCCCTTACTCATCCCATATATTTATGGTTTTGATTGAGCATATTCAGCACTTGGAAAGCATTTCTAAAATTCTGTTATTCTTATTTTGCATCTTTTAGAATCCCATATTGCTGATCACTTGTTTCAGATTGACGGTTTGGTGTGGCTCCTCAGTAGCACTATTAAGTGAATTTTGAAATGTAGAAATTTCTTTGCATTTGCATTAGGATCTGAAAAAAAGTGCTGCTAACACTGTAGTTTCAGCTATTAAAGTATATCCAGTGCAAACGGTGTGGAAATGGAGATCTTTGAACTTTGGACAGCATAGGAACTATATAAAGCAACTGGACACTCTTTGTCATTCAAGCAGTATTGGCTATTGTCAGAATGTGTTGACTTTGCCACAGTGTTTCATGTGTAACTGCTTTCTTTTTTTGGCTTTGTAATTTTTGACAGATTGATTGAACTTGAGAAATATCATGGCTCTTGCGAAACCAATTTTCCAAAGTCATTGTTTGAGCTTGATGGTTATGTCATTCTTATTCAAAAAATTTCAATGTTGGCCCTTAGCTCAAAAAATTGCAATGAAACTTTATCTGATTGGGTTTGATAGGTCAGGATTTTAAAATACTATCAGCTATTTCTAACAAAAATTCATGGAACTGTGTGTGGCTGAATTCAAGAGTGAATACTACCTCAATAATGTAATCAGTTTAGGTATTTTCTGAAGAGTACCAGCTATAGCATAAACAATGAACAGCTATAGTCTTTAAATAATGAAGTTTTGACAGTTTTTGTAAACTGGTTTAATGTGTTTTTTCTCCATACGTATGAGGTAAGACCAACAAAATCATACCAATCTGTATTAAACAAAATCCCCAAATTGCAAATTGATATAATTTCTTTCTTTTAAAATTAAACATTCAATTGGGAGCTCTTAGAGACATTATAACAATCCATAATTCAGTTAGATCAAGCATAATTTTACAATTGCTACCACCATCAGTTTCAAAGTATTTTCTTTCTTTCTTGAACTCTTCAATATCAGCTCCCTTTAGCCCCTCTCTCCCCATCCTATCCCCTCAGAAACCCTTATTATTATTATTGTGTGTGTGTGTGTGTGTGTCATAAACCATCCTGTGTGTCCGTTCACCTGCAATTCAGTTATTCATTCCCTTTCTGTATTCTCCATGGAGTCTATAAAGTTAAGAAACAACTATTGTGAATTAGGTAGATGTTTACATATTAGGTCATTTTTTATTTCAACAACTTATACTTTATAATGGCTTTCCTTGTTAAAACCCCAACCCCTCACCCCCTTTTTGTTTTGTTGCCCATCTCCACTATTAGGATACTTTCATTCCCCTCACCCAAATTAACACCTCCCTATTCTAGCCTGTTACTTTCTCTCACACCTCTGGTAACTATCAAATTGCTGCTTCTTTTTTTAATCATTTTATTGGGCCTTGCACAACTCTTATCACAATCCATACATACATTCATTGTCTCAAGTACATTTGTCCATATGTTGCCATCATCATTTTCAAAGCATTTTCTTTCTACTTGAGCTCTTGGTATCAGCTCCTCACTTTTTTACCCTGCCTTGCCATCCCTCCCTTCCTCATAAAACCCTTGATAATTTACAAATTTTATTTTTTTTATGTCTTGCACTGTTTGATGTCTCCCCCAATCCTTTGTCTGTTGTCCATCCCCCTGGGAGGGGATTATAGGTAAGTCATTGTGTTTGGTTCCCCTTATCTCCCCCCATCTTCCCCTTACCCTCCTGGTATGGCTACTCTCAGTATTGGTCCAGAGTAGTTTATTAGTCCTGGATTTCCTGTGTTTCCCACCCTTATCTGTACCCATGTACATGCTCTGATCTAGATATTTTTAACAAAGCCATGATTTTGGGACGTCCGTCGTCTGCTTCTGCCCATACTGGGGCATGTCAGCTTTAAGTCCAAATGAGGATTTCAGCTCCTTTAATTTGCAACGGTGTGTTTAAAGTTCCATTTCATTTTAGTAGAGTTCCAATTTGAATCCTTTTGACGGGTCTTATGAAAAATGCGGTACATCTTGCCAGATTATGTAACTGCCACACTAGTAACAATGCTTTCTGTTTTTCATATTTTCCACTCATTATGTAAAAAAAAAATCTGTCCTGTAATTGTTCCTTTTAAACAAAATTTTTTATTATTCTTCACAATTTTTTTTAGATCATTTTATTGGGGGCTTATACAAGTCTTCTCACAATTCATCCATCCATTCGTTGTGTGAAGCACATTTGTACATTTGTTGCCATCATAATTCTCAAAACATTTGCTTTCTACTTGAGCCCTTTGTATCAGCTCCTCATTTTTTCTCCTGCCTCCCTCCTCTCCCTCATGAACTCTTGATAATTTATGAATTATTATTATTTTGTCATGTTTTACTATTTTGTCATGTCTTATTATTTCACCCACTTTTCTGTTGTCCATCCCCCAGGGAGGGGGTTAGATGTACATACTTATAATTGGTTCCCCCATTCTACCCCACCTTTCCTCTACTCTCCTGATATTGCCACTCTCATCACTGGTCTTGAAGGGATCATTTGTCCTGGATTCCCTGTGTTCCAGTTCCTACCTGTACCAGTGTACATCCTCTGGTCTAGTTGGGATTTGTAAGGTAGAATTGGTATCATGATAGTGGTGGGGAGTAAGCATTTAAGAACTAGAGGAAAGTTGTATGTTTCATCATTGCTACACTGCACCCTGACTGGCTTGTCTCCTCCTCGCGACCCTTCTGTAAGGGGATGTCCAGTTGTCTGCAGATGGGCTTTGGTTCCCCAATCTGCACCACCCCCTCATTCACAATGATATGATTTTTTTGTTCTGTGATGCATGATACCTGATCCTATTGGCACCTCATGGTCACACAGGCTGGCGTGCTTCTTCTTCCATGTGGGCTTTGTTGCTTCTGAGCTACATGGCTGCTTGTTTATCATCAAGCCTTTAAGACCCCGGATGCTGTATCTTTTGATAGCCAGGCACCATCAGCTTTCTTCACATTTGCTCATGCACCTATTTGTCTCTAGCAATCTTGTCAGGAAGGTGAGCATCATGGAATGCCAGTTTAATAGAACAAAGTATTCTTGCATTGAGGGAGTACTTAAGTGGAGGCCCCAATGTCCATCTGGTACCTAATACTAAACCTATAAATATATGCACATAGATCTATTTCTCCATCATAATATATAAATATATTTACATATGTACATGCCTGTATTTACCTCTATAAATGCCCTTTGCCTCCTAGTTCTTTTCTCTATTTCCTTTTACTTTCCTCTTGTCCCACTGTCGTCATGCTCAGCCTTCATTTGGGTTTCAGTAATTTCTCTTGGTTACATTGCTTTTGATCACACCCTTCCAGGCCTCTTACACCCTCCTTGCCACCGATTTTTGGATCACTTGTTCCCTTGTCCCTGGGTTTGTTAAAACTACTTCCTTTCCCCTACCTCCCCATCTCCCACATCCCCCACAGACCCATAGGTCCTGTTGTTTTCTTCTCCATATCGCTTATCCTGCCTATCTTACCTAGATAGAGCTGCAAAGATAATAATATGCACAAAAACAAGACAGAGCATGACAAAAGAACACAAAGCGACAACAACAAAAAAACTAATGACAAAAAAAGAGAGAAAAGCCTGTAAATAGTTCAAGGTCTGTTGACCTTTAGGAGTGTTTTCCAGTTGAGTCTGGTGGGGTGCCATGCCTTGGCCCCCAAAAGTCTTATTTTTGGTACTCCCTCGGGACTTCCTTGCTCTGCTTCACTTGCTGTTCTGTTGCCTTGGTGTGGTGGAGTTTTACATTAATTCTTTT
>NW_022111329.1:606399-624731 GCF_000313985.2 Echinops telfairi | reverse complement strand
TGTACATCGTTTCTCAAAACATTTTCTCTCCATTTAAACCCCCGACATTAGGTCCTCATTTTTCCCCTCCCTCCCTGCTCCCCCTCATGGAACAATTTTTAAGAGGGGCTGCTAACCACGCCAGTGGCTCAAACCTACCAACTGCTCTGCGTGAGAGAAAGTTGTGACTGACTGCTTTCACAAGGATTTACAGCCTGGAAAACCCAATGGACAGTTCTTCTTTGTCCTGTAGAGTCTCTGTTAGAGTTGACTTGGCAGTTTTGTGTTGGGTTTATGGCAGCATTGCATAGTAAACTGTCTCATTTGACAAAATTATATTCTATGCTTTCTTTTTCTTGCTCTGACATTAATATGCACTGGAAATAAGAAAAATAAAATTACTCGGTGAAGTGAAACAATGTGTATTGTAGCATTAAAGTGTCCATAGACAGTAAGAAAACTAGTGCGCATGACTGTTCTAGCAAAATGCTATTTGTGGTCATTTAAAACTATGAAATTGCATATACTTTTCATATTACCAAAAGCAAAATTTTTTATTTTTTTGGCATTCATTCATTTCAAAGCCAAGCATGAGTGGTCCTGTACAAAAACAGTCTGCTAGCCATGCTTTGCTGGCTGTAGTCTGTGAGTCTGTCATTCTAAGTGATGTTGTAAGGAGTGATGATGGTGTAGTAATTTAAGTGTTGAGCTGATAACCCAAATGATTGGAGATTAGTACACTTTCCACCTGTTCTGTAGGATTGGAATCCCTCAGGAGCAGCTTTACCCTAGAGGGTTATTATGAATCAAAATTGACTCAGTGCCAGTGGGTGGGTCTTAGTAGTGTTCTTAGACTCTAGTGTGTTGGGGAAATGAATAGAAACTTACAACCTGACATAATAGGAAAATGAATAAAGCTATTAGATTTGTAATAAAAAGTATCAAATCATTTTAATCCTGATTAAGCTACACTTCAGGAAGAACTGATGAGGAATGAAAAGGTAATGAGTTGAGTATACATGATGAGTTTGAAAGCATATTAAAATTTGGCTGTAAGTTGAACAAAAAAGTAAGTGTTCTCAAGGAAAGCTTGCCTTACATCCATAGTAGAGTCATCACGTATAATGAATTTCATAAAACTCAGAAAAACACAAAAAATAGCAAGCTCTTTGCACATTAACTAATTTGTCACAACAATTCTATGAAATAGGCACTTTTCATAATTTACAGATGAAAAAGATAAGTATGAAATTAATTAACTTGCCCAAGACTGCATAATTTTCTTAGGCTTGAATTCTGGAAATACAGTTCTAGTCACTGTATATTCTCACAAATGCCATTTCTCATAGTTTGATGTGATTGCGTTATAAATACAACCTAAACATTTAAAATTATAAGTACTTATGAGCATTTACTTGATCTGTGGAGATCATAATTTAAAAATTCTTAGTTCAATGATATGGATTTTTATCTGCAGTTGCTAAAATTGTACATAGTAAATTTTAAAGCATTAGCTTGTGTTTATATACATTTTTCTTAATATGTGTTTTCACTTGGAAACATTTTCAGCCAGTATGTTCAACACACCAGGAATGCAGAGTTTGTTGCAACAAATAACTGAGAACCCACAACTCATGCAGAATATGTTGTCTGCCCCCTACATGAGGAGCATGATGCAGTCACTAAGCCAGAATCCTGATCTTGCTGCACAGGTGAGCTATGATGTTTTAAAAAGAAGTGTGTAGTGTGAATAATCACAGTATTGGCTTATTTGTTATATATGCAATCTTAATACATGAGAAATGTAAGTAACTTACATTTTCAATGTCTTGGACAGTTTGTCTTTCTAGTAACTTAGTTCACCTACTCACAAAATCACTCACTGCCTAGAAAGACCACAGACTGACTTTTTATTGTTGAAAGTTTTGAATTGTTTTCCTTTTAAATGTGCATATTTAGTGAAATCAGGAGTCTTGACCATCATTAAAAAGTGTTAATCTATTTGAAATATTTTTTTATTGCTCACTTAAAATTTGAGATATAATCATGATCAAAATGTAGTTTGAAATTATTTATTGAAGGTAGAGAATATATTTATGGGAGTGTTTATTTTAACTCTTAAAACATTTTTCCTCTGAGTTTTAGTTTATGCTGATTTGTTAACAGGAGCCCATAAATCAAACTCACTGCCATAGAGTGATGCTGATTCCTAGAGACCCTATTGGAGAGGGTGGAACTGCCCTGTGAGTTTCTGACACTGTGACTGTCAACTCCCGTTTGTAGTAGTCACAGTAAGAATGCCTGTCAACAGAGCTCAGTCTTTCTTTTGTGGAGTGACTGGTGGTTTTGAATTGCCAATATTATGGATCACAACCCAGCATGTAACTGCTATGCCACCAGGACTTCCAGGAGCCCATAGCTAAGTAAAATAATGGATCTTTAACATGCCTACAAATGTTAAAATCACTTGAGGAATTTAAAAAATAATCCTCTTGCCTGGCCCCATCCTACGCGACCCCTCCTCTTTCTAGTTTTCTAACTATGTTTCAGTGACCTGAGAAATCTTGATATAATTGCATTGCTTCCTCCTTCCCCCACCCAGTTCCATGAACTGGAAGACCCATGAAGAATATGAATTAAGCCTTAATTGTTTGTTATTTATATTTACTCTTTTATTAAAATTAATTTCTTTGGTGTCGAGGAATTTTAAATGCCTTCCTTTATAAAAGTTTATGCCCAGCTCTAAAATATGAAAAATGTTTAATCTTTTCTTTCTTTCTTTTGAAAAAACTATGTTAAAGTAATTAGTATTTCTTTTCTAAACTCTGGAGCCACATTGATACAAGTACATAGCAGATGTCTTTGACATATACTCCTTATTACTACTCAAAATTTGTGGAATTGAAAATAATTAAGTTTTTAGAATTTTTTGCAGCCTTTTAATGATAACATATTTTAGTTTTAAGATAGATTATTTATTCAGAAGTACCAGATTTGAGTCATTAAATTTAAGTGCAGTTGTGAGTCATTTTTGACAATGAAAGAAATGTTGCATTTATTTAAAATAATGAAAATATGTATATAGAGTGAGCCTATTTGTTTTTAAATGTATATTTTGGGAATAGTATTGAATGTACATCTTTAAAATTTATCTTCAGAAAGCACATTGCCAACCATATATAGTAATAAATTTGATTTGTGACATTACTTGATCAATTTTACATACTGTTTTTAGTGTAAAACAAAAATTGATAAAGCTAGAATGAATGTTTTGTCTACTTGGCATTTAGAAACTTACATACATGAAAACTGCATTCTTAGCAGATTAAAGTTTGTAGCGTTGACACAGTATGTTCAATATAAAATCAGGCTCAAGGCTAATTATTTGTGATAGTGATAGGTAAGGTAGAAAAGAGTGAATATGTTTGAGATATGATGCTTTTTCTCTAGACTATTGTTAATGATATATATCCTGAAAGATAAATGTGAGAATTTCATTAATATGCTCATAATCAAGAAGCATGTGCCTGGAGTCAATAAAGAAGCAGGTTTGTTGACTTTAAAGTGAGTATTATTTACTTATTGTGCACTTATGTGGCACTCTGAAATAATTACTATATATCCATAAAACATGTGTGACTTTTTCCTGCTTTAATAGTTGTACTGAAATAATTGGATGAGCCACTTCCCACTCAACAGTAAGTGAAGTAAAAGAAGAGATATTCACTGGTTTTTGATTTTTGTATACAATTCCTTTAGAATATGGTTGACTACTTGAGGTCTAGGATTACACACTTACCCCCTTCACCTCTACCCCTACTCTAGCCCTGGACTTTGGACAGATAGTTAGGCTATCAATAAATCATTGTTAGTTGATTCTGAACTCTCTCTGGGGGAAATTCCTAAAATTGGCCTTTTTCAAAGCTATGAGAATTTATTACTTTCTGGTTGATTTTGCTTTTTAAATTCATATACCTATATAAGCTAGGAAACAATGCCACTTTTCTCATCTCTGGTGGTGGTAGTGAGGTGAAATTCAGGTGATAATCTTGATGTTCTCCAGTGGATTTAACTCTTTTAGGTCTTAAAACTTTTAGCTCTCTCTCCAGAGATCTCTCACTGCTACTTCCGACTTATCTCTGCCTACCAACACCATTTCTCTAGCAAGTTGGTTGCTGTCTTGTGTTGTTATTTTTTGGAGCAAATATTTGCTTTCTTGTAGTAGGCAGGTAGATGTATTGGTTCCCAATCTGGATTTTTTTTTCCCTTGCACTTGCGTGTGGAGATTTAAAAGCAAGCCATGTGTCATTTCATGTACTATTGTTGAGGTGTTTATATTGTCGGTGTGGTGGAAAATGTATCCTCATGAATATCACTTACTCTCATTTTTCTTTAAAGGCTAGATACTCACTTTTGCTCAAGGAAAAGCCTAAGTACATAAATGCTTTTTTTTTTTAGGATATTGCATGCCATTATCATAATCACCATTCTCATGGAGAGGAGCCTCACTTTTCCCCTAAGATTCCACGTATGGACAGTATCTTCCTGTCTCCTTTTTTATTCATGTTCTACTTTCCTCCATTTTAAATGCCAAATTAGGCACTTGGGGGAAGATAGAATATTAAACAAGGTACATTACTTCAGCTATTTCCAGTAAAATTGTTTGAACACTTGCCCCATAGATGATGCTGAATAACCCCCTATTTGCTGGAAATCCTCAGCTTCAAGAACAAATGAGACAACAGCTCCCAACTTTCCTTCAACAAGTGAGTAAGAAAAGATGCCAGCTATCTTTGGTAATGATTTGCTTGAAAAAGTTTGATAATAACAATTTTCTTGCTCTTCTGACTGATAGCAAAACAGAATAGAGAGAGATAATGCTGTCAGTTTGATCTTACTGAACCCATTTCACTGCTCAACTTTTGCTTACCGTACATACTTGTTTATAAGCCGAGTTTTCCAGCACATTTTTAATGCCGTTTTTGTGGTAACATTAGGTGCCTCAGCTGATATTTGGGTTGGCTTATACTTGAGTATATACAGTATATTTCTTTTTTTTCTAGCTTTATTATGACTTAAGTGAAGGTTTGTAGATCAGATCATCAGTTTTACATTCAGCAATTGATAACACCTTTTGTTCCATTCATTGTAATCCCGTCAGCGTACCATCACTTGTTTCACCTTCCTCTTTGTGTTTTCTATTTCCATTTCTCCTCCTCTCCTTACCCTTGGTTCTTTGTCGTTGGGTAAATGCTGCCCTTTTAATCTTAAATGATTGATTATTATTATTCACAGGTGAGTTATGTTTATGTCTGAGGGTTACAACCCTAGTCTTAGGTGTCTCACTAGCTCTCTGTCTGACCAGTAAGCCTGGTCTCTTGATTTTGAGTTTGCTTTACATTTTCTTTCCACTATATGCAGGATCTTTTAATGTATACCTTTCAGAGAAGTTGGTAATGGTAGCCAGGCACCATCTACTTCTTCTGGTCTTAGGTGTTCATTAGTTCATTAGCTATTTCTTAATGCCCTTTCATTACTCTTCTTTCCTCTGGATGGGGAGAGACCAATAGTTGCGTCTTAGATGATTCCTCACAAGCTTTTCAGACCCTAGCTGCTGCTAATCAAAGTAGGATGTAGAACTGTTAATACCAATTTAGCATCCCTGGAGACTAACTATCCTTAGCCCCGTGGCACAGCAACTCATTCCTTCGATATGATTGGTTACTTCTAAGTTTTGTCCCTTGCATGTCTCACCACATTCACAGATATACGGTTGTAAAAGTAAACACACATATACCGATACTCTCTGTGAAATCTAAGTATATTTGCAAGTATACTCCGACTTCCCCTATACCTTTTTAACCTGTGTCTAAGCTTACAGAGCACCACAATTGCAGGATTGTGTATGTAAAAGTATTTGCTTATATTTCCTAAACATTCAATTTGAGGAAAAAAACCATTTTGATTTTACTTTTGAGGACTTGGAATTTCGACTGCTTTGTGTTAATATTATATTTCCTTTTACTTTAATATGTTCAAAGTGCCTCATTGTGCCATTTTATGCATTATGCTTTAATCTCTGGTAATTGGAAAGAGCTGCCCTATCCTATGCCACACATTGTTAATTTGGGTAATGTTTTAATTTTCTCCAAATCATGTCAGTTTTCCAGGTTATATTTCATTTCCTCAGACTTGTAATTAGTAAGAATAAAATGTCAGTGTTGTCTTCAAAGGAAGGTTGTATTGTAAATTGGGGATTGCCGTAGTACTTGATTATTTCAGTACTGAAAAGACAGAAGTCAGACTTGGTGCTTTTGAAGCTGGGTAGGTAGTTCTAGAGCAGGGGTCCTCAAACTTTTTAAACAGGGGGCCAGTTCACTGTCCCTCAGACTCGTTGGAGGGCCGGACTATAGTTTTAAAAAAACCTATGAACAAATTCCTATGCTTACTGTGCATATCTTATTTTGAAGTAAAAAAACAAACGGGGCAAAAACACCCGACGGGCCAGATAAATGTCCTCGGTGGCCCGCGGGCCGTAGTTTGAGGACTCCTGTTCTAGAGCTTTGAAATACTATGTAAGTGAATCTCATGCCTGTGGACCATTAGTCAAGGTTAGTTAGTGTGTCCCTGATTTATTGTAATAATGTACACCTGTCCTTCTTGTTCAGGTAGCTGGTATATATTGGAAATGGTGAAGTTAACTAAGGATGTATCCAAAAACCAAACTCGGTGCCATTGAGTCAGTGCTGACTCATTGTGGGTTTCTGAGACAGTAACTGTTTGTGGGAGTGGAAAGCCCTGTCTTCTCCTGCAGAGCTGCTGGTGGTTTCCCATTGCCAACCATGCAGACCACAGCCCAACACATAAACACGACATCACCAGGGCTCCTGACTAAGGAGATAGCTTCTCAAGTTGGTAACTTATTCTATCAAATGTGCGTTATTGATAGAATTCCTATCATTTGGTTAGGAGGATTATGTGACTTTCACCATGTTACCATAAGCGCGCGCACACATACACACACACACGAATATGAATGGGGTATTTGGAAGTTGTGTGTTAAGAAGTAATACTTTTTGTCTTCTGTTAGTGAAGAGAAGCAGTTTGGGGTTCCAAAGTAGCTCCTGGTTATTAGAAACTGGCCATCGTGATAGATTTTGGGAGGAGCTCAGGACTGACCTGTATTTATTAGATTGTGTCAGAGAGTTGTTGTGTTTATTTGGGGGCCAAGTTCTGGATTAGCAATGCCTAGAAGAAGTTTTTAGATTGTCTCCAGAAAAGTAGCAAAACAAAGATGGCAATTTTAACATTCACGCATTTAATTCTTTTGTAATCCTGATTTTCTTTCCTTGGTAGATGCAGAACCCTGATACGCTGTCAGCGATGTCAAACCCTAGAGCAATGCAGGCCTTGTTACAGATTCAGCAGGGTTTACAGACGTTGGCCACAGAAGCCCCTGGCCTCATCCCAGGGTAAGCTGATTTTGGAAGATTTTGCCAGTTCATGTTACTTTTGCTCTCCCTGCAAATTTCCGATTTAATACCATTCTGCCTTTTTTGGTGAGAATGTTTTTATGTGAGAATATTCAAAGGTTCAAATAGTTAAATATGTTATATTAAAATGTAACTGGTCTGTCATCTGGCCTGCCCTCTTGCTCTATGTGTGTTGAGGTGTAATGCTTGTGCTTTCTGCAGGTTTACTCCTGGCCTGGGGGCATTAGGAGGCACTGGTGGCTCTTCTGGAACCAATGGATCTAGCTCTGCACCCAGTGAAAATACAAGTCCCACCGCAGGAACCACCGAGCCTGGACACCAGCAGTTTATTCAACAAATGCTGCAGGCTCTTGCTGGAGTAAACCCACAGGTGATGATTCCTTTTTGTTCACATTTCATATTCTTTAATGTTAGAAGAGTGAAAAGAAAGCATTTTTATCGTTTAGGAGCAAATGCTACAACTTCAGAGACAATTTTTATTTTGAATTAGGTGAAGGTTTAAAATAGCACAACTTTTAAAAACAGTTTGATTGGCACACTATCCACATTTCAGACAATTCAGTAGTTCTGTCATATCAAGAAGAGTTGTACAATCACCACCACAATCAATTTTAGAACATTTTCTTCTTTCTTGTACTCATTGTTATTAGCTCCCTGTTTCCCGCAACTACCCTTGACATGCCGCCAAGAAACCATTAGTCCAGTTGCACTCTATAGATTTACCTATCCTGGATTTCATATATAGAAAAACATATAGAAGAAAACTAACAACAATAACAAAGTAATACAAAAACAACAGTCGAAAAGAAAGCAAATCTAAAATGGGTCAAAGGGGAGATTAAATAATAAGATATTAAATTCTAATAACGGCACCTGCAATAATCCACTTTGCAGTGTACTCTGCATGGTAGCTACCATTTCTAGTAGATGCTCAGACTTAATCCATAGGCACACTACAACTTCTATTGCCCTTTTGAGAATAGTTACTTTGAGAATCCACTCTTTGTTTTTCAAGTCTTTTGGAGACCCGTTTAAACATTTGAAATGATTTGTTTAATAAAAGTTTGTCAGGAAAGAATGGAAACATATCCCAAATACCTCTAGAATGTTTTTCTTTATTCTAAGCTATATTCTAGTCTTTATATTTATATCTACAAAGGATCCCTGGTAGTGAAGTGGGTTATAAATCTGCCAGCTGCTCTGCTGGAGAAAGACGCGTGTCCTGCTCCTATAAAGAGTTAAAGCCACAGAAACCCACAAGGGCAGTTCTATTCTTCTGCAGGGTCACTGTGATTGGAATTCACTTGATGACATTGAGCTTTACTCTTTATACAAAGATGATCCCACTGTAACAGTAAACATTGAATAAACTTAAACCTGTGATAATAGCTTGGGCCTAAACTTTGCCTGACAAAAAGTTGTCAAGGTCTTCTAGAATGCTTTCTCGTTTCAATCTTTAATTAAATACAATAAACAGCGCTCTTTGGTATTCTCCACATAGAACACAGCATCTGGCTTATTAGGTATTAATTCCACATATTTATGGAATTAATAAAATTATATTGGTCAGAATTAATTACTACATAATTTGAACAATTAATCAGATTTTCCAGGATTGATAAGTTATCTATGTGTTTTTGTCTTGCCTCATTTGTTAAGGATGATTTTTTGCAGTTGAGCTGTCAGGATTAGCAGTGTAGTTTATGGGCTTGAAATTGGAATTCTTCTCTGAAGATTTAACTGACATTGCAAGACTTGATCTATATTCTGTACCATCACTAGGGAATCTCTAGTTTACAGCGGTTCTCAACCTGTGGGGTTGCGGTCCCTCTAGGCGTCGAACAACCCTTTCACAGGGGTCGCCCGATTCATAACAGTAGCAAAATTACAGTGATGAAGTAGCAGTGAAACTAATTTTATGGTTAGAGGGTCACCACAGCATGAGGAACTGTATGAAAGGGTCGCGGCATTAGGAAGGTAGAGAACCACTGCTCTAGAATGTTACATATGAGGACATTGACTTTTATAGTTAACCAATTTATCAATAATTGTTTTTAGTTGCCATGGATTTGATTAAATTAAATAGATCTTATTTCAGACTATATGCCAACAAACTTAAGATTTCTTGCATTTTTTTTTTTTTTGGGTATATTAACCTTTTTTTGTTTTGTGTTCGCTTTGGTGTGATTGTTGTAACTGGGTAATTTAGAATAAAAAATAAAGTTCTCAAATATAACGGTTGTGACCATGGTGCAGAATCAGGCAGTATTCTGTTCTGTTGTACGTACGGTTCCTGTGAGTCAGACCCTAACAACAACAGTGCACTTTTAAAGTTATTGAATATATTTTCTGAAAGAAGTACATTTAAAGCTTAGTAGGCTAGCATTTACTATAAGACACTTAAATAATTTAAAGCTAGATAGGTGTGAAATGTTAAGATTTTCCTTAAAGTTTCTTTCCCCCCTTTAATAGTTACAGAATCCAGAAGTCAGATTTCAACAGCAACTGGAACAGCTCAGTGCAATGGGATTTTTGAACCGTGAAGCAAACTTGCAAGCTTTAATAGCGACAGGTGGTGATATCAATGCGGCTATTGAAAGGTTACTGGGCTCCCAGCCTTCATAGCACCATTTCTGTAACTTGAAAAAAATGTAATTTATTTTTGATAACGGCTCTTAAATCTTTAAAATACCGCTTTATTTCATTTTGACTCTTGGAATTCTGTGCTGTTATAAACAAGCCCAATATGATAATTTTTAAGGTGGAGTATAGTAAGATGTGTGGGTTTTTTCAGTGTGTGTTTTTTTTCCTTTGACCGGTGGGAATCAATGCGTTTTTCAATTAAGGCTATTGCATGTATCAAACACTTCTGCATTTATTGTAATTAAAAAAAAATCTGACAGATAATCACCTTTTATAGTCAGGTGAACAGATTTTGTCCTGCATCTGTCCAATTTATTTGCTTTTTAAACATTAGCCTATGGTAGTAATTTATGTAGAATAAAAGCATTAAAAAGAAGCAAATCATTTGCGCTCTATAATTTGTGGTACACTATTGCTTATTGTGACTTTGGCATGTATTTTTGCTAACAAAATGCTGTAAGATTTCTACTATTGACAGGTTTTTGTTTAATTTGGGGGTGGGTGAGTTGCGTTTTATATGTTTTGTTTGTATACAGCATAATAGTCACATTTGGACTGCATTTCCAGACACTGACTGCAGTAGCTATATGAGCAAAACATCTGTAGGCCAAAAAGGGAGACTGGTTAAGGAAATACTTTCAGCTGAGTATTACCTAATTGTGTAGAATCTTACAGCATCTTTGATAAACATCTCTCTGCAAAAAAAAAAGTGCCAGTTAGGTTTGTTGAACATACAATAGAAAAGTTGATTCTGGTTATCTTTTTAAGGACATTTAGCTGTACAGAATGCATAACGTAACACTGTCTCAATGATGTAAATTAATCTTTGTGCAGACTGAAGGGGCGCTGTAATAGACCCAAAAGTGGATTTGCGTAGGATTTTCAGCTTCTCCCATAGGTAGTTAAGCAGACATTATGATCGTTAATGTTGCTTTCAATGAAAATGTCGTGATGCTTCAGTTCTTTCTAACCACCATATAAATAATAGAGCTATTTTTTGGGGTGTATCAGTTTCTCATGCACAGGAAAGACATGAGTTTAAAAATGATTTGTGAGCCACCTGTTTCTGAAGTGTTTGGGTAGTTCTACTAAGAAGTAGTTAAATATAGTGATTTTCAGAGCCTCAGAGAAGGGATATTTTGGGAGGGGTGGGGGGAAGTCGGCCCTGGATTGAGCTAGTTTAAATAATACTGGCAACCAAGATTCTGTTAGGCTTTCTGTGCATATAGTATAGTTAAAGAAATATCATTCGAGGTGAAAAACAGAGCCGTGTTAACAATGTTGAGTAACATTTGGCTGTTCTGTAGCCTTTTCCTCCTTTTCCAAAGAAGCTCTGTTTACTAACAAACTGTTAGGGTGGTACATTCCTTTAGGACCAATTAAAATGTAATTTGGGGGTCAGTAATATATTTGTCTGACTCGTTCAGTATTTGCTTAGGTCATTATATTCTCTCATGTACAGTCACAGGACGTTGAAATGTTAATATGAGTTCTGATCAATAAAATCAAGGGATACACAAGTTTTGAATATCATTACTTCTGTAAATTGCTTGCTATTGAAAAAAAAGTCATGAGGCCATGTTACCTGCCCGTCCATGCATTGTTCTGACACTTTACTTAGGAGGAAGGTATGTATGTACAAAGGTCATTATGGAGGCATGACTAAAGTTAAAGGAAGATGTTCACTTATCGTTGCTCTTTTCTGCCTTATGCCTCAGTCTGGTTTAAAAATATGTGTACTAGGAAATGGTGGTCTAGAGTGTGGGATAGTGTCATAACCAATTTGATGATTTATTAATCAGAAAGTAACAATAAATCTCTAGCTTTTACACTTGGTTTGTCTTGCCTCATTTGTAGAATGAAAACATTACCTTCAATTTATTTTCTTAAGCCATGGCTTTTAAAGGCTACTGGATTTCTGAGGTTTTTATCTTGCTTTAGATGATTATTTTTCGAGCTTCCCTCCAATTAAAATGTGCTCCTATACTGTGGCATTTTGATGTGGTGTGTTAAAAGGACAGCTAACTGCAAAGTTAGATGACTTGGGTTTTGCTTGCTTGCTTTTGTACCTGACTTTGGGCAAGGCCTCATGCTTCTTATGTAAAATATGCTGATAAAAATTATGCAGCGTTCTCCACTGGGAGATTGCTTAACTCCATTTCAGCGCCTAGAGTAGTGTGGTTTTGTTGTCTGTTTCTAATACTTAGATTTGAATATGTATGTTAAAATAAGTTCAGAATGTTTAATATTAAAACACTTTAAAGCATTAAAAAGACATTTAAAGTATGGTAGACTAAATTTGCTCTTATATTCAGTTCTTTATTAGAAACAATAAAGAATGGAGTGATGAAAACAGCATTTTAGCAATTTACTTCCCAAATGGAATATATGTGATATTAAGTCAAGTGTAGCAAATACTGAGCAATCAGATAAATGACAGCTGTCCCAAATTTCAAGTTGGCTTAAATATTGTAAAGAAAAGGATGCTTTGTTGGGGAAGACGCAGGGTATCTGCTGTTGAGTTGACAGTGGTGACTCAGAACAATAGGATGAAAGACCATCTGATCACTTGCCTTTCACAAGACTGCCAGCATATTTGACTTCATCGTGGGGGCTCTTGTGTCAGTCCCTCTCACCCAGGAGCCCCCTTTGCTTTTGTTGCCCTCATCAAACATGAGGCCCCTCTAGCAATTGGTACCTCCTCGTGATGTGTCCGAAGCAAGTGAGTCAGAAAATGTTTTGGGTGAGATATCAGATGTTCTTTGGAAGCTCTGCTGAAACCTGTCCACCATGGGAGGACCCTTACAGTATTTGAAATACTAGCCTTCAGAATCAGTAATATGTATGCCACCATAGTATGCAAATTGTAAATTTAATAAACAGATTATGACCAGCTAGAACAGGATGGGTAAAAAACCAAGCTATGTGTATGTACCTATATTATTTGAATGGGGCTTTATATTCATGAAAGGTAATGGGATTTTTTCCATCAAAATTTTGAAGCTCTCATAGAATTTGTGTTATGGCAGAGAAATGCAGTATCTCTCCCTCCCCGCCCACCCTGGAATTTATCTTAAGTTGGCTTATATGAGGGGCTTCAAAAAGTTTGTGGGAAATCCCATTGTCTTTTTATTTCAATTTTCCCACAGGTTACTTGGAGCTTAAAGAATAAAACCTACCATTCATTCTGGGTTCAGTTCTGCAAGTCTTCTTAAACTGTACTAATCCACAATGATTGGGACATGTACAGTGGTTCGCACTCAACTGCTAACTAAAAGGTCAACAGTTCAAACCCACTAGTCACACCATGGGAATTTGCCTTCATAAAGATTCTAAGTATTGGTAGTTATGTGGGATCACGACGGGGGTTTGGTTATTGAATGCTGTCTGTCTTAGTTCCTTAAAGTATGCTGCTATTGAATCAGTTCAGGGGCATGGCCTTTGTGTACAGAGTAGAACTGCTCTTTAGGGATTTGGAAAGAAACCTCCATGCCAATGTTCTCAGATGCCTCTTGGATTTGAGTTGTTAACCTTTGGGCTAGTAAGTGGTCAAATGGCTTAACTGTGCCATTCACCAACTCTACTGAAGGCATAGCAGTCAGTAAAACAAAAGTTTCTCCTTACAAATTAGAGTTCAGGAATGAGATAAAACTAGGGAGAGACAAATAAAAGATGTAGTCTGAATGAGAAGTGTGATGGCAGGAAAGGAAGTAGGCAAGGAAACTAGCTCAGGAAAGGGGTGTTCTTTATATGGGACACTCATTGATAAGGTGACGTTTGAACAGACTATCTGGCGGAGAGGAACAAGGGTAGAAAAATCTGCCAACGTGAGCCTGTTGAGTATTTGTAAAACACAGGGCAGTGTTATTAGAGCAAGGTAGGACCCTAGGAGCCATAAAGAATAAAGCACAAGCATGTTTCTATGGAAAGGTTGTAAAGATACATATTTCTAGGCCTCACCCTCGGTTTCTGATTGACTAGTTCTGGAATTGGAGAATTGGCATTTCTTGCCAGTTCCCAGACAAGAACCATGGAGTAGGCATCCAAATATGGGGGTAGAGAGACTGTTCGGGCATAGTAATCCAGGTGAGAAAGATGGTAGGGTCTTGAATTGGTCTAGAAGCAATGCAGATGGTAAGTAGTCAAATTTGGAGTGTGCTTTGAAGGTAGAGCCAATAGGATTTACTGACGGATGGATAATTGAAGTGAGGAGTAAGGAGTCAAGCAAGGCAAAACAAAAAAAAGATGAACTATGAGAAAGTGTAAATGAGAAGTTTAGTTTGATAAAGGACAAGTAAGTAACACTGCAGATTCTCAGGTATTGAGACATTTACAGCTGTTGGTATGTATTAATGCAGTCAAGGTACTAGATAAAGTCAGTGGTTCTCAGCTGGGAGCTCTTTTGCCTCCCACGGGGCTTTTCTCAATGTCTAGAGCCCACAACTGTTAAACATCCTACAGTGCACAGGGCAGCCTTTATAATACAGATTTATCTAGTCCACAGTGTTAGGGTGCCGAGGCTCAGAAATCCCTAGCTCAAGGATTTCAGGCAGGAACTGCTAATAAGACAGACTTTGGGAGGAGTGAGCCCTGGTTCTCTCTAACATCTTGGTCAGGGCAACGAAAGAAAACCAGCACCGGAGAGCGACAAAGAGACAGACTGGTTAGGAAAAAACAAGGGAGAGGTCCTGAAATCTAGTGTGAAGATAACATTCAAGAAGAAACGTGATCAACTAACTGTTAAATGCTACTTACTGTTTCAGGTGCCCACCGTAGATTGAATATTAGTTCTTGGGTGTAGTAAAAAGGGGACCTTCATGAGTGACTAGGGCTTTATAGAGTGGTAGGGGTAAAATTCTGGTTGGCGTGGATTGAGGTATCAAGAGCTACAGGATTTTGAAGTGAAGAGATTAGAGAAGTAGGGCAATAACTGCAGAGGCATAGTGGATATGTGGGCAAAGAGGAGGCTTAAAGTTCTTAATGATGGAAACTACTACAGCATGGTTGCATTCTAATGGAAATGATCAGTGCGGAGGGAGACGACTTGTACAGGAGTTGGAGTGTTTTAACCAGAAACATATGGCTAGCCTTTGATCCCCACATTGGCTTGTGTATGTTTACATACCTTAACTACATGAATTGTAATACTAGTTTTCTAAGGCTCGACATAATTTATGCCATGTTCTAAGAGTTATGTGGGGTTTTTTTCTTCCCTGAATTTAAGGGGAGGAGTCAGAAGCTCTTATCACTCAATGAGAAGAATGTCAGAATTGGTGACTACTTTCCATATGCTAATTAATGTCTTTTGTTTCTTTCATTACAATTCACAGTTCCTGTGTTTTACATTTCCATATCTCCTCCTTTCGTGGTGGTGGTGGGTGCCATTGAGTTGGTGTGACTTATACACAGATTGAAAACACCTTAGCCTCAGAGTGACATTCTTGCTCTGTAACACCTGAAAGAGATCTTGTGCAGCAGATTTGGCCGATGTTCTATGTTGGTTGATTTCTTCACTACTACTTCCTTCTCTGCTATCCGTTCTGAACATTGCCCTTGCATAGCTGCTGCCCTTTGGAGCTCAAGTGGTTGATTATTCTAAGCTGTGTGTTCCTCCCTGATGTTCCTTTTATGGGCTTCTCTGTGGTTTGGGTAGGAGCCCGGTTGTATCGTGGTTAGCAATGGGCTGTGTACTGCAAGGTCAGCAGTTGGAAACTACCAGCTGCTTTCGGAGAAAGAGGAGCCTTTCTACTCTTATAAACAGTTAAAGTCTCCAACCCACAGAGGCATTTCCAATCTATCTTAAAAGATTGCCACGAGTTGGCATCAACTAGGTGGCAGTGAGTATTTGGTATTGTTTGGTTGAAAATTGAGCCGTGAAGGTAAGTTCATTTCCACACCTGTATGGTGACTAAGGGCCATTGTACTGGGGATGAGGGTGGTGGTGGGCACCAATTCCTATCCAACAAACAAGCCTGGTGGTGGGCACCAATTCCTATCCAACAAACAAGCCTGATCCTTTTTGTGATTGAATTTTGTTACACATCTCTTTCTCACTGTATCCAGAAATTATAATGTGAGCCCTCTGTGTGGCTAATGTTGGTCAGTAGTGGTAGCCAGGCTTGATCTAATTCTGGTCTCAGAGGCATGGAGACTGCTGTTCATACTGTCCATTAGTCCACTGAGTGCATTCTTTCCATGTGTCTGATTTTTGTCACTCTTCTTTCCTCTAGACAGGGAGAGGTCAGTATTGAAGCCCTCGATGGCTACTCGGAGCTTCTCAGACCCCAGACCCCAGTACTCACCAAAGTAAGGTGTAGAACACTCTCTGTGGCCTATGCTATGCCAATTGACTTTGTGTCCTCCCAATGCCATGGTCTTGGGCTCCCAGGTCCAGCCACTCATTTCCTCAAGGTCTTTGGTTATGTAAGACTTAAAGGGAGCAACTTTCATGAATGCATTTTCAATACACAAACCGATAACACACAGTCATATGCTTCCACTCTCCCTCCCACACCGATTAAAGCCAGTGTGTCAGCCCATGCATCTACTGATCATTGTTGCAGGATTTTGTGCGTAACCGTATCTACGTCTGTCTTCATCTCTTGCGCTTCTCCCACTGACTTTGTACACTATAACCACAGCAGGGGAAAAAACGGTAGGGAGAGGACATTTTGTTCTTTACTGCTCACACCCTTTCATGATTAACATAGTGACGGAGCTGAGGGTTGATTATGGTATGCTTGATCGAGCCTGCCCAAAGAGCGTTGTTTTCTAATCTGTTTGACTGATACATGGTAATACAGTGAGTGAGATAGGTGCAGCTCCTGTGGTGAATGCATGCATGGAGTTTTCAGTTTTCTTCGTGTACAAATTTGTGATCGCTAAATACTCCCAAGATTTTAGGCAGTCATCACCATTTAGTTGCAGAACTTTTCGTTTTTTGGTGGAGATGAACTTGTCAGTAGAGATTCCATCCATTTTAGTTTCACTTTTCTCCTTGTTTTAAAGCCACTTAGACCAATATTTAGGTTTTAGGGATAATGAATGAATCCAGGGGATTTTTGTTGTTTGATTTATTTACTTTTTTAAAAACCATACTGTATATATTTACACAGCACATCCCAGGAAATGCACTCCTTCAGAAATTAACAGTATCCTTTTACAACCGCCATGCTCTTTCTCTCCAGCCCTCAGTTGGTTCTCCTTTCTCAGTATCCTATCCTTTCCCTTCCCCTGTTCCCACGCCTATCCCTGACCTCATAATCATCAAAGTCTTGCCTTTTGGTATATAAACCACTTTTCTTGACTTTTCCTTATAATGTTATTAAATATTTATCTTTCTAAGATTGACTAACCTTGCTAACCATAGTGTTCTCTAGCTTTTTCCATGTCTTGCAGTTTTAAGAACTTTTCATACCATAAAAGGAAACCCTGGATCCATTAAGTAGTCACTGTAAATCCTTGTCCAGAGTATTTTTGTAGTGATCATTATCTAAATTCCCACCTGTTCTCACACTATTACCCACTGGAAACCATTTGGTACACATGGTAGTCTTCAGAGAGGCACAGGGTATGGGGGTCCGCACCCCGGGGCACCCAATTCACCCTTGCCCAGTGAATTAATGACAGCCTCATGCCTCTCTTCTGGGTCCTGAATCAGGACCTGAGATGGCCAGCCCATACATTGAGGGGTGACATCCAGACTATTGACTGGTTCAGTTTGGCTAAGGGCTGAGGGAGGGATGGAAGAAGACCCCTGGTAATGAATGAGGAAGCAGATCTGTTAGACCCCAAAGACTTAACATTTCTCTGAATGGGCCCATCTTTCCCTCACAGCTCAGCTGCAGAGGGTTGGGGTACTTTTCACATAGATGTACTCCTTCAGGACCCTAGGGGTGTCCTTACTGAGTATCTACTAGGTTCTGGCCCCATGACTGTTATTTCTGATAAACCGGCGGGTGATAATCCCATTTTACAGAGCAGGAAAGAAAATGTTTAGCCTAGCCAGTTGTGAGAAGGTGGGTGACAGGGTGAAGTCTGACTTAGGGTGGTGCTGTGTGGATGGGTGTAAGGCAAAATATATCACTACTAAGGTTCAAGTTCATTTAGGCACAGGGTTATTCCAAACCAGTTTGGAATGGTTTAAGCATGTCTCGGCTATCAATGGATGCTGCAGACAAGTTCTCTCAGCAATGTAATTCCAAAAAGAGGGCCTTC
>NW_022111329.1:598476-606281 GCF_000313985.2 Echinops telfairi | reverse complement strand
ATGGTTTAAGCATGTCTCGGCTATCAATGGATGCTGCAGACAAGTTCTCTCAGCAATGTAATTCCAAAAAGAGGGCCTTCGAAAAAGGGTCCAATAAAAAAAATGGCTTCCGAGGGGACCGGCTGGACCAGGTAAATGCAAGGCACTGGAAGTTTGGGTGACTTTATTTTTTTTTTAAATTCCAATAGGGTGATTTTGAATTTTTTTTTTTTTTTTAAGGACATGGGACAATCACAGGAGCTATGAGAAAAAAAGGCTAGGTTATTTTTATCCATCACAGCCATAGACCTCTTCATTCTTTGAAGGTAGTAAGGAGTGTTCTGTGGGAGCTGTTGGTCAGCCTTAGCCCACTGACCCTGCATTTCTGAGCGTGCCCCTGCAGATTCCTTTGTTCCCCAAACTCAAAGAACATTTTTAATGGTTGCCAACACCACTGTTTTGATAGGCTTAAGTCAAAGAACTCAGAATTCTTTGGGAGAGGATCAGCGATGAAAACACTACCTACTGTCAGAAGTGTAAAGGCCTAGACAGGATACACTGACAAAAAATTGTTTCTCTTATGTTTGTTTCTCCAAATGTGGGAAACTCGACTGCATAATTTGTGGTAGTGGGGGACTGCGTTCGCGCTCTTCCCTGGGAAAAAAAAGTTTCTGTGATTTTGGAGCAAAAGTTGTGACTTCCTTTCATCAGTGAAGTTTGCAGTAAGGGAAAACCTTTTGTTGCAGTCTATTTTGAGCCACTTCAAACACTTGCCTGCCTCTCCTTCCCAAATCCAAGAGGCCAGTGGGTGTAGTGGGAGGAGCTGGATCCCACTGTCCCTGACTAAATGGCTGGCTGGCATGCTTAACCGTTGGCAGGTGAGGCGGTCACTCGGAGCCACCAGAGGGCAGTACTGCCTTACACCTCCCCTTGCCAGCTTCTGCAGTCTCTGTTGCAAAGGCCAGTGCAGTGGTTCTCCAGCCCAACAACTACTACTTCTAGAGACTCCTTTGAAATAAGTTTATAGTAAAACTTTACCTAAGCATGTTATAAAATATGCCTTAACTCTCTAAAGGAGATCGTGAAGGAGAGTAATTTATGAAACCCATGTGTTCCAATATGTAATGGCTGGATGCCACTATACTAGAAAAAACGGTTTGTCATTAGATGCTGTGTCCATAGATGGAGTACTGTGAGTGGACAGTTACAGAGGCAGTCAGACGTGTTGTATTGGCAGAAATGTTGTACTGGCAGAAAGACCATGGCTTTTCGAAACTACGCGTCTCTCGTCAACGTTTCAAATAAATAGAATACATAGAATAAAAAATAGAATACAGATGTCCTTTTATTTCTAAAAGTTACTGTACTCTTGAAAATTTTTGTGTGTATAACATTTGCTGAATTTCACTTCTGTATTGAATAGAATTAGGTTTTATGTGCAGGTTAATTATGAACAGACTCTTTTCATTTGTCCTACATGAATGTCTAGGAGTCCCTGGTGGAAAGGTGGGAGGTTTGAATCCAGATCAGCTATTGAAAAGAGTTGTAGCACAGTTCTAACTGTGGCACACATGAGGATCAGTCACCATGAGTCAGAATTGATTTGAGAACATCTGGTGTGCATTTTCTGTTTTGTTATTTGTGTATTCACTTTACACCCCTGCCACTAAGCTAAAAAAGACACTTCCCATTATCCTGAATGGGGATTTTGAGGTTGGAAGGCCTGGGCTTTCTATGTGAATGTTTTATTGTAGTTTAGGTGTAAGTTTAAAAATAAAATTATTTTCCCAGCTAGCAATTTATACACATATTGTTGTGTAACACTGGGTTCAATCCCCACAAGGTGTCATTGCGCCCCCCATTTTCCACATTGGGTTCCCCCTGTGTTTGTGCAGTTTTCCTGCCCCTTCCCTACCGTCTTCAACTGTGCTTTTAGGGAATGCTGCCCTTTTTGTCTCCTGTAGTTGACCTTTCTGAGAAATGTTCCTCTTGGGCGTTACTGCTCACTTTATAGGCCTGCCGGTTAATGTGGCTGAAAGATGATCTCCCAGAACGACTCCAATTCCAAGCCCTCGAGCTGCAGCAGGTGGGAGAGTGACTCCATACCAGCCCAAGGTTGATTGCCACAAGACAGAGGTCAGACATGCCTCCACCCCCAGCCTCCTTTACCTGTCTGCTGGGTGAGATAATCCATTGCATTGGCCACATAGAACTCACAGACCAAAAGTTAACAAGCCAGAGTCCGAAAACATTCAAGGACACAGCAGTTCTGTTGCTCAGCCTCTCAGCCAACATGGTCCCCTGGCTTCTGCTTCCATATGCCTGCTGCTTGGCCTCAGGGTCATGGTCTCTCTCTGGTCAAAGTGCTGTGGTGTGTGTTACTAATGCCGCTTCAAGCAGGGATCTCCCTCGAGATCATGACCTACTGGTGGCTGTCCTTTCTTGATGGTTTCTGGACTCTCCCCGTTGCGGTTTCTCATGTGCAGTGGATAGAAGGATAGAAGAGCCACATTCAAGCAGTTTCACTTCACCACAGAAGGCATCTTTTTTAAGATGGCATCAAGTGGACATCTTTGCTCTGGACAGACCGTTTTAGAAAAGCTCACTCCCTGTGGTCTGATGCCACTGGGAGATGCCCATGGAAATTAGAAAAGGGACTTCATTCTATCCCTCTACCTGGAGTCCCTGTGATAGCCATTCTCCTAGTCAGGGGCTCCCACCCTGTCGCCGGCCCAGAGAAACACTGCAAAGGTGGTTCATGTCGTTTTGTGGCCTGCCCAATATGGTTTTGGTTTGGTCAGTACCAAACCAGTCTTGAATGGCACCATCCTTAAGCTACCCAAACCCCCTCCCACCCCCAGTGCTGTCAGTGTGGGCTTAACCATAAATGGGGTCTCAAAATGGCCTCTTAAGACTGTACCCTGCTGACTCCCTACCCTGGGGGGCTCATCAGTCAGCTGTGGTGCTGTCAGAACCAGAGATGGGTCCCTAGTTCATATGCTAGTCTGTAGACTGGTGGGGAACTTTACAAGTTCCTTGGGTTTCCTGCTTGCTGTTCCCATAGAAAAGCTGAGCCTATGGCACAGATGGGTGCCCTGGAAGTGTAGTGGGTTACCCTCTGGGCTGCGATCCACAGTCAGCAGTTTGAAAACATGGTTTCTATTCCTGTAAAGAGTTAGTCTTACAAACCCACAGATGCAGTTTCTACCCTGTGTCCTAGGGCTTACTATGAGTTGGAATCGACTTGATGGCCAAGTTTGAAGGCAAAAATGGTTAAATGTCCCTTGCTAGTGAGTGAGAGTTAACTGATGGCTGTTATAGTCTCATAGGACAGGAGGGCGTCAGCACTAGCCTGGCCTCAAGGTCTTGCTGAATCTCAGTTCCCTTCTGTAATATGAAGGAGGTGGAATGTATCAGCGAGGCAGGCCTCCTTCATTCCTCTCCGCCAGTATTTATATCTCAATATGTGCTTTTATCTTCATAGGATCCACTTTAAATATGTAAAGATAATGTCACCATTTTAAGTGGAAAACGACGTAGGACACATTGAAGGAAGCTGAAAAGGGAACCAAGACTAGAAAGTGACTGACTTGCCCTGAGACTGTCAGGGCTCCGAGCCCGAGGCCTGCTTGCTGTGTGGGAAAGGACTGTCAGCCAGTGCTGGAGAGACAGGCGCGACCCAGGCAGATTTTACTGGGCGCTCTTACATAGATCATAACATTCCTTAAGGCCGTAGTCTTTATAGAAGCCAACCGGTGGCATCTTTCTTCCAAGTGGCAGCTTGTAGCTTTGAACCACTGGCCTTGGTTACCAGCTAAGCACTTTCACCCTGAGAAGAGCTAAGGGAGGATAGTCCCTCTCCGTGTGCCTAGACATTGTTCAATGTAGGGCCTGCAATCACTCTGACATGTGGAACCCTGCATCTGTGAGTGGTTTAAACATGACTGCTAACTAAAAAGAATCCATGGTGGCACTGTGGGTTAAGCAGTGGCTTGACTGGTCCTGTAGAGATTTCATCTCAGCAACCCACAGGGGCAGTTCTCGTCTGCCCTATAGGGTTGCTGTGAGTCGAAATGGACTGATGGCAGGTTTACTAATATAAGTTAAAGCTGCTCTCAAGAGCCGTTCCAGCACTCGGTCGCCATGAACTAGCGAGGAAGAAACAGCAGCCGCTCTGGTGTTTGGTTCATTCTTCACTAGCAGCCATGCTGCACACTCGGGGAGAAGAACCCAGATCTGTACCCTCTGGCTCCGACACACAAAACTCACAGACATTTGAGGGGAGTAACTGCTTAAATGACCGATTTTGGCAACATAGCCTCCGTCAGAAATTACTTTTTAGAAAAAAAAAATCATAAACATTTTCAATTTTATTCTCTCAGGAATAATTTTTTTTTAATTACCAGAAAGGTCTTTGGAGTCTTTGCTGTGAACTACTTTCAAGGACAGTGGCTACAGGCATACCTTTGAAGTATCGTGGGCTTGTTTCAGGACCACTGCACTAAGCCAAATCACACAAAGGGAGTCATATGAACGTCACACAAAGGGAGTCATATGAACTTTGTTGCCCAGTGCATTTAAAAGCTGTTTATACTGTCTATTGAGGGTGTGATAGCACCATGAACAAGATTGAAAAATTATGAGAATGATCAAAATGTGGCCCAGAGACATGAAGTGCACCCATACTGTTGGGGAAATGGTGCCCGTGGGGACTTGCCCCATGCAGGGCTGCCACAAACTGCTTTATGAACACCCCAAAAAGTACAATAAAGTGCATTATGCCTGTACAAAGGTAAGTGGTGTACAGTCACTTGTTGGTGAGGGCTAGGTATCATACATATGTGGTCTTCTGCGCCCAAGGCCAGTTTTCGGGGATACCTAGGATGGTACAATCTCATTTCTTTGTACAAATAGAGGCATGTACTAAACAAGGGTGTGATTCCTAGCATTGGTTACAGAATTTCCTCTGATTCAGACTTTCCTGATTAAGCTTTCCTTTCAAAGCTCGCTTCGGCATGATGTCAAGGGTATCTCAAAGACCTTCAAATGTATCCAATGAGCACACCTTAACTCGGCTGGGATTTGAACAAGGTTTGGGATGGGTTAGCAATTTAAGCCTAATTCTGCCCCGGACCACTGACAGGAAATGGTCCTCACTGCACTTTTAGCATCTCCTGAATGGTAGCAGTGATTTCAGAAAGCGTTCTGTCCACACTGATTTGGATGAAGTTTTCTGGAGCTGATGGGGGCTCCAAAGTATTAAGCTGAGACTGCAGTAGCTCAGGGGGCATAAAATGCCCTTTTCTTTTGTGTAAGCGACCAGAGATGACCTCAAATGTCCCGCTCAGATGGACCACGAAGAGCTTCACCTGGTATGGCTCACCACATTTCTGAGGGGCTCCATCTTGGCCTCGTATCAAGATGTCTCTGTACATTTTCTTCAAAGCTGAACAAGCTAGCACCACATGCTGTCCTGAGGCAATATCTCTGTTTTCAAAAGAGGTGAGAGGAGGGTTGATTAAAGAATAAAGACATTTAAAATAATCTGCAAATTCTAGGTGCCCCTGCATGGAATAAATAAAAGATGTTCCAGTGTTGTAGGTTTGAGTCTCTCCAAAGGCACCTTCTGAGAAAGGCCGGGTGATCATAAAGACAGCAGCTGAGACCCCTGTGGAGAAAAAGTCTACTCTAACTTACTTGTGGAGGGGGGGGCAGGAATTGAAGCTGACTTGAGACCGATAGGTTTGGTGTCAGTTCTCGAAGGAGGGTTCCATTCTTTCCCTTCTGCTAATAGAAGCTGTTAAACAATGGGGACCGATGGTGTTGAACTGATGGCGTTTCTTTCATTAGTGAATTGGGGGATCTTGGCCTTGGATGTAGCTCCTGGATCATCAGTTCATCGTTGTCTCTTGGGGCAGCTCAGAGCACCTGCCTCGAGAACTGTAGTAGGAAAACTGTTTACCAATGTGCCTGGCACACAAGAAGTGCATGGTTAGTATTGGGTCAACTTTTAAGGATTGGGTCGTGGGCACAGGGAGCTGCCAACGGGCAGCCACGTGTCACAAGCACAGCAGGTCTCAGGGCCTCTTCCACAGTATGTTCAGTGATCGGAATTTTATAGCTCTCACAGTCTGGTGGGAAATAAGGGACGTTTCCAGAAGATGCAGAACTAAAGGGAGCGTCTGCCTCTGTGTAGCAAGCAAAACATGACACAGTTCCCCAGGAGTGCTCTGAGAAAAAGCCTGAGCCAGAAATGAAGGCAGAGTGACAAAACTCCAATAAAGGAAGACCTTTGTGGTCAAAGACCATGCAAGACTATTGCAGAGCAAAAGCGGTTAAGTGTGTATATCAGGTTAGACTTGCTACTTGTAGTAGGAAGTTCACTTGGGAATGGAGGCTTCTGAGGAGGCCATCTTTTGGGCTTACGGTTAGCAAACTGGAGAACCAGTGGGTAGTGTTTTCTCAGAAACGTTTGCCCTTGAACCTTCTCACTCTTTTTTTGTTTGTTTTTTTGAGCCTTCTTGTTGCTACCCATGTGGGCAAACTTGTTTATTCTGGATGTTGTAATTTCCTTTGGACATACCAGGGAAAAAATTGCTAGGAGGGGAAAAATCCACGCCCTCACATTGTTTACCCTTTCCAATTCTGTGCTTCTGGTCTTCTGAGCTTTATTCCTGGGCAAAGGCGGCCCATTTTGTCTTGTGTGGTTGATTGCTCTAAGGAGTGTGCACTTGGTACTGCTCACATTAAAGGTTCATCTGTCTGTAAAGTTGAGCCATGTGGTGAGCTTAGTTCTGGGCCTGTCAGGTATCTAAGGGCCACAGTGTTTGGGGCTCTACCAGTTAATATCAGACCAGTAAGTCTGGTCTCTTAGGATTTTGAGTTTGTTACACATTTTCTTCACATTCTATCCAGAACCTCCTATGAGTGGTTATCAGTGATAGCCAAGATTCATCTAGTTGTATTATCAGGCTCCTGTTTGCATGGGTCTCTGATTTTCTTTGCTCTTGGTCTAGATGGGGAGACCCTAAGAGTTATAGCTTAAGTGACAACTCCCAAGCTTCCAAGTCTTCAGTGATTCGTTTGCTTTTTAGCAATGTACGATGTACAACACTTTCTTTGTGGATTATGTTAGTTCATCTTCATTTTGATTTCTTTGAAAGAGCCCAGGTTCTGGGGCCAGCAGTTTCAACCCACCAGTCACTCTCTGGGGCAGAGATGAGGCTCTCTGCTCCCCTTACCACTTCAAAGTCTCAGACACCTGTGGGGGTAGCTCTACTCTGCTCTAGGGCCACAGCGAGTCAAAATTGACTCGATGGCATGAGTCTGGTTTTGGGTTTCTTTAGAAATGTTTGGTAGTTTTCTTTGTGCAGGTCTTTGGTTTCTTGGGTTAGATATATTCCTGAGTATTTCATCTTTTGGGTGGCTATTGTTATCATTTTCCAGATTTCCTTTTCAGATCTGTTAGGATAAAAGAATCCAGCTGATTCCAACAATTTTCTTGGCCAAGTCTTAGGGATTTTCTATGTATAAGATCATGTTGTTCTTAGATGTCATGAAGCTGGTTGATTCTGACCCTTAGGGACCCTGTGCGCTGTTCTGTTCCGTCCTCACAGTTGTCCCTATACCTGAGCCCATAGTTGCAGCCCCTGTGTCAGTCCATCTCCTAGAGGGCCTTCCTTGCTTTCACTGATCCTCCATTTTCCCAAACATGATGTTCTTCTGCAGGGATTGGTCTCTCCTACATGTTCAAAGAACACAAGACAAAGCCCCGCCACCCTTGTCTCTACAGAGCACTCTGGTCATTCTAAGACAGACCAGTTTGT
>NW_022111329.1:593299-596712 GCF_000313985.2 Echinops telfairi | reverse complement strand
CCATGTCCCTCCGGGGCCATCGGTCCCTTTATTTTCTTCATATATATATATATGAAGAATATATATATATATACATTCTTTTGTCCAACTTCTCTTGTCTAGGTGGGTGTACAGAAATTACAATGTGCGAATAAAAATTGGGATTGACAGCACCACAATTTAAATGCATCAATTCTTCATTGATCTTCCTTATTCAGTGACCAACTTTCACATGCTTATGAGGCAATCAAAAACATGTCTTGGGTGAGGTGCACCTTAGTCTTCAAAGTAACATCCTTTCAATACTCTCCTGAGAAGTTTTGTGCAGCAGAGATTTACCTAATGCAACTTCTTGATTTCTTGACTGCTGCTGCCATGAGCATTGATTGTAGAGCCAAGGAACAGGAAATCCATGACAACTTGAGTCTTTGGTTCAGTGGGTGAGTGGGAGTAAAGAGTGTATTCTGTGGCCACTGGGAAGCTGTGAAAGGTAAGGTGGAAGACCACACCTCTTTGACTGTTGATTACTGAACTGGGTGCTGGTGCAGTCTGGTGAACAAGCTGGTTATCTCATTCCTGGTCCTGCTCATACTGGAATGGTTCTTGCAGTAATTTTTCATGGTAATGTGTTGGTTTGCAGTTTACCACTCCAAATACCTCCTCAGTATGTTTTTGTTTGCTCTTTCGCTCATCAGTATCTGATTACTTCTCCATCTTTTGTCATGATTCTATTTCATTTGGTTTGTCCAGTCTTTGTTGTTGATGGTCTGAAGAGTGTATTTGCCTAGTTTGCCTTCTCCCAGGAGATTCCTCAAAATAGATTTTATAGAAAAAGATCCCTCAAAATACTTCAAATGTTGAACTATTGCCAGCTTTTGCTGCATGCAAAGGACGTTCTTGTTAATGGACATGAGGGGAACCCTCCCTGAGCTGTACTGACAAAAGAGCTGCAACAGTGGGCTCATGCAACAATGGACTCATAGAAATGACCATGAAGATGCCGCAGGATTAGCGTTTTGTTATATACAAGGCTGCCATGCTTTGGAGTGGGTGCAATGACTACTGAGAACAAAGGTCTGATCTGTGCTTTTCGGGAGATCTTCATTTCTGCTTCCATTTCAGGTCAGTACATTGATTTCCAGATGGACTGCCATTTATGTCAAAGGGGGTGTGAAAAAGCAAACAATGTGTTTGGCATCTGTTAAAATTTCTTGAGCACCTTTTAGACACCGTTGCGTGCTGTTCCATATAATCTCATTCTTCACAATAACCTGAGTAGAAACTATATTCCCATTTTACAGATGAAAAACAATTGAGGCCTATGACAGATCACTGATTTAAGATTTCCAGTTAGTGACAGTGGAGCTCTATGGCAAACACCAGGGAGTCTGGTGGTTTAGTGATTTACAAGTTAAGCTGCTAAACTCTAAGATCAGCAGTTCAACTCCTCCAATCACTTCCAGAGAAAGATGGGGCTATTTGCTCCCTTAAAGATTTACAGTCTTGGAAACCCTCTGGAACAATTCTGCTCTATCCTACAGGGTAGCTGAGTTAGAACTGAGACTCCATGCCAGTGGATTTGTCTCCAGCCTAAGTAAACTACATGTAGCTTGTGGCTGATTTAAAATCATTCAGCATTCTTGCTGGAAGTACAATACATTAGTTTCTGAGATGGGTTTCATCATTTGGTTGTGATTCCAGGTGTGTGTGAAAAATTTCCCCTGTGTTTTCCATTGGCTTTTCTTTACTCGTTGGTTTATCGCAACAAGGCCAGAGCTCTCTTACCTTAGCAGTATGTCATGCAATTTGCAGAGCCATGGAATCCTGTCCTGAAATGGAAGCAAACACAAGTGACTTCTGGGTGGTGTTTTATGGAGAGTTAAAAAAAACCAAACTACAGCCATCAAGTCAATTATAACGTAGAACTAATGGTCCCTGTAACACTTACGGGAGTAGGAAGCTCTCCAAGGATTCATTCAGCTGGTACTTTTGAATTGCTGACCTTGCAGTTAGCAGCCCAATGTATAACCCACTGTGCCACTAGAGCTCCTGTATGAAGATCTATTTAAGGTATATTAAAAAATGTTCAGCACCAGATAAATTGTTGTGGTTTTGCAAAGTAGATTATCTACTGAGAGCAGTGGATCAACATTGTGCTAATTTAGGTGTGTTTCTTTTAATAATAAAAATGGCACTAAGACTCCTCACAGTTTCCCCGTTGTAAATACAAAAACAAAAATTAAAACAAATTCACTGTCATAAGTCGATTCTGACTCATAGCAACCCTATAGGACAGAGTAGAACTGCCCCTGTGGGTTTGGGAGACTAATTATGGGCATAGAAAGCGCCGTCTTTGTTGAGCCTTATCTGGTATCGAACCGTTGTAATTAGGCTAACATATAACTCATTATACCATCAGGGCAAGAGGGAAAATGGAATGAAATGATAAAGTATTTCTTTTTTAAGCCCCTATATATCGGCCCTAGTCCATTATGTATACAATTCTTTTATTATACTGAATGCATTCTTTATATACTTTTGATTCTCAAACGTATATAGCCTGAAAGTCTTTATGTCAACAGTTACACTTTAAAACAACAAAAACAAAATTCTAGACTTGGTGAGAAGCACTGTGAGAAAATTTTAGCAAAGAGTTTAAAGGAAGAAACAGGAAATTTATATTGCACACTATTCATAATTGCACTAAAAATCCATGTTCATCTGAAACATGAACCGCCCTATCCCTGGTGTAAATCCTGATGGCCCATAATGCATTAAAAAAGAAAACCCAACCTTTTTATTATGGAAAAATTTAAGCATATTCAAAGCAGACAGAGTAGTACAAAGCAAACCCATGTGTGTGTACCCATTACCCAGCTTCTGTAATTTTCAACTCATGATTAGTCTTGTTTTTTATTAGTCTGCAACTATATCACTAACCATGCCTACCATCCTGTATTAATTATTTTTTCATAATTTTATTGGGGGCTCATACAACTCTTACCACAATCCATACATACATCAATTGTGTCAAGCACATTTGTACATTCGTTGCCCTCATTATTCTCAAAATATTTGCTCTCTACTTAAGCCCTTGGTATCAGCTCGTTTTTTTCCCCTTTCTTGCCCACTTTCCCCCCACTTGTGAACCCTTAATAATTAATAAATTATTTTGTCACGTCTCACACTGTCCGATGTCTCCCTTCACCCACTTTTCTGTTGTCTGTACTCCAGGGAGGAGGTTATATGTAGATCCTTATTATCAGTTCCCCCTTTCTACTCCACCTTCCCTTCACCCTCTGGTATCAACACTCTCACCTCTGGTCCTGAAGGGATCATCCGCCCAGGATTCCCTGTGTTTCCAGTTCCTATCTGTACCAGTGTACATCCTCTGGTCTAGCCAGATTTGTAAGGTAGAATTGGGATCATGATAG
>NW_022111329.1:578158-592122 GCF_000313985.2 Echinops telfairi | reverse complement strand
AAAGTTGTATTTCTCATCATTGTTACATCGCACCCTGACTGGCTCACCTTCTCCCCGAGACCCCTCTGCAAGGGGATCTCCAGTGGCCTACTGATGGGCTTTGGATCTCCACTCCACACTGCCCCCATCATTCACTATGGTAAGCTTTGATATTTATGCATTTACCTATTCCAGATAGTTCATAAACATGAGATCATACAATATTTGTCTTTTTGTGTCTGACTTATTTTAGTGTAATGATTTCAAGGTTATTCATGTTGTAGCATGTATCATCACTTCATTTTTCTTTATGATAAATGATTTTCCATTGTATGGGTATATCACATTTTGTTTATCCATTCATTTGTTGATGAACATGGGATTTTCCTCACCTTTTAGTTACTGTGAATAATGTTGCAATGGCCACTGTTATATACTTCCTATTAGTTTTGAGCTTCATTTTAATCATCTGAATCATGAATGCTATGTTTTGTTCAGGTTTTCTATTTTTTTCATCAGTTTTGGTCATTGATTTTTAAGATGGCAGGAAAAGACTAACACATAAATACTTACCACCACCCCAACACACACATTATATAATCCCTACACCACCGACTTATTTAACTATGGATACAGGAAATTGTATGGATAGTTGGAATTTGTAGGAATACAGCTGGACATTGAATAAGGAAGACCAAAGAATTATTGATACATTTGAATAATGGAGAAAAATATTGAAAGGACCATTGACTGCTAAAAGGATAAACTGATCTGTCTTGGAAGAAGTAGGGCCAGAGGCAAGGATGGCAATGCTTTGTCTTTCTAATTTTGGACATGCAGTCAGGAGAGACCAGTCCCTGGAGAAAGACATCATGTGGCGAAAAAAGGAGGGGTGACGAAAAAGAGGAAGGCCTTCAAAGAGATGGGTTGACACAGTGGCTGCAGCAATGAGCTCAAGCGTAGGAACACTGAGGATGGTGCAGGACTGACTGGGCCGTGTTTAGTTGTGGATGAGGTTGCTGTGGGTCATAACGGACTCTGATACCTAACAACAGCACAGGAACTTGCAGGGCACCAGGGGATCAGATAGAACACGAGTGAATTCAGCCCAGCTTCCCCGGGAGCTCCAGAACCTCTAATATTGATTACAGATGCAGGATTCACTCTGTACTTTTAATCACTTGTATCATTACTTCAAATTAAACTGATCTCAAGCAGACCTCTTCATTTGAAAGAAAAAAAGCACTCTGTCCCTGAGCAAAATCTCTGCCACTAGATTGCTGGCACCCAAGCCTGTTTTCTCACCCTAGCCTATATGTTTCTATGAGATGGCCCTGTTCAAATTGATTGGCACCAGAACCTTCACAGCCTTCACTCTTCATTCTTAATCTTCATTCTGCTTTCTTCTTTCTCCCTTTAATTGGTATCATTAGAAATGTGTGGGTTTTTATATTTCTCAAACATTTAGTCTTGTTCAGCATCTACCTAGTTATTGTTTTTGCAGAGAATAAATACTTTATTAACTGATTATAGTTGAAAGTCCAAACAAAAAAAGGGTTTATTAAGGCAGAGCCATATGTGTGTATGTGTATAGACAAATCCAAAGACTGTTATCTTTACATCTCAATAACATCTGCATTTTTCTTTTACCCTTTTAGACAGTGTGCTTTCTTCTTAAAGAAACAAATCTTGGTGGGGAGGTGGGTGTGGGAGACCTGGTAGGGCAGGATCAAGGAGAATGTAACAAAGAGGAAGTGCTGAAATCCTGGTGGGTACTGAGCATGATAGTGGGACAGGAGGAGAATCAAGGGAAATAGAGGAAAGAGCTGGGAGGCAAAGGGTATTTATAGAGCTCTAGATAAAGACATGTACATATACAAATATATGAGGATGGGGAAATAGATCTATGAGCCTACATTTATAGGTTTAGTATTAAGGTAGCGGAAGGACATTGGGCCTCCACTCAAGTACTCCCTCAACACAAGAATACTTTCTTCTAGTAAATTGGCATTCTATGATGCTCACCTTCCCGACACAACCGCTGAAGACAAAGCGGGTGAATAAGCAAATGTGGTGAAGAAAGCTGATGGTGCCCGGCTAGCAAAAGATAAAGCATCTGGGGTCTTAAAAGCTTGAAGGTAAACAAGCGGCCATCTAGCTCAGAAGCAACAAAGCCCACATGGAACAACATATCAACCTGTGTGATCACGGGGTGTCGAACGGATCACTGAAGACAAATGGGTGCATAAGCAAATGTGGCGAAGAAAGCTGATGGTGCCCGGCTATCAAAAAGTATAGCGTCTGGGGTCTTAAAGGCTTGAAGGTAATCAAGCGGCCATCAAGCTCAGAAGCAACAAAACCCACATGGAAGAAGCCCCCCAGCCTATGCAACCACGAGGTGTCAAAGGGATCAGGTGTAAGGCATCATCAGAACAAAAAATCTTACCATAGTGAATGATGGGGGGAGTGCGGAGTGGAGATCCAAAGCCCATTAGTAGGCCACTGGAGATCCCCTTGCAGAGGGGTCCCGGGGAGGAGATGAGCCAGTCAGGGTGCGATGTAACAATGATGAAAAATACAACTTTCCTCTAGTTCCTAAAGGTTTCCTCCCCGCTCCCACTACCATGACTCGAATTCTAACTTGCAAGACTGGCTAGACCAGAGGATGTACACTGGTACAGATAGGAACTGAAAATAAAGGGAATCCAGGACGGATGAGCCCTATAGGACCAGTGGTGTGAGTGGCAAAACAGGGAGGGTAAAGGGAGAATGGGTAGGAAAGAGGGAACCGATTACATGGAACTGTGTGTGACCTCCTCCCTTGGGGACAGACAACCGAAAAGTGGATGAAGGGAGACGTCGGACAGGGCAAGATATGACAAAATACCCATTTATAAACTATCAAGGGCACATGCGGGAGGGGGGAGGGAGGGGAAAAATGAGGACCTAATGTCGGGGGTTTAAATGGAGAGAAAATGTTTTGAGAAACGATGTACAAATGCGCTTTACACAATTGATGTGTGTATGGATTGGGATAACAGTTGTATGAGCCCCTAATAAAATGTTAAAAAAGAAAAAAAAAAAAGAAGGAAAGAAATCTTGGCCAATATTTCCAAGTCATGTTTTGATAATAACTTGTAGGATCATGGATTGAGATAATGACTGTCTAATCACCTTTCTCGGTATTTTGCTCATGTGGCTGGACATTTTAATTGCATTCATTTATGTTGGTGTGCACAAATATGACAACTGATCATTATCTTTTCCCCCCAGTAAAATACAGAATTTAAAATTTTTAAAGTTTTAATTAAAATAAGTTTGGACTTCCAACTAAGTCAAATACACAAATTTCATATTATTTTCTACCCTTCTCTAAACCTTCCTGTATCTTTTAAATAGCCATTACGATATGATCACCCCGGTTGTGTTTCAGTTCTAAAATTTTTCAATTTTTCAAAATTCTTTGTTATGCAAAATGGCAATGCAAATAGCAATCCTACATCATGTAGAATGACTGTCCTCTTGCATGGTTCCCTTTTATAAAAATGGGTAACCTCAAAACAAACAAACAAAAACAGACATGAATTTAGTCCATCTGAAAAAGCACTCCAACTCCCTACTTCCACTTTTGAAGGAAAAGGCAGAGGCAAGTTTACATTATCCCAGGAAATTGAATAAATGGCTTTATTTGGTATCTTCAAGAAGCTTCTCCTTCTGGAGGGGATGTAGGTGTTGTAGGAGAACCAGTAACTGGTTTCCGTGCAATTCTGCCTAATTCTGCGTGAACAGCTGATAGGACAGGCTTCTGATCTGATGTTTTGGTGGACGGTGATAAACCACTGCTTCCACTTGCAGCCCCGCTTCCAGGGCCACCACCACCTGGGCCTCTGGGGAGCTGGTTTTCTGACTCCGCAAACTATTGAGGAAATTTGCCAGGGTACCTTCACTTGTGGCTCCAGCTTTCATGTCTGGATCAATGTTTTGAGCCAGCAGGGACAGGTCACACGCTGGCAACATTGGGTGACACAGATGGATTAGGTGTTCGAGGGGAGCCTCCTGGGACTCGGCGAGGCATCCACAGGTCTTGCAGCTGCAGTTGGTGGTGGTTTTGCTAAAAGGGACTGTAGCTTCATAAGAAACACTTGGTCATCTTCAGTTATGATTTTTCATGCACAAACTTTTGGACAGGTGGCTTAATTCTGATGTCTTCAAAATTATCTTCTGCTTTCAATGTCTGAAAATTTTCATGTAATATTCCTCTTTTTTATCATTATCCCAACCTGCTAGAATAAATACTACATCTTTTCCCACAACAACAGCCGTAATCTTATACGGAAATCCATAGAGTTTCTGAACGATATATTTATATAGTAAATCTATATTTTTGTTTTCTTTTACTGAAGTGTAAATAAGTGCTGCACCATACTGTAAGCAAAACTTCTGGATATGTGACTGAATAAAATCAAAATGCTCACCTCTGTAGTCATGTTCTTTCTCCAATACACTTATGGCATCACTCTTTGTGCAAACTACGAGTACGGGAAGGCCCAAGTTATGTGTAAGCGTATCCGCACCCAGAGGTAACAGCACACTGTCATCTTTGTCCCCCTGTGACGCAGTATTCCTTCTCTGAGGAGAAGCCGGGCAATCTTCTCCTGGCTCTACGTAGTCTTGGAAGTCTCTAATCAACTTTTGTTCCATTTCTTCAGGAGGAATTTTCAATTTGTCAATATGCCCTCTAACAACACTTGCCCATTTCTGGAAAGAATCCAAAGCAGTCCAAGGCTTTGACATCTCAACAACCAGCATCACAAGTGTCCAGCAGAGGAATGGCTTCCAGCGAAAATTTGAGGCCTTTGCGATACAGATCTCCGTCTAAGATGCACACATTGCATCTTCTGATCATCCCTGTCTCCATCGTGTACATTTCGATGCAAATACTGCAATCCTCTGTCTGCCTTGTACTCCTCGATTCCCCGAATGTTTCTGAGCTTGTTTTTCCAGCTCCATCTTCACCCAGCAGCAGCAGGGCGCTCTTCCCCGCAGGGAGCTTGGAGGCGACTGAGTGGATGCTGGACCAGAGGTTGCAATGGCCGCGGCCCTTGTAGGTCGAAGCTAAACCTGGGGGTGGGTGGCTGGGGGGTGGGTGAGGGCCCCGAAGGAACCGCCCGCCCACGCCCGCCATCCTGGTCGGGAACCCGGATCTGGTGCGTTGGGTGCACAGGAGGGGGGCGTGGCCAGTTATTTTGTTTTCTATGCTAGTATTTGGGCTCTCATTTGTATTATTTCCTATACTCTCCCCCGACCCCCCACCAGTGTTCTTTTCCCTCCTTGAGTTGAACGCTTAGCTTATTATTTTTCATTCCTATTATTTCAGCCTCGTCTCCCATCCCTACATGAGCAACAAATTCCCCAGCAGCCAGCTAACCTAGCTTTTATGCAGTTTGAAAACTTGGAAGAGTATTTAGATTTAGTTGAAATTTGCCACGCTGCTACTGGTACCTGCATAGGGATTTTTCATTTTGCTTTTGGCATTGGTTTTCTGGTTAATCTGTGGGTTTGAACTTTAGTGCAGCAAGTGAAAGCCATTTCCTGAGGACATACGTGGCTTTGTGCTCAGCTATCAACACACCCTTTGGTAACCAGGACTCACCTACTTAGAAGACAGAGGATCATTATAAATAATACTATTTTTTTCATGTTGAACATCCCAAAATTTTTTTTAAGGTATGAGTGGTAATGTTGGATTGAAATTGTATCCTAGATGATAGCAGCTACATAATTGAAACAAATCATGACTCAAATTACAACAGCCACTATAATACCTACACACTTATTACAATGAGAATTCAATGAGTGGAACATATGTTTATGTTAACACTTGTCTGGGCCCATCTGGTGGAACAAGTGTGGTTATTTATAAACAAAAAACAAGAAGATCAAAGGCAGACATTTGACTTGAACAGTTAAAACTTTGTCAGCAGATCTCCCTAGGATGCATGCTGGACCTGATCTGGTTTCCGACATTTTCTGTATTTGTGTTTGTTCATATTAGGGCATATCTCAGAGGTGTTTTGTCATTGGTGGTGGTGGGGTGGTGGTGTTACCCTCTTGAAGTTGTGTTATAGGGCGGTAGGGGGTACAGTCGGAAGGGGGGTGGGGGGGAAAGAGGGGAAACAACGTCAAGGAGTCCATGTAGAAAAAGACTTTGGAAACTGCGGTATCAATTGTACAATTCTGCTCGATGTGATTGAACTGCAGAATGATATGTATTAAATATCAATTAATAATAAATTTTAAAAATAACCAGATAATGAGGCTTACCACTCAGATCTGCAGACCACAGGGACTTGGTTAATGAAGTGAAGATATATGGGGAGCCTTTATATTCTCTTGGAGAAGAGTAGAGATGATTAATGCTCATTACTAGGGTTTTCTGGGACTTCACATTCAAAATCTAGGTGTTCTGGAGAGGTCTATGTGGAGAACGAGGTTGGAGGGGCTGCATTTATGCAACTTAGAATGACCTCTGCAATATAGTATTTTCTAGATTAATAGAGGGAGTGAGAAAGGAGGGCAACAAAGATCAAGCACAGCAGGCTCATTAGCTAAGTGTACTGAACTGTGCAGCACAACGTGAAGCTGAACGTGGACTGTATTGTCCAGCATCCTTATTTCCTAACAAAAACAGTACAAATGAAAAGTACCAGAAAACATGTTTGGGTAGTGAATTTTCTATCTTGTGTACCAGGAAATCGACTTTTACTTTAAGCCCGGGCTTTTAAAAAATTGTTTTAGTGGGTCCTTTTAGGAGTCCCTGGGTTGTGCAAATGGGGGGCTCTCAAGTACTGAAAGGTGGGACCCGAGCTCAGTTAGGACAGCGTGGACCTGGCACACAGGGAGGCCCGCTTCCTGTTAGCACCATGCTAATTGATGCTTACCACAGCCTGCCTGGCACGTCATCTAGACCGGCGGGGCCTGTGAGACTGTGGCAGGAAATCCTCTGTGTGCTGTCCAGTAGGGTGCCCGTTAGCCTATGTGTTAATGTGGCTGGTTCGACTGAAGAACTGGGGTTGACATTTCGTTTGGATTCACTCGCACTTAGAAGGCTTTGTTACCTTTATATGTTTAATTCAGGTTCTCCTGGGACAGACCCCAGGCCATCTGAGCAAAGTGCCCTCCTCCAATCCTCCCGATACTCTTCTCCAAGACAGCATGAACGTGTGTCTGCTTCAGAAACACTGCACTTGACCCACATGTGCCTCTTCTCACAGCATCGTGTCGGCTGCGAGCCGTGGCAGGAAGAGCAACCTGGAGGTGTGTTGGTGCTGGCCCAGCTTAGACACACGCCTTCATCTTAAATGGCCGTGCTCTTGTGCTGGCAAGTGTATCAATCAGCTCTTTCCTCCCTCAGGTCTGACGAACCATAAAGGTTCTTGGGAATATACTTAAGAACTCACTGCTTCTTCCAGTAGCCTAGATTGCCTTTTCCCCTCTAGGACAATCAATTCCTGTCAGAAGTCTCCAGCCCCCCACTGGCCTTCATTTTGCTCCCTTAGCAAGGATCCCTGGTATGAATGAATGGTTATTTAAATGACATGTAAACATCTTTCAGTTTTGTGCTTTTACTTTGTTCTTTAACTTACCACTGATTTGCGCACGTCAAGGAGGAAAAATAACATCTGCACAGTCTCATTTTACACACTCCATAGAAGTGGTTTAGGTGAAACATAGATAGCTGCTGTCAGCAAGAATTATAATGTTAACTGATCGTTTGTTGCATGCTTCGGGCAACTTTCTGTGTCCATTTTCAGTGTTAGTCTTTCCTCCCACAAGCCCAATGAAATAGCCTTCTTATCATCCCTACTTCACAGGAAGATATGAGTCACAGACTAAGCAGTTTGCCAAAGGTCACACGGGCCTAGCCGTGGGGCCAAGCTATCTGCATTATGTGTATTGTCTGTTTAGTATATGAATATGTTCACATTACGACTCTGTCTCACTTGTAGAATCCTTTCATTCCCTCTTCTAAAGCCAGATTTCGCAAGCTTAGTTTTGACAATTCAAAGCTTCAACTACTGAAAACTCAAAGACAGCAGCCAAATGTTGCTAACGTCGGGTGTTCCTGAGTGAGAACTAACAATGGTTTAGGGACTCGGGTCCTGCAGAGCAGAGCAAAGGAGAGGGAAAAGAAGGAAAGCACACCTCAGGGGGAGGGAGATCACTCACAGTGGAAACAACAGTGTTGGGTCGTTGGACCCTGCCCTCGACTCTGACCTCACAGGCCCTCATGAGTTACAGCCAGTTAGACAAAGGAACCCTTGCTTTGCAGTTGTGACTGCAGAAACAGCCCAGGGCTTGGCCTTGTTCACTCACTTACAACACACTTTTCTAATGTTTCCTGTGTGCCTGGCCCTGGAGATACCGTGGTTACCAGAAATGAGCTCTTGGAAGTTGATTGCCAGAACAAATATTAATCACATGCTCATGCCATCAAAATGTTAAACTGCAATAGGACCCGAGCAATAGGTTTATGGTGCGAGGAGAGTTGACATAGGAGGCTGTTTGGGTAGGTCAGGGAGGGCTTCCCGGGAGAAATTATGTGGGAGCTGAGATTAGAGGGATGTGCAGGGGTTAACTTGTGGAAGAAGAACATGCCGGCTGGTGGAGACAGCAGGCACAGAGGCCCTGTGTGGGAGAGACTAAGAAACAGCTAGGGGGCTCTTGAGATCTGGAGGTACACGCTGCTTAAAGAAGCTGAGGGGGCTATGGAGGAGGATAGACTATGCATGGTTAGGAGTTTGATCTTGACCCAAAGACCCGGGAAAAGCCTCCAGAGGGTCTCTGGGAGGGGGCGTGTGGCCAGACTGGAGTTTTAAAAAGATTCCTTGTCTTTGGGTGGGTGCTGGAGTCTGCAGATGGTGGGTGTCTAGGAGCCTGGGTACAGGAGGAGATGAACGTTCCCACATAACGAAGTATAGGGGAGCCTCTGCCCTCACAGAGATTACCTTCTGCAGAGTAAAATCCAGCCAACTAGGCAGCTGGGGACCTTGCTCCTGGTATTGAGTTCAGAGGGAATTTTAGGGCTGGAGCTAAGCTACTACGTGTAGGACCTACTGTGTACTCGCCTCTGGGAGCACTTGCTTGTGGTCCCCTCTTGATTCAGGAGTTCTGTGCAGAGGTGTAACCCAGATGGAAGTGACAGTGACAGTTACCTGGTCATTCAGTGGGATCCCTCTGCCCATCTTCATCCGGTTTTCCTCAGGGTGGTAGTCATCTGCATCATAGAACTTCCACCCCAGCTTGAAGAACAAAGGGAGAGGGCGTATGTGGGGCAGGGCAGTCTTAGTGGCAGCTACCCCCACCTTCTTCCCCACTGTTAGGACCACCCTACACAAAGCCGGAGCGGCTTTAGAGGCTCCTCATCCCCTGGCACTGGCTGGCTGCAGTGCCTATTTCCATCCATCACCATTTGTTATGACCGTGGAAAAGCAAAATTGCATCCACGGTTTCACGGTGTGTGCAGGCACTGTCTGTGACTGCGCAGTTTTAGAAAAGTCCCTAGGTGACTCCAAGAGTTGGAGGCCACCCACGGCGTGTGCTGCAGGAGGAGGGCCTGGCGGTCTGGCTCTGGGAAGATGGCAGCCCGCGTGTGCTGCAGGAGGAGGGCCTGGCGGTCTGGCTCTGGGAAGATGGCAGCCCGCGTGTGCTGCAGGAGGAGGGCCTGGCGGTCTGGCTCTGGGAAGATGGCAGCCCGCGTGTGCTGCAGGAGGAGGGCCTGGCGGTCTGGCTCTGGGAAGATGGCAGCCCGTGTGTGCTGCAGGAGGAGGCCCTGGTGCTTGCAGCCAAGAACACCCTGCGCGGCAGTCTGCGTGGTGACCCATGGGGCCGCCATGAGTCAGAATTGACTCGGCATCATCAGATTTGTTTTCAGATTGTTTCCTGGCCAGAAGAAGGGAAGGGACAGAAGGGGAGAAGCAAAGAGACCAGAGCCAAGGGGACCATTTAGTTGAGAGAGACTGGAACAGGTACCTCAGCTGCCAGCAGAGCGCCCACGGTTGACCTGTGGAGAGGACACAGAGGTTCAAATGACTGCCCTTTCCCAATGGGTGTGCAGATCTGTGGACGCCTGGTAAACAAAGAGATGGCTGCCCCTGATGGTATCAAAGCCTCAAGAGCTTATGGTGCTAAAGCACTAATGCTCGTGACCCTGGACCCTAGAGAATGGTTTTACTGTTCTTCAAGGATTTAAATAAAACCATTAACTGCTATTTTCTTTTCCAAAAGGCAGTGTCTAAAGTCATCTTAAACCAACCCTGGAGGCTTTTCCTGCAATAATATTGGAGTCTCTGTACTCTGGGTATGTATCTTATTTACTTTTTAAAAAACAGGAAATCTGAATCGACAGATTTCTACGGAGACTAGTGTCAGGAGGAATATGACACGGGAGATTTACCTTCTGAGTTGGAATCACTGACTGGCAGTGAGCTTGGTTTGAGTATCCACGTGAGGGCCAAGTAACAACCAAAGGCGTCAACGCTGACTCATAGCAATCCTCGAGGACAGGGTAGAATTGCCCCTGTGAGTTTCGGAGACTGACTCTTTACAGGAGTTGAAAGTCCTTTCTCCTGCCAAACCGCCGGTGATTTCGAACTGCTGACTTTGCAGTTAGCAGCCCAACACGTGACTGCTGTGCCACCAGAACTCCTCCTATATGTGAGGTCCTGGGGGCCCAAAACCATTACAAACTTTGTTTGGAGGTGAAAGGGGATGAAGTCTTAAAGAACATGAGCCAATGACCCTAGAGTCGCCAGCATTTGTTAAGGTCAAAGCATCGATAGTATGTTCGCCCCCTGACAAGCAGCATGCTCTGGTGAGAAAGGGCTCCAGGGTCTCAGATCTAGGCCACAACTACATGAAGGCGCTCCTTTTCCCTTCAGGCCTGCAAAACCAGATGCTGATCCACCTGATTGATATTGAGCACCTGCTGTGTCCAGACTCTCCAGGCGGGTACTCCAAAAGGAGGTTTCCCATCTAGCAACATGGTGGGGGGTGGAGGGCAGAAAATGACGGATAAAAGGCTGATCTTGTGCTCAATGTCACCAAACTTCGATCATTCAGGCACCGCCTTCAAAACTGGCACTGCAGCCTCAGGCCATTTCTTCCATATATTTCGTGTACCACCTCCACAATTATTGGTATTTTTCCTTAAATTATTGCTTCACTTTTAAAAAATTACAAATGTCCGTTAGTAAGAAGGACACTATTTCATTGTTTGACATAGAAGCCACTTGTCCCAAGGACCCCAAAAGATACAAGAGTGAGAAAAAATCCCTTATGTTCAAATAAACCGGGAGGAGACAATAAACAGAGACACTTTACTATTTGGCAGTACGCTGCTTTAACCAGGTTCCCCGGTGGCACAGTGGTTGCATGTTGGACTGCTAACCACAAGATCAGCGTTTGGAAACCATCAGCCTCTCCAAGGGAGAACTATGAGGCCTTCTATTCCTGTTAGAGTTAACCGTTTCAGAAACCCACAGGGGCGATTCTGTCCTGTCTTCAGGGTCAATTTGAGCTGGCAACGATTGGATGGTAGTGAGCTTGGAGTTGGTTTAACAGGGTTTTAAAATACAGTCTTTCTGTCTTCAGACTGTTGTTCTCTTACTCCATCAATTAGACAACTATAATTTGCCCCCCAATTGATAGGGAGTATAATATGAAAATCTTACAAAGCTCAACCAAGGACCACCAAGGTCATTAAAGGATTCATTGTTGTTAAGACTCAAAGATCAATACAATCACTTCTCAGTTTTTTTGTTTTTTTTTGCCTAGCTGATTAGCAACATTTGACACTTTCCTGCCTTTTAGAGACCCAAGGGTCCTAGGGCTCAGTCCTCGGCCAATTTCATCTGTACTCAGTCCCTTGGTGATCCCTACACACCATGTAACACCACACTACCTACAATCTACCTCTGTGCCACACAGTGCATGACTTGTATCCAACCACCCACTTTGAAGTCGACTATGTGGCTGTTAGGTGCCTTTGAGTCAGTTCCCACTCACAGTGACCTTAACATTGCCCGGCCTGGGCCATCCTCACAATTGGTGATTGATAAAAACCAATTGTCACCCAAGGGACCCCACTGGACCCCGTACCTCATGTACGTCAGAGTAGAATTTTTAGTAGCTGATTTTTCAGAAGTAGAGCCATATGTTTTTCTTCTGAGGCACCACTGGGTGTACTTGAACCTCCAACCTCTTTTGGTTAACAGCTGAGCCTGTTAACTGTTGTACCACTCAATGACTCCTTGTTCTACTCCTCAACTCACTGCCATTGAATCCATTCCGACTCATAGCAACCCCATAGGACAGAGTAGAACTGCTCCTTTGGATTTCCAAAGACTATACATCTTTATAGGAGGAGAAAGCTTCATCCTTCTTTCTTAGTAGAGTCTAAGGGCCTCTGGGGACCCTGTAAGGTCCCCGAGTCATAATTGGCTCGATGGCAGTGATAGTCAACTGGGGGCAGTGAGTCTGGATTTGGTGGAGGAGTCGGTTATACATTGGGCTGCTAACCACAATGGCAGGATCTGCTCCTCGGGAGAAAGACCAGGCTGTCTGCTCCTGTGAGGACTTATGGTCTCAGATGTACAGTTTCTACTCTCTTCGAGGGCCACTTGGTGTCAGAATGGTGACCAGTGTAAACTCTGAGGGCTCAGATTTTAACTGTTTATTATTTGACAATGACCAAAATAAGGCACCAGCTCATTAAATATTAACTGAAAGCATGAATCTCATAAGCTATAAATTATGTCATTGCAAGGCCCCTCGTCTGAACTAGGGCTCAACGAGGCACAAGAATTTGCCTAAGCGTACATAGCAGCAAGACTAGATCCTTGGTATCTTGACTCCTACGACACAGGGCAGCAATTTTCCATTCTCCAACTTCTCCAAGGCATTCAACATGGGTGCCATGCTATATTTCAATTTCATTTCAGTTTTTTCCCCCCTTGATTTTGAGGCTAAAAATACACATTAATTTTGGAAAAGTAAATCTATTTACCTGGAGCAAAACTTTTAAATATACCTAGCCATGCGGGCTATCCCTTCCAGAAAACTCTAAAGTTATTGTAAAACCAAATTGCCCAGTGGGTCAAATTGTTCTGACCCACATCGAACTTATAGGTCAGAGCAGAACTGCTCCACAGGATTTCTGAAGCTGCAGTCTTTACCATGGAAGCAGCTGTGTCCCCAGGAATGAATGGCTACTTGAGTGGGGACTGCTGAGTGGAGCGCTTAACTGCTGTGCCACCAGGGCTGCAGAGGTCCTGCAGGCCTCCGGAAGATATATCTCAATGGAGTCAGTCCCACCCTCTCTCAGGGCATCTGGCTGAATGCGTCAGTGGCTGTGCAGCAACCAGGAGGCCGCAGCTCCCTGCAACGGGTAGCCAGGTGGGACTGGGCTGTCGCCTGCTGCACTGCGCACCCCAGCTCCTCAGGAGCCTTATCAATACCGTTTCCTTCTTCCACTTTCAAGTTGATCAACACTGATTAAAGGAAAAGGAGCTCTGGTGGTACTTGGTTCAAACCCACCAGCTGTTCTGAAGAAAGATGCAGCGCCTTACTTCACTAAAGATTTCCAGTGCAGGAAACCCTATGGACCAGGTAGTTCTCTGACTATAGAGCCGCTATGATTTGGAATCAACTCCACAACAGTGGGTTTGATCAACGAAAGGGGGAATCAATCTGGTTAAGCTCCGTTTCCCATATGGAATCATTACAGTTCAACACCTTGTAGGAATGGGGTTCGCAGATCCTCTCCATTCAATAGAGGGCCCGTTTGAATGGGGTCCTTTCAAAGCGCCCTGGGGCGAGGGAATTACAGGGATCAGAGAAGGGGCAGGCGCCTGGGGTCAGTTTCCTTGGATGCTCAGGGGAGGGCTTGTGGCCTCAGGACTCTGCCGCCAGCTCTCCGCGCCGCC
>NW_022111329.1:554390-577958 GCF_000313985.2 Echinops telfairi | reverse complement strand
TGGGGCGGGTTAGCCGGGCGTCCTGCTGCTCTGGGCTCTGCTCTTTCCCTCGTAGCTACTGGCGGAACCGCCCTTTTCTTCTCTTGTTTTTACGTATTTAAAATGCCATCGTAAAAAGAACACGCACAAAACGCATTCATACCTTCCCACAGCGTTGGCGGGAATCAGTGGTTCCCCAAATCATCCCCTTTCCCGTGCAGAGAGAAGGGTATGAACAGCTGTGCTCATGCAGCACAAGGTGTTTGCAACCTATTTTGTCGCAAGAATACGCGGCTGCATATTGTTTGGTGTCAGACTCGACTATAGTAGCATATGTTACTGGATGGTTCTGTCATGTACACTGGTACTGGTTTTCCATCCAGCAAGTGACTTAAGGGGAAGGGAGCCCTCTTTCAACTAGTCATTTGCTTTAAAAATCATGTACTAATTAATGTGTCCTTTAGAACATTTGACTATATCAACCCAACAACCTTTGTCCTCTCCTCCTTTTTTTTTGTCTGTTTGTTTACTTTGCTTGACCAACTCTGCTATAAACTAGTTTCTGGCGCATCTTCTTTTCTTCATCTGGTGTTTTCAAACTGCTGACCTTGGGGTTAGCAGCCCAACAAGTAACCCACTAAACCACTATGGTTTTGTAATTTCCCATCAACTTGAAGATATATAAAAGGTGGTATTCAACCTGTCCAATCAGGTCACAGCCTAATGGTGCCTCCTTGTGGGTGTGGCCTTCTCATAAGGAGGGCCCTGGGGCCTCCCCTTCTCTCTCTGCCTTCACCTCCCTGCTGGCTGGACACTCAGACCTGCCAGAGCCCTGTGATGCTTCTACCACACAACTTTGCACCCACCAGCCTGTGATCTCCCTTCAACCTGCCCTAACACAGCCACAATGGGTAAGAATTCAATGTGCCTTCTGAGATAGTATAGGTGAATGAGGCCTTACACAAGGAACTTGTCTTACAGTTCAGCTATAGTCAAGAAGCATTTCTTGAACATCTACCACTATTTCAGGACCCCAAAGGTGAACATCATCTTCTGGGCACAGCTTGCCCTCTGCTTTACCAGGTGGAAGAGGGTAAAAAAAGGCTAAGATCACAATTATTTTAATGTTCAAATCAGAATGATTAACAGGAAGTATGGCTCTTCCCGAATTCCTTCCCAAGATAATGTCCAAACCCATCCCACTATTGTCAAGTGGATTCTGACTCAAAACAGCCCTATAGGACAGAGTAGAGCTTCCCTGTACATTTTCTAGACAGTTCATTTTTATGGAGGCATACTGCCACATCTTTCTGCCACACTTTTCTCCTGGAAAGCAGCTGCTGTGTTAAACGTTATGATCTTTTGGTCAGCAATCAGCTTAACCATTTGCACCACCAAGTGTTTTCTTTTAGCTGAAACAATAGCAAAATTGGACTTCATCAAAATGAAAAAACTTTGTGCTGTAAAGGACACCCTCCCCACTCCCCCCTCTCTCATGAACCCTTCATAATTCATAACTTATTATAGTTTTGTCATAAGTTGCACTATCCAACGTCTCCCCCCGCCCTCTTCTCTGCTGTCCATCCCCCAGGGAGGAGGCAATACTTAATTTCTTGTTAATCGGTTCCCCCTTTCTACCCACATTCCCTTCACCCTCCAGGCCTCACCCCTCTCACCACTGGTCCTGAAGGGGTGATCTGTCCTGGATTCCCTGTGTTTGCAGTTGCTATCTGTACCAATGTACATCCTCTGGTCTAGCCAGATTTGTAAGGTAGAATTGGGATCATGATAGTGGAGGGGAGGAAGCATTTAAGAACCTGAGGAAAGTTATATGTTTCATCGTTGCTACCCTGCACCCGGATTGGCTTGTCTCCTCCCCACAATCCTTCAGCGAGGGGGTGTCCAGTTGCCTACCGATGGGCTTTGAGTCTCCACTCTGCACTCACCCACCTTACAATGATATTTTTTGTTTTTTGATGCTTGATACCTGATCCCTTCGAGAGCTCATGGTCACACAAGCTATTGCGTTTCCTCCATGTGGGCTTTGTTGCTTCTGAGCTAGTTGGCCACTTGTTTAACTTCAAGCCTTTAAGAACCCAGACGCTATATCTTTTGATAGCCTGGCACCATCAGCTTTCTTCACCTTTGCTTATGCACACATTTGTCTTCAGTGATCATATCAGGAAGGCACCCCTTCACTCTTAATCCTCTCAAATTGACAACAGGTGATGTAACTACCACATCTTATTTTAATTCAAGATGGAACAAAAAGTAGGTGAAAACTTGCTCAATGTCATTAGCCACTGACAAAATGCAAATGAAAACCACAATGAGACACCACTTCATACCCACTCCAAAAACCAAACTCACTGACATCGAGTCCATTCCACTTCATAGGGACCCACAGGACAGAGTGCTCCTGGGGTTTCTGATGCTATTACTCTCTATGGGAGCAGAAAGCCTCATCGTTCTCCCAAGGATCAGCTGGTAGTTACAAACTGCTGACCTTGTGGCCAGTAGCTCAACTGGTAACCTACTACGGCACCAGGGCTCATTCATCACACCACTAGAAAGGCTTTAATTAATAATAATGAGAAGAAGAAGTATAGTCTAGGATGTGGAAAAATTGGTACCTTCATACCCTGCTGGTGGGAAGGAAAAATGTAAACTTTTAGGAAAATAACTTAGGAATTCCTCAAATGTCAAACATAAGTTTACCATAAACTCGCTGCCCTCGAGTTGATGTCAACTTATCGTGACCCTGGAGACAGGGTAGAACTGCCCTGTGAGTTTCCAAGAGTACTAACTGTTAATGGAAGCAGAAAGCCCTGTCTTTCTCCTGAGGAGTGGCTCATGGTTTTGAACTGCTGACCTTGCAGCTAGAAGCCCAATGCATAACCATTATGTCACCACAGCTCCAATTCCACTCCTAGAGAATGAAATATGTCCCCAGTGAAACTGCCTATGAATGTTTGTAGCAGTATTTTTATAATAGGCAAAAAATGGCAGTCACCAAATCAACTGATGAAGAAATGAAATGAGGTAAATCCATTGACTGGATATTCAGCAATAATAAGGAATGAAGCACATGCACCCTCCAACACAGAGAAACCTTGACAACTTATTCTAAGTGAAAGAAGACAGTTTTAAAGACCACATATGCATGAATCCAATGATACAACATGTCCAGAAAAGGCAAATCTATGGAAAGATTAGTCTAAGATGGGGGGCAGAAGAGAGGACCCCAAACCAGAAAACCAAACTCACTCCCGTCAAGTGAATTCTGACTCGTGGTGACCCTATAGCACAAGGGAGAATTGCCACAGTGGGTTTCCAAGACTGTAACTCTTTAGGAAGTAGAAAGCCTCACTTTCACTGTTGAAGCAGATGGTAGTTTCAAACCACTGATCTTGTGGTTAGCAGCCCGATGCATTACCCACTATCCCACCAGGACTCCTGGAAACAAACTCACTGCCTGCAGGCCGATTCCAACTCGGAGGACAGTAAGGGGGAAATTGACAGTGACTACTGACAGGCATGGGACTTCTCCGGGGGATAATGAAAATGTTCTAACATTTGTTTTGGTGGTGGTTGCATAGCTATGGCGATGCTAAAACCCACTGTATTGTACGAGTAAACTTCATCATGTGTGAATTCAATCTCAGTAAAGCTGATATCTAGATATAAGCATCGACACAAAGTGCAAAGAGTTGTAGATACAGGAAGGAAAATAACTACAGCCATTTGTGCCATCTGCCTCACTCCTCATCCTCAAACCCAAGCAGATTAAAGGCTTCTCCAATCATGGAAATAATTAAAAACAAAAAAACCAACCAACTTTTTAGAAGACCATATAGGAAAGTTTAGGGTAGCAGGAAATTTTGCTAAATGAGATACAAAAGTATAAGTCATAAAGTAAAAGATAGATGTATCTCACTCACACTTCACTCGCTGCCAGTGAGTCAGTTCTGACTAATAGCCACTCTATAATACAGAAACAGTTCAACTGCCTCTGTGGACTTTCGAGGCTGTGAATCTTTTTTTTTTTTTTTTAATCGTTTTATTAGGGGCTCATACAACTCCCATCACAATCCATACATACATCAATTGTGTAAAGCACACTTGTACATTCATTGCTCTCATCATTCTGAAAACATTTGCTTTCCACCCAAGCCCCCGGCATCAGCTCCTCATTTTTTCCCTCCCTCCCTGCTCCCCCATCCCTCTTGAACCCTTGATAATTTACAAATTATTATTTTGTTATATCCCGCACTGTCCGAAGTCTCCCTTCACCTACCTTTCTGTTGTCCGTCCCCCAGGGAGGAGGTCACACGTAGATCCTTGTAATCGGTTCCTCCTTTCCAACCCACCCTCCTATTGCCCTCCCAGTATCACCACTCACACCACTGGTCCTGAAAGGATCATCCGCCGTGGATTCCCTGTGCTTCCAGTTCCTATCTGTACCAGTGTACCTCCTCTGGTCCAGCCAGATTTGTAAGGTAGAATTGGGATCATGATAGTGGGGGAGGAGGAAGCATTTAGGAACCAGAGGAAAGTTGTATGTTTCATGGTTGCTACATCACACCCTGACTGGCTCATCTCCTCCCCAAGACATCCAATGGCCTACAAATGGGATTTGGGTCTCCACTACACACTCCCCCACTCATTCACTATGATAAGATTCTTTGTTCTGATGATGCCTGATACCTGATCCCTTCGACACCTCATGATCACATAGGCTGGTGTGCTTCTTCCATGTGGGCTTTGTTGCTTCTGAGCTAAATGGCCGCTTGTTTATCTTCAAGCCTTTAAGACCCCAGACACTATATCTTTTGATAGCCGGGCACCATCAGCTTTCTTCGCCACATTTGCTTATGCACCCATTTGTCTTCAGCGATCATATCATGGACATGAGCACACAATGATAAGATTTTTTGTTCTTTGATGCCTGATAACTGATCCTTTGGCACCTCGTGATCACACAGGTTGGTGTGCTTCTTCCATGTGGGCTTTGTTGCTTCTGAGCTAGATGGTTGCTAGTTTACCTTCAAGAGGCTGTGAATCTTTATGGGCATAGAAAAACTCATCTTTCTTACTATGCGTTCACAATTGACTCGATGACAGTGAGTATTTTTGATAAATCTAGCTACAATAAAATAAAAAATGTACCTTGATCAGAAGGTACCATAAATAACATAAAAAGACAAGTCAGAGTCTGAGTAGATTCTGTAACACATAACTGACACAAGATTAATATTGAGAATGTTGAAGAACTAGAAAGTGAAGAAAAGGCATTCTATTTCTTTATCGTTTCAGTTCAGCTTGATCAACCAACCAACCAACCAACCAACCCTTCCTGACTGTTACTACCATGAAAGTTATATTAAGAATCTTGAATCTGTAGAGAGAGCAACTGGGGTATCTTGCAGGTACAGGAGGTGATGCTGGGGGAAATGAGGGAGTTAATAACAAGGGGTATGAGAAAGAAGAAAATGTTCTGAAATGGATTGTTATAATGATTGTACAATTCTTCCTGTTATGATTGAACTATTTAATTGTATGATATTTGGACTGTGTCTCAATAAAACTATTTATAAAAGAAAGAAAATAGAAAAGAACCAGATAAAAGAAGTTGCAAGTCCTTCTAAGAACTTTTCCTCCAGGTAGCAATATGTAATGTGAAAGTTTCAGGAATGAGAAGTATCTATTGTACTAAATTTACTGCCTTGAATGTTAGAGGGAAAATGATGAGAAAAGAGTCACTGAGTGAGGTAGTTAGTTTATTGTGCCACCCTGGCCAATAAACACAGGTGGGGTTAATTGAAGGGCGGAGAGATAAATGGCTCGGTTAGTCTCGCCTTTCCAGTTCTCTGGTCTCTTGCTTTCTGATGGTCGGACCAGGGTGCATCTGCCTTAGCCAGTTCCCTGCTATAGCTGGCAAGGCTCACGTCCTTCAAGACAAGCCCAAGGAGAAGCTGCATGGACCCACCCCAATGCAGCCCTGGGTGCTGGAGCAGCCGTGTGGAGACCCTTGCCAGCGCCGAGATGCTTACACGTTCACTGACTTGGCTTTCCTCCTGCAGTCAGCATCATAGTGTGTTTTGTGAGATGGAGGTGGACTTTGTGGATTGGTGTTGAACATATGGGTTAATGTTGGACTTGTGGGCTTGGGCAGCACTGGGTTGAGATATTTTCTTGATGTGCACTTAACCTTTATATAAAACTCTCTCTTATACATGAGTTTCTGTGGATTTGTTTCTCTAAAGTACCCAGACTAACACACTGAGAAACATAATTAAAGTGACAGGTTGCAGCAACTCTGTTAAAAATACTGATGGATTAGGCTAGCAACAGGAGCATGAAGAAACTGGAGACATTAGAATAATCATAGTAAAGGCAGAGAACTGTCAAAAATTAGAAGAATATAAGAATGGAGTAGGGGAGGGAGAAAGTTTAGTGATAATGCAGTTAGTCTTGCGTTGTTCTTGGGCAGATGCGACAATGATGAGTGTTGATCTGTTTCTCACCCCTCTTTTCTTTTGTCTCACTATGACTGAGAATTTTCCCTAAGACAACCTTTGATCTGACTGCTGTGTAATTTTCTAAAACAGACCCAACTGATCCTAAAGAATCTAGACTTTAGAGCACAAACAGTCTGTACTTAGGAATGACTCACAACTTCAAGTCATCCATCTCTATGTGAATGAGATTGTGTGCTTTAATGTAGAGTAAATTAGGAGGGATTTCAACTCATCTAGGCATATGCTCTATACCCCATATAAGCAGGACTCAAATCCTATAAAGAATTATGTGTATGAAATCTCACAGGTGCAATGAGACAAAGGTGGAGATTTGGACCCAGCATACATGGAGCCCAGGACAACATCTCAGAACTCCATTTCTTAGTGCCACCTTGCCACCCTGAGAATCTTGTGAGGACAGAGGATCCTTTTAAAAAGCCACGATGGAACCCACAATCTTTTATAATCTAGTGACATCTCTGCTCTATTCCACTAAGACACAGAGCAACTCTAGAACGATGGGGAAGGGGCTACACAAAAGTGTAACCAGGAAGTGGGGCTGCTGGGGGCATCTTGGAGGTGGTTACAAGAGACAGAATCTAAAATGAGTAATTTTTTATAGCTGTACTTCTTGTTGATAACATGTTAATGGGTAACATTTAAATGTTCTTCTCCTCTGTTTTTGTTTTGTTTGTCTTTTCACCTGTATGCCATTTACTGACTTAATATCCCCAGTCTTCATCCTACTCTACACACACACCCTTTGGTTTTTGCATGTGACTGCTGTTCTCTAAAGGTGAATATAGCTCTTGCCTCCTCAACTTTAGGGTTGGTCATCCGATTGGCAGAGGTGCCACCGTGCCGATGTGCCAGTTTCAAGTCAACTTGAACCCAATCCAAAATGAAGAGCCACACCCCTGCCTCTAGTCTGAGTCAGTGAACAGTCTTTGAGCCTGCAGACACTTGGAGGGGCTCAGCGGAAACAGTAGGACCACTTCACAATCACTTGAGAAAATATGCTGGTATTTTGTGGTTGCTTGTTCCAAATGTTGTATTGTTGCATTAGGTAACTGCACGTGCAATATTCTGTCTGTTTCTATTCAAATCTGTTAATACCTATTCAAAAACACACATACACACACTCCTGTAGACCACATGACTGTTTTTTCCTCTGTATCATCGTAACCAACTGTTGACTATTTGAGTGTTCTAAAGCAGTGCACTGCGGACGGGCAGGAAAAGAATAACAACCCGAAAAGGAACCCGTTGCTGTCAGTCTATTCTGTGTTTCAGAGTAGAACTTTCTTCATAGAGATTTCAATGGCAGAAATTTTATGGAAGTAGCTGCCCAGTCTTTCTTTCGTGAAAAGCATAACTATTCCTTGGATTAAAAATGCAAAAAGCACTCTGAGAACGTTGAGAGAATTTGTACTCCAACTGGGGTTTCTGGAAAGCAGGTTCATGTCATTAACAAGAAGCAAAGCTGTCCTCCTCGAAGTAGAATTACACTCTGCAAAAACCCCTGCTAGATATTCTGATGCGAAATGCATGCCATGTGATGTTCTGCACAGGATGACATTAATGGATTCATTGGCCATGGGATGTTTGTGAGAGATCATGATGGATCCATCATAAATAGTAGGAGTGTTGCCTTAATAACATGTGTTGATGACTAGTTTATTTCTTCTTCAGAGGATCATCTATTACCATCCTTGGTCCTCCAGGTTGCTCCTCCTCACTCACCTTGAGATAGATGTCTCCAACAGGTTAGTGTGTTTACATGATATCATTCGTGTTCATAGCAACGAACACACTCCTGAGCACAAAAATGACACTCTAATGGCAATGACTCACCACAGTGCCTTTCATAGGAGGTATTCCAGTCTGGAAGGAGTCCTGGTGGCATAGTGGTTACCATTAGGCTTCTAACTGTAAGGTCAGCAGTTCAAAACCACCAGCCACTCCTAGGGAAAAAAGAGGAGGCTTTCTACTCCTGTAAAGTTCTACAGCCTCAGATACTCACAGACGCAGTTCTCCCTGGTCCTATACGGTCTCTGAGTCAGCATGGGCTCAATGGCAGTTGGGTTTGGTGGTATTTTTATTATTATTATTCGAGTCTGGGTTCTCTGGGAATGAAAAAATAAAGTAGAGATAGAAATATAGAAAAAAATATAAATATACTTGTAAGGAAATGGCTGTCACAGAATTGCAGGGAATAGAAAGTCCCAAATCTTTGGTCCAGGCAACAGTCTGGAACCTCAGCTAGCTCAAGTGTCTACTGGGTTGGCATGTTCAAAATAAATCTGCCCGTCAGACAGCAAGAGAGAGACTTCTGCTGGCTTATGTCCCAAGAACCTGCAGTTAGGCAACCAGAAGGGTGAAGGTTCAAATAAAAAGAGAGAGAGAAAGAGAAACCTTTCCCAGAACATCCATTTATCTACTGAAGGCAAGCCACAGCCCAGCGAAGCTCTCCTTTCACTTGATGACGGTTGGCGTCAGATCACAAAATGGAAAATTACTCCACGTCTGTCTACTAACCCACTGAGAATCCTAGCCTTGTCCATTGGACACATAGCAATAACTATCACAGGAGGGGTTTCCTAAATAAACATATTGATTAAAAAGCAAACCAACATAATTGTTTCCCTTGGCTTCAGTTTCTTCTTTTTTTTAAAAAATCGTTTTATTAGGGGCTCATACAACTCTTATCACAATCCATACATACACATTTGTATAAAGCACATTTGTACATTCATTGCCCTAATCAGTCTCAAAACATTTGCTCTCCACTTAAGCCCCTGGCATCGGCGCCTCATTTTTCTCCTCCCTTCCTGCTCCCCCCTCCCTCAAGGACCCTTGATAATTTATAAATTATTATTTTGTCATATCTTGCCCTGTCCAATGTCTCCCTTCACCCACTTTTCTGTTGTCTGTGCCCCAGGGAGGAGGTCACATGTAGATCCTTGTAATCGGTTCCCCCTTTCCAACCCACCCTCCCTCTACTCTCCCAGTATCACCACTGACACCACTGGTCCTGAAGGGATCATCTGCCCTGGATTCCCTGTGTTTCCAGTTCCTATCTGTACCAGTGTACATCCTCTGGTCTAGCCAGACTTGCAAGGTAGAATTCGGATCATGATGGTTGGTGGGGAGGAAGCATTATTAGGATAGGAACTAGAGGAAAGTTGTATTTTTCATCATTGCTACATCGCACCCTGACTGGCTCGTCTCCTCCCTGAGCCCCCTCTGCAAGGGGATCTCCAGTGGCCTACAAATGAGCTTTGGGTCTCCACTCTGCACTCCCCGCCATCATTCACTATGGTAAGACTTTTTGTTCTGATCATGCCTGATACCTGATCCCTTCGACACCTCATGATCGCACAGGCTAGTGTGCTTCTTCCACGTGGGCTTTGTTGCTTCTAAGCTAGATGGCCTCTTGTTTACCTTCAAGCCTTTAAAACCCAGACGCATGATAGCCACATGCTCACCTTCATGATAAGATCGCTGAAGACAAATGGGTGCATAAGCAAATGTGGCGAAGAAAGCTGATGGCTTCAGTTTCTTATCTGTTAAACCAATAGGGCTGGAATGGGAAGGAGATAGTTGCTCGGGCTCCTCTTCAGCCCGAGTCTGTATTGTATACTTATTGTGACACAGTGGTTGTGGTGCTGGGAGACCTGGCCAGGCCCCAGCCCCATGTAACCCCACAGCCTGGAGAAAGACCAGGCTGCCTTCTTGCCTACAGGGTCCAGTCAGCAATCCAAAGGGGCAGTCTCTGTCCTGCAGGGTTGGTGTAAGCGGAATTGACTTGCCAGCAGTGCATTTGGTTCCAGCCATGTACTGTTACAAATTTGATGTGGGAAATTCAAATCCCATTTGTCTTTACAGTGTTGTGCTGGTTTCATAATTTCATGTCAACTTGAAGATCTATAAAAGTGTAGGGGTGGTATCTGTATTAGTCTGGGTACTTTGGAGAAACAAATCCACATCAGCTCATGTATAAGAAGAGATTTTTATGTAAAGGTTAAGTGTGCGTCAAGAAAATATCCCAACCCAGTGCTGCCCAAGCCCACACGTCCAACATTAACCCATATGTCCAACACCAGTCCACAAAGTCCTCCTCCATCTCACAAAACAGAAGCAACAATGCCGACTGCAGGAGGAAAGCTGAGTCAGTGAACGTGTAAGCATCTCAGCGCTGGCAGGGGTCTCCACACAACTGCTCCATCACCCAGGGCTGCATCGGGGTAGGTCCATGTCTTGCAGGAAGTCAGCCTTGCCAGCTGAAGCAGGGAACTGCTAAGGCAGCTGCACCCTGGTGTGACCATCAGAAAGCAAGAGACCCGAGAACTAGAAAGGCGAGGTTCACTGAGCCATTTATCCATCCGCCTTTCAATTAGCCCCACATGTGTTTATAGGCCAGGTTGGCACAATAAACTAACTACCTCAGTATCCAACCTGTCAATCAGGTCACACCCTGATGGTACCTCCTTGTGGGTGTGGTCTTCTCATAAGGAGGGCCCTGGGAACCTCCCTTTCCCTTTGCCTTTCTCCTCCGGCTTGCTGGTAACTCCAAGAGCTGCAAGAGCCCTGCCATGTTTCCACCAACCTGGGACCAATGTGAATTTGTACTCACTGGCCTGTGATCTTCCTGCATTCTGGATCATTGCCCGTGGCTGCATGAGTCTGAAGAGGGAGTATGGACCAGTATTGGACTTATGGATTTGAGTTGACTGACAGGGGGTGCTGTCTAGATATATCATTACTTCTCATTCTAAAGGTCTGTCTTATACAAATAGGAGTGTTACTGGATTTTGTTTCTCCAGTCAACCTAGTCTAACAAGTATACGATTTAATCTTTAAAAATTACTAAATGCATTTGGAGGGAGAAATATTTAGGTTAGTACAAGGTTATGATATTAATAAAGAGTTGGCACAAAGAGCCAGCATTATGGAAGCACTGGAAGAGCTCTTCAGAAGAGGTGTGTTTCCACACTATTCCATTTCCTATTTCCCAGGCATTGCATTTTGGTAGGTCATGTGAATATAATGACTACAGTCCAAATTCTCACTTATCTGGGTGATTTTCCAGGGTTCAATTCAACAACAACATACTTGGCTGTTGACCAGGGTCTGAGAGCCAGTTGAGAAATCAGAAATCCAGTTTTAGACAGGTTTGTTTCAGGGGAGAGTAGGGGGTGAGCAGCTACCAGGTGAAGGTGGGAAGGTTCTCGCCCTGCAGCAAGATTAAGCATGCTGCACATAATATGTTACTTCCCACAGCCATAACATTGATTCTGACTCTGAGCGACCCAGTAAGACCCCAAATCCAAATCCACTGACATTAAGTTGATTTCCACTAAGCTGGACTCTGGTGGTGTTGAAGGCTATACATCTTGATAAGAGTAGTTAGCTTCACCTTTCTGCCAAGGAGGGGCTTGTATGTTTGACTCCAACTTTGCAAAGGCAGGAAAGTAGCCCTATGAACTCACTGACTTAGAATCAATTCTCACTCAGAGGGACCCTGTAGGACAGGTTAGAACTGCTCTTTTGGGTTTCCGAGATTTTAACACTAAAAAGAAAAATCATTTTATTGGGATCTCTTACAGATATCATAACAATCCATAATTCAATTATATCAACCATAATTGCACTGTTGTTGCTGCCATCATTTTCAAAACATTTTCTTTCTTCTTGAACTCTTTGATATCAGCTTCCCTTTCCCCACCCCACCCCCTGGAATCCTTGTTATTATATTATATTATATATTATTATTATGACATATCTTACACCATCCAATGTATCAATGTTAACTCATTAAAGCCCGTGTTTTTTCCAAGGAGTGGCTGCTGGTTTGGAACTGTGGCCCAGGTTGTAACCACTATGCAAGCAGGCACTACGGGACCTTATAGGATCGAGTCAAACTCTCCCCACAGCATTTCCACAGCTGTAACTCTTATTCAGTGCTCATGGGAGCAGCAGGCAAGAGATCAAAAGACACATTGCACTGGGTAAATCTGCTCACAAGACCTCTTTAGGGCACTGAAAGCAAGGATGTTCCTGTGAGGACTGAGGGGTGCCTGACCCAAGCCCGGTATTTTCAATGGGCTCACGAGGCCAACTTGCCGTCGGAAGTCCATGTTGTCGACTGCTCGCTGACCTGCCCCCTTCCTCTCCCTTCTCGGAAAGCCCCGCTGGCCTTGTTAGGAGAGTGTACCCTGTGTACCTGGAACCAGGAAGCTTTCAGAATGGTAAAATTAATTACGCTATTCTTGCTTTTGTAACGCTTGCTTGCTTCACATGGGTAATCAATCATGCTATTCGTATTTCTGTAAAGCTTGCTTGCTTCATAGGAAAGTGCCTATGTGATTTTTGCCTTTATAAACTCGTTTGTAACGGCTTAGTTGGTGCAACTTAGGAGAGCTCATTGGTTCTCTTTGCAGATGGCTAGCCTAATTTAAAGACTCTTTGGTACTGCTGGACACGATAGTGGTCATCATTTATTTGAACCCACAGCTGACTGCATGCACATGACTGAAGAAGAATCGGTGCGTTTGGATTGTGGTGCTGGAGAAGACTATTGGAAGTACCAGGGACTGCTAAAAGCACCAACACATTTGTCTTGGAAGAAGGAAGGCCAGAGTGCTCCTTAGAGGCAAGGATGGCGAGGGTTCATCTCACATACTTTGCACATGTTAGAACAGCGGTTCTCAGCCTGTGGGTCATGACCCCTCGGGGGGTCGAACAACCCTTTCACTGGGGCCACCTGATTCATAACAGTAGCAAAATGACAGTTATGAAATCGCAACGAAAATAATTTTATGGTCGGTGGGGGGAGGGGGGGGTCACCACAACATGAGGAACTGCATGAAAGGGTCACGGCATGAGGAAGGTTGCGAGCCACTGTGTTAGAAGGACATCATGCTTGGTAAAGTGGAGAGGTGGTGAACGAGAGGAAGGGCCTCAAGGAGACGATTGGCACAGGGCCTATGACAATGGGACAAGCATGGGAACATCTCGTGGGGATGGCGCAAAGCCGGGCGATGCTTTGTTGTGCTGTGCCTAAGGTTGCTATGGATCAGAACTGGCTCAGCGGCACCTAAAGCAACAGTAGCCACTACTTCCCAGCCAGCCCAGGGATGGGCAGTCTCTCTCCAAACCTCCGTGTATCCTTGAGGTAGATCATCATACTGGGGCGCTACGTCATGGGCCGTGCCCTATCAGTTGTACCCTGACTGCCATGGTTGGAAACACCTGGACCAGTTTTGCTCTTTGATCTAACATCACGTATGTATTCCGAGGATAGTCCTGTTCCCACTCCCGTCGTCCTGCCTGTAACTGTGACGTCTTGACCTGTGCCCACTATGAATTTGAGATCATTCCCTTAATTCAGAGCATTCTGCCTGCGGACCCGCAGACACCACAGTGACCTCATGCGAATGGCCTCCCTCATCAAGTGACTGGTTGGTGGTTTTGCCTTGCTTTTGTCCCTTTTAAGAATTAATAAATATTCTTCTTAAATTATATTTGAGATTGGGGTCTATTTTCTACCCTAAAACACTAAAAAGTCTTATTTTTCCCTTTTAAAAACTATTTTATTGGGAATTAATATAGATATCACATCATTCAATCACATCAAGCAGTATTGTTACAATTGCTACCGCAATCAGTTTCAACACATTTTCTTCCTTCTCGAACTCCTTGATATCAGCTTCCCTTTACTCTCCATCCCCCACTATAACCACCGCCCCCCCCCCCCGGAAATCTTATTCCACGTGTTGTCTCTATAGGTTCATCAATATTTTCCCTTTCTTATGCAATTAAAAATTTGTGGTACACATGTGTGTCTATGCAACTTCTGCCTGTGTAATTCAATGTCATTCATTACATTTGTCACGTTAGTCCATCGCACCACCTTTTGTAAACGATTCCACCACCATTAACTTAGTACCTGCCAAGCAAAGCCTTCTCCGTCCCTCCTCCTTCTTACTCTGGTTCTTGTGCAGTTTTTCCCTGTCTCTTCCACTCTATACTTTTTATAATATTTTATCACTTTATATCTATGATGATTGACATTAAAGAACCAGTTCTGAATTTTGCCCACGTGACGTGTATTCTTTCTCCCAGCTAAGTTTATGTATTTTGCTTTTCTTCTATTTAGGGCAATTGCAACCACAGACGAGACTATTACACTGTTATGGAAGGCCCCTGAGAAATAGCCACAGTAACCCTTCTGCGTTGGAAATGAACTCACCCCCATGGCTCAACTTTCAGCCAAACAGTAGACATCTTTTTGAGAAACAATAACACTAGGAAGGTATGCACATCTTTTTTTTAATTCTTAAAAGATCATTTTATTGGAGCTCTTACGACTCTTATAAAAATCCATACATTAATTGTATCAAGCATATTTGTACATATGTTGCCATCATTCTTTTCTAGACATTTACTTTCTATTGAGCCCTTGGTATCAGCTCCTCTTTTTTGCCCTCCCTCCCCGCCTCCCCCCTGGTGACCCCTTGATAAATTATAAATGATGATTATTTTCATATCTTGTACCGACTGCTAGTTCCCTTTCCCCATGGTTTCTGTTGTTCATCCCCCTGGAGGGTGTGTGTGTGGTTTATGTGTCGATCATTGTGATCGGTTCCCCCATCTACCCATCCTCTCCCCACTTTGCCCTTACCCTTCGGGTATTGCTACTCCCATTCCTGTTCCTGGATTTCATGTGTCGTCAGCTCTATTTCTTATCTGCACCTGTGCACATGCTCTGGTCTAACCCACAGTGAAAGGCAGCACTGGGCTCATGAGAGTGGGGGGTGAGGAAGCCTCAAAGAACCAGAGGAGTATTGTGTGTCTCATTGGTGCTTCACTGCACCCTGGTTGACTCATCCCTTCCCTGTGACCCCTCTGTGAGGGGATGTCCCATTGTCTACAGATGGGCTTTGGGTCTCTGCTCCAACCTGCCTTTTTTTCAACAGTATGGTTTGTTGTTTTTTTGTTTTGGGTCTTCTGATGCCTGTTACCCAGTCTCGACAATACCTCATGATCACACAGGCTGATGTGCTTCTTCCAGGTAGGCTGTTGCTTCTTTGCTAGATGGCTGCTTGTGTAACTTCAAGCCTTTACGATCCCAGATGCTATATTTTTTTATAGCTTGGCATCATTTCTTCACCACATTTGTTTATGCACCCATTTTGTCTTCAGTGATTGTGCTGGGAGGGTGAGCTTCACAGAATGCCAGGTTGTTAGAACAAAGTGTTCTTGCTTTGAGGGAGGGTATGAGCAGAGAGCCAAAGTCCATCCACTATCCAGTATATTGCCATGTAAATATATGTACCTCTATTTTTTTAATTAATGTATTTACATATGTACACACCTATGCTTATACCTCTATCCATAGCTTTGCTTCCTAGATAGTTCCTCTGTTTCCTTTTACCTTCCTCCTGCCCCACCATCATGCTCGCCTTTCTCCTACCTCTTAGTAGTTCCTCTCAGCTAGATTGCTGTTGCTCCAACACCCCCAGGATCTCTACATCCTCCTCATTGTTGATTTTTATTCCCTGGTTGTTCCCTGTCTATGGCATTGTTTGCTCACTACTCTCTTCCCATCAGTCCCATTGCTTTCTCCTTGAGCTTGCTTCCCATGCCTATCTTATATAAGTAGCAGTGTTGATTAGAGAAATAAATTCATAGACACTCATGTGTATAAGAAAGAGCTTTATATAAAGAGTTTGTGTATTAAGAAAACATCCCAACCCAGTCCACATCAAGTCCATAAGTCTGATATGAGTCCATATGTCTGATACCAGTCTGTATCTTCCTCTTCATATGCACTCAACACATACAATGATGCAGAGTGCAGAAAGATCACAGGCCTGTGGGTGCGAAGTCTTGTGGATCCACTGGTGATAGAAACATCTTAGTCCTGGTGTGGGTCTCCACATGGCTCCTCCAGCTCCAGGGCTCTGGCTTTATCAATGCAGCTCTACGTGTCTTGTCAGCAGGAAAATGAAGCACAGAGTGTGTGTGTCCCGTCTCCAGAGCTATTTATCTCCATAGCCCCTCCAAATGAGGTCATCAAGCTGTAACCTAAATTCTACCTGTTCACACTTAATAGTCTCAAGTTGGCACCAGATTATGTAACTACCACAGTAGGCAAACCAACAATAACATAGACCAAACAAAAAGAAAACAAAGGATTGAAAAAAAGAGAAAAAACATACATAATTCCAGGTCTATCCAGTGACCTTTATGACTATCTCCCTACTGGTCCTGGGGGAATTCTGGTTGCTGCCCCTCCTAGCCTGAATTCTATTTTCGGGGCTCTTTAGGGGATTTGTGGCTTTTCTTTACTTCTGTTGCTGATCTGTTATGTTCCCTTCTTGGTTTGCTCCACTGCAGGGGTTTCAGACCAGACTAATTCCCCGCTGTGTGTCCCCAGTACTGTCCTCTGTCAAGGAATGCTATGTCTTGAGTTGTTGTCAGCCCAACAGTCCTCTCTGCACTTTAGCAGCTCCGTGTAGGGACGTCATCCTCCAGGCTCAGTGTGCTGACATGGGGTCTAGACTGTCCCTTTCTATTTTTCCTTCTTGGTATGCCAGCCCCTCTCCCCAACCTGCAGGTTTAGTATTCCCTGTTGCACATACTTCTAGGGAGGGGGTCAGTTTGGCTCTGGTTGGGGCCAGCCTTGTAGCCCGATCTTTACATGCATTTCACCACATGGTTATGTTGCCCTCACAATTTGGTGTGCTGTGGTGGGGTCTGTGTGCACACTCCCAATTCTGTGGAGATATAACCAATACTCTCCCCCTGGGTGAGTTAGTGATGCTCCCCCCCATGCCATTATTGCCCCCTTTTCTCCCTCCCCCTTCCCCCCCTTTCCCCTTCTTTGTGTTGGAATAACATGTACCTCCTTGGGTTTGGTCTGATCTCCACCCAACTGCCTGTACCTCAACCCATATAGTATGAGATAAGTGGCTTTTCTTCTCTACCTACTGGGTGTGCACATCTTAAATACTCAACCACTTGAGATGAAAGGGAGATCACTACAGTTTGGAAGGGTTAGGAAAGGAGCCATAGAAACATGATGCAGAGGGAGAAAGTGAGATAAGTGATGTTATATTGTGGGGATTGCAATTAAAGCCATGAAACAAAATATGTGTGGTAGTTACATAATATGGTGCCAACTTGCTACTATTAAGAGTGAAGGGGTGTTAATCAGGTTGCAGCTTGATGATCTCCTTTGGAGGCACTCTGGAGATAAATAGCTCACTGGATATGGGACAAATACACTCTCCCTGCAAGACATTCCTATTGGCAAGTCACATGGAGCTATGGTGATAGAGCCAGAGCCATGGAGCTGGAAGAGCCATGTAGAGACCCACGCCAGTGATAAGATGCTTCTACCACCACTGGATCCACAAGACTTTCCACCCACTGGCCTGTGATCTTCCTGCATTCGGCATCATTGTATGTGTTGTGTGAGTCTAAAGAGGAATTTATTGACTGGTATTGGACGTATGGACTAATATCAGACTTATGGACTGGATGTGGACTAGGCTGGGATGTTTTCTTAATATACAATTGCTCTTTTATATAAAGCTCTTTCTTATACACATATGAGTGTCAATGAATTTGTTTCTTTAGTCAGTCTAGACTAACACATCATTTGAGGTCAAATGTATACCTGACCTGAGCCGTAGTATTTTTCTTTTTACCTCAGAAGACATACATCCAAAACATGTTATCAGGACAATCAGCGAAAAGGCGGAAGCCTCTCGATGAGATGATTGACACAGTGGCTGCAGCAATGGGCTTAAACGGAGCAGCACTAGTGAGAATGGCAGAGAATAAGGCAGTGGTTACTTCTGTTTCACATGTGGCCGCTGAGTCCTAACTGATTCGATGGCACCTGACAGCGACAACAACAGAGCTGTGATCCACGCCTCAACTGACTGTGTGAGTAAGCAGAGACGAGGACACATCGATAACCACTGTTTTGCCATTTAGGCCCCTCACGTGTCCCTGCCTTCAACATTTATCTCTTTGTAAACCTTTCTGCTTATTGCAACCTACCTCCCACATCCAGTTAAAGAAGGGAAAGGTTTGAATGAAACGTTTTGTGTTCAGGATCCAGGTTATTTATCATAGTGTATAATTATAGTAGGCTAATCGTTAAGCAGAAGAGAATGCAGGTTAATGAGTCAACACTGTTCTACTTAATCTGCAGATCCCTAGCACGCTTGGCATGGATCATACACCTTCATTAAGTCTTGTTTTTTTCACGTCAACTCAAAGGGTCCCTAGCACATAGTATGGTCTTTTGAAAGTTTATCTGAAGTTACAACACTGTAAGTTTCAGATATCTGGTGTTAGTGTCTTCTGATGATCTCAACAAAATCCACACCCACTTTGTTGCGTCTATTCCACTTCACGGTGACCGTACATAGGGTTTCAAAGTCCAGCAACCTTTAGAGAGCAGATAGCCACATCTTCCGAACTATGAGTTGCAGGCGAGTTTGAACCATTGATTTTGTGGTTAACAGTTCAATGCTTATCTGATGGCTGGAGATAAATTAAGAAACAAATCCAAATTATAATGTACAAAGTAGGGTAAGTTTGCTGAGCAATTAGGAAGGGAGGAATGTTTGTTCCAATGATCCTCACCTTAGCTCATTACACCACACCCAAGTATAAGAACTCAATTCAATTTACATAATATTTACAGGTTCTCTAATTTTGGACTCTGGGTGGCATAGGCAGTTTGTTACTGACTGTGAACCTAAGGTTTGGTGGCTTGGACCCCCCAAGATGTATGGTATAGTGACCTGCTTGCATAAGAATTGCAGCCAAGGAAGCCTTAGGGAGCAGTTCTGCTTTGTAACATACAGGGGCATTATGAATGGGACTTAGTATGTTGGCAACAGCTTTGATTTACTGTTTGGTTCTGTGACTTGTCAAAAATCATTGATTTTCATTTTATTTTTGCACACTAATAAGGTGATCATGAATAGTTTATACTTAAAAATCACGGCATCCAAAGTTATATAAAGAAGAGTATAAACAACAATGAGAAAAACCCTTACTGCCACCATGTTGATGCTGACTTACAGCCACCCTGTAGGACAGGGGAGAGCGGCCCCTGAGAGTTTCTGAGACTGTGACTGTTACAAGTAGAAACCCTCGTCTTTCTCGCGAGGAGGGGCTGGAGGTCTTGAACTGTGGTTCTTTCAGATCAGAGTCCAACATGTAAACAACGTGCAACCAGGGCTCCTAAAGAAGAGTATTATCTCACTTACAAGAAATATCTCTAATATGCAAGTGCACAGAGACCAAAGTTTCTCTTTTGTAAATGATTAGTGGTTTTTGGAGTGGGCTGGAGGAAAGGAGAAAGGAGGACTCGTTGCTCAGCAGACAGTGAACGTCTATGAAGCGTCATGGGAAAATATGGAAATGGATAGTGGTGATGATTGAACAGCTTGATGAATGTAATTAATGTCTCTGAATTATACCTGTAAAATGTTGAAATGGACATTTTATTACGTATGTATTTACCACAATAAAAAAGAAGCAAAGGTTTATTTAATAAATTATGAAGAATTAAGTCTTGTGGAACATCCAAACAACCAAACCCACTGCCATTGAGTCTATTTCCTAAAGAGAACTGATGCCCTCCGTCTGTAGGGTTTCTGAGACTGTCAATCTGTACATCCTGACGGGGCAGACAATCTCGACTTTCTCCCCAGAGAGCCTGGAGGGTTTGAACCACTTACCAGACAGCACCACCAGGGCTCCTTCCTCACTGCACAGCCTTGTTATGATTAAGGGCTTGTGGTAGTGTACAGTAGGTAGGTAGCATAGGAGTAGACTTAAAAATTCAACAGTAATTATCTAAATTGGACTAATATATACCATGAGCACTTCAAGGGTTTGCAATTTCTGACTGTCTGTTAGCTTCACTTCAACCATTCTCTGAGGTACATTTTTAGCTCAGTGACCTCAGGTGACAAATTCGACTTGTCCCTAGGGTTTTCTAGGCAGGGGCACTTATCAACTACAACAGCAATGGCGGCAGGAGGTAGATGGACAAGCATTCCTCCACTCTGGAAGAAATGAAGCTCCAAATGTTTAAAGGATGGCACTGAAGAAGCTAGCTCCTGAGGCATTCAGTAGTGGTAGCCCATCCACATTTGGAATATAATGCAAGAAATCTTTCTACAAACATGCACGAATTAGGGAATTTTTGGTGCTTTTGTTTTTCTTTCAGACCCTTTTATACAGAAGCTGAGGGACTAATCCCATTTAAACTGCCATAAAAAGAATGTTTTTTTCCATTATATTGAATCATCTCAGACATAAAGATTGATTTTAAAATATTATTTTATAATATCAATAATTCAGGGTGAAGATGGTTTTAATTTTTTCACTTAGTCTGCTTGCCTTAATGGTTCTCAAGTGAATTGTCTGACTATTCCTTCAGGGACAAAGATTCTCAAGTTTTAACATGAAAAAGGCATGTCGGAGATCTTAATATGCAGCAATCAAGCACAAGCAACTTGATTGTTGAGTTGGGCTCTTTTCTAACAGTTCATGTTTTTCTTCATTTGATGGTATGTCACTGGGCATATTTTTATACCATGTGCAAATGCTTGTAACAGAGCGTGAATAATAACTTCCCAGGGCTGAATGAAGTCAGACTGGAGGAGAGTCTTTCTCCAAGGAAACTTCTGTGTGACATGATGGCTGGTTTAACATCTGATAGGGAACTTGAGACAGTCACCAGTGGGCTCTTTCCATCATTTTTGTGAAGTCCAACATCATCTGACAGAATTTATTGGGGATTCATATTTTCTAAATTAGTAGAGGTCTAAGAAAATAAATCGAGTAGAACTTGACTTGTAACTTAAGTTCTCCATCAAGCTGTATATAGACACTTTGTGAAAGATTTCAAATAAAATCACCCCTGCAACTGATATGAAACCATTATTTTTATTTTAAAAATTATTGGCACTTCATATATCCTATACTTTTAAAATTTTCACTTCATACAAGCATGGTTTATTCTGAACAAAATATGTTTAAACATGTGATCAGAGGATGGCTGTTACAAGTTTCGTAAATAATTTACTTGTATTAGTTTCATTAGGATATCTTTTTAAAAATCATTTTATTGAGGGCTCTTACAGCTGTTATCACAATCCATACATCCATCCATTGTGTCAAGCACATTTGTACATATGTTGCCATCATCATTTTCAAAACATTTTCTTTCTACTTGAGCCCTTGGTATCAGCTCATTTTCTCTCCCTCCCTCATGAACCCTTCATAATTATAAATTATTATATTTTTCATGTCTTACACCAACTGCTGTCACCCATCACCCACTTTTCTGTTGTTTGTCCCCCTAGGAGGGGGTTATAAATTAATCATTGTGATCAGTTCCCCTTTTCTCCCCCCACCTTCCCACTACCCTCCTGATATCGTCACTCTAATTATTGGTCCTGAGGGGTTTATCTATCCTGGATTCCCTGTGTTGAGAGCTCTTATCTGTAACAGTGTACTTGCTCCACTCTAGCCGGATTTGTAAGGTAGAATTGGGGTCATGATAGTGGTGGGGAGGAAGCATTAAAGAACTAGAGGAAAGTTGTATGTTTCAACGGTGCTATACTGTTCCCTGACTGACTCATCTCTTTCTTGTGACCCTTCTGTGAGGGGATGTCCAATTGTCCACAGATGGGCTTTGGGTTTCCACTCCATCCTCCCCCTCATTCACATCAATATGATTTTTTGTTCTGAGTCTTTGATGCCTGATACCTAATCCCATTGACACCTCATGATCACACAGGCTGGTGTACTTCTTCCATGTGGGGTTGGTTGCTTCTAAGCTAGATGGCCACTTGTTTTTTTTCTTTCAAGTCTTTAAGACCCCAGACACTATATTTCTCAATATCCAAGCACCATCAGCTTTCTTCTTCACCACATTTGCTTATGCACCCATTTTGTCTTCAGCAATCGTGTTGGGAAGGTGAGTATCACAGAATGCCAGGTTATTAGAACTAAGTGGTTTTGCGTTGAGGGAGTACTTGAGTAGAGGCCCAATGTCTGTCTGCTACCTAAATACTTGACATATAAATATATGTACATATATCTATTTCCCTATTGTTACAGAAAATATATTTACATATGTACATGTACATGCCTGTATATAGACCTCTATAAATGCCCTTTGCCTCCTAGTTCTTTCTTCTATTTCCTTTCACTAGCATGTTCGACCTTATTCAGCTTTCAGTAATTCCTATCAGCTACATTGCACATGATCAAGCCCCACCAGGCATCCTATGCCCTCCTCACCATTGATTTTAGATCACTTGTTGTTTCCCTTGTCCCTGGGTTTGTTGGCACTCCCCTTCTTTTCCCCCACCTCCCCCTCTTCCATGTACCCTGGAACCATTGGTCTGTTGTTTTCTCTTCCGGATTGTTTATCCCACTGATCTAGATAGACATGCAGAGACAATAATAAGCACAAAACCTAAACAGAGCAAAACAAAACAAAACAACAAAACCCAAAATCAAAACAACCATGAAAAACCAGAACCAAACAACAACAACTGAAAAACAACAACAACAAAAAAGAAAAGCCTATAAATAGTTCCAGGTCTGTTTGTTGACCCTTATAAGTGTTTTGCAGTTGAGTGTGATGGGGCGCCACACCCTGGCCCCAAAGTCTACTTTTGATATTCCTCAGGGATTTCATTGCTTTGCTCCCCTTGCTGCTCTGTTGCACACCATTAGTGGTTAGCCCTGGTGTGATGGCACAATTCCCGCACTGTGTCTCCACTCTTGTCCTCCCTATCACTATGGGTCAGTGAGGGACATCATGTCTCATGGTGGGACTGGCCCTTTGGTTGTCTCTGTGCATTGGCTGCTCTGAGCAGGAATATCACCCTCAGGGCTTGGTGGGTGTATTAGTCTAGGTATTTTAGAGAAACAAATCCACAGGAACTCATGTATAAGAGAGTTTTATGTAAAGAAAGTGTGCATCATCACGAAAACATCCCAACCCAAT
>NW_022111329.1:542702-552450 GCF_000313985.2 Echinops telfairi | reverse complement strand
AAGATATTCAGCTTTGTTTTTATTATTTTAAAATTTGTAACAAATATTGTTTAATTAACATGTCTGCTGTATATTTATGAGAGGGCTTGGAAGCTGCAAAAGTGTCAAGTATGAAATAGACATTTTAAAAATATTTTCATAGAGAACACCATTTTTCCATAAAATGAACTGATGTATTTTGTATTAAAATCCTATAACAGTAATTCCTAAGTACCAATCCATAAAATAAAAGTAGACTTTGAACAGAATGGTCTCAAAATGCTTTTCTCCCTTCATATTCTTACATTATTTTTTATACTGGCCAAACTTGTCTGCAAGTGCATTGTTAGTAGAACAATGTGCTAGTAACAAGGAAATAGTTCCCAAACTTTCAAATGATGTATTTTTCACATCTGTATATGTAGAAAGCATTTTTTCAGCTGGTGAAATGATTCCAAGTGCAAAGGAGAGAAATAAATATAAAGTATTGCAGCGTTTCATTTTGTTGTGCATAGGGTAACTATGAGTTGGAATTGACTCAACGGCACAAGAGCAGCAACGAGAAAAAGTAAAAAATCAGTTGCGATTTGGAGAAAGAATGTGGAAGTGGGACTGCTAGAGAGGGGTTCCAGTGACAGGAAATAGTGACCAGCGCCTGCAGGAGAGAGGCGATGGCCCAGTAGGTGTGTGCACACTTGCTAAGTTCATTCATTTCTTTTCCATTCTGAATCTATGCCCACCAAGCAATCTTCTGATTAAGAATGTGGTCTTACAGGCTTATGGAACCTGAAATATGATGACTTAACTTAGACTATAAATCACGAATATGTAAATTTGCTCTGGGAGTCATATGAAAACAAAACCAAACAAATGTCATGATCAAGTCAATTCCCACTCATGGAGACCCCATGTGTGTCAGAGTAGAACTGTACTCTGTAAGGTTTCCAATGGCTGACTGTTCAGAATGAGATTATCAGGCATGTTAACAATTATTACTACCCAGGGATCCTGGGACTTAACTAAAAAGCAATCCCACTGCCAATCTATAGAAAACTGAAACACCTCAACAAGGAAAAGAACAATTCAATTAAAAAATGTACAAAAGACGTGAACAAATATCCAAGTGGCAAGAAATGTGCTCATGATCACCAGCTATTTCAGAGATTTAAATCAAAACAATGATGTGATACCACCTGTGGTAATGACATAATCTGTTGTCAACTTGTGAAGGTGTGGAGTCTTACCTGTCAATCATGTTGCAGCTTGATGACCTCATTTGGAGGTGCCACAGAGATAAGTAGTTCACTGGAGGCCAGATACACACAGACTCTCTGCTTCGTCTTCCTGCTGACAAGCCAGATGGAACTACGCAGATGCAGCCAGAGCCCTGGAGCCGGAGGAGCCACATAGAGACCCATGCCAGCGCTGAGATGCTTCCACTGCCACTGGATCCACAAAACTTTCCACCTACTGGCCTGTGATCTTCCTGAATTCGGCGCCATTGCATGTATTGCATGAGCCTGGAGAGGAATTTATAGACTGGTATTGGACATATGGGCTAATATTGGACTTATGGATTTGATCTGAACTGGGCTGGAATGTTTTCTTAGTGTACAATTACTCTTTATATAAAGCTCTTTCTTATACACATATGAATCTCTATGCATGTGTTTCTCTAGTCAACCCAGACTAACACACCACTTTACATTGGAAATGACAGCAGAGCTAAAAGAACAGAAGATAACAAATGCAGGAGACTCTCAGAATATGCAAACACTGTGGAAAGTGATATGGTCGGTACTGCCTCAAACAAGTGGGAATAAAAATTCCACGTGACCCAGCTAGGTACATACCCTAAGGGAGTAAGCAGACATATGCACTCCTATGTTTATTGCAGCACTGTTTACAATAACAAGAAGATGAAAACAACTTAAGTGCCCATCAGTAGAAGGATGGATAAAGAAACTTTGATACATGAACACAGTGGAATGCTATGAATAGCTGAAGCTTCTCATGGCATGGATAGACCTGGAGAACATTAGAACATTTTCTTCATTTTTCACTCATTATCATTAGCTCCCCATTTCCTCCCAACCTCCCCTGCCATAATCCTAGAAACTATTAATTTAGTTACTGTCTCTATAGATTTACCTATTCTAGATTTCATATAAAGAAAATCATAAAACCCTCTTCCAACAACAATAATAAAATAAAACACAGAAAGACCACAATCCACAAGAAAGCAGAAAATAATAGAAACTAGGACAATTTAAAAACGAATCAAACAGGAAAACAAATGATGAGATGTTAACTCTTAACCTAGCTATATTTGTACTAATTCACTTTCTGATGCGCACTATCTGAGGACAAGGATATTCACATCCCTTTTCAATGGTCTGAGGAAATTCAATAGACACTTAACTCCTGTTGGGATTCTGCAATGGATTTTGCGCTCTTATCCATAGCCTTTTGCAAACTGGCTGCTCAGAATTTATGCTCCAATACAATTCCCTCCTCCTCTGATCTTTATTATTAACAATTCTTGGATCATACAGGCTGGTATTCTTCTCCTGTGTGAACTCAGCTGACACCTCACTTATGGTTGCTTGTTTTAAGACAAGCTGTTAAGACGTCAGGCACTATTCTTTCTGATAGTTAGGCACCAACTAATTTCTTCACCACACTTAGCTACAGCACCCATATCTTCAATGATCTTTTCATGAGGTTAAATATTGAACAGGGCCACATCATAAGACCTAATTATTCTTAGGTTAAGGCTTACAGTTAAATGTGAGTTCAAAAATTCATCCATATATCTAAAGTTTAATTATCACTGTTTCACTGTAGTGGAAGCATTATCAACTTTTTGAGAAATAATATAAGTAACCTGCTTGGTGCTTTTGGTAGTTCTAATAATAGTATCATTAATCTAGCCAATGGCATAGAATTTAAAATACTATGTGATAAGAGAAATATTTTAAAAAATAATTTTATTGGGGGATCTTACAGTTCTTATAACATTTCATACATCAATTGTATTGAGCATATTAGTACATAGGTTGCGATCATTATTTCCCAAACGTTTTCTACTTGAGCCCTTGGTATAAGTTCCCCTTTTTATCCATCCTTCTCCCGCCCTCCCATCCTTGTGAACCCTTGATCTATTATATGTTGTTATTATTATTTCATATCGCACACTGTCCATTGTCTCCCTTCACCCACATTTCTGTTGCTTGTCCCCTTCGGTGGGGGTTGGGGGATATATATCCAACCTTGTGATGGGTTCCCCCCTTCACCCCCATCCCTCTCCCCAACTATCCTTCTACCCGCATGATTATGAGAAAGCATTTTAGAGCTTAAAATACATGGAATGTTCACACACACATATCACGCGCACACACACACACACACATAAAAGTTAAGTGACTGAAGAATACTGTTTAAGGAAAAATGTGGGTTATACGCAGGGCACAAGATTCAATAACATTTATTCACTACAGAACAGCTATATCTGTAGGTTCAGGGAGGATAAAAGAAGAGAGGATTTCAAGAGGGAAACCATCTATTTGGTGTAATGATACTGAGAGCAAGAAATAGATGGAAAAGTGTCCAATGGGTTTGGTAATATAACTTAAATTATACTTTGAGAACAGTTGGAAAATCTGCCTAACGTATAGGAGAAAGTATAACAGCAATAGACTTTGTACTGGGGAAAAGTGAAAAATGCAAGAGAAAATAGATTTTGCATTTTAAATTTGATGTTCTTTCTATAAAGGAGTCTCTCCTCCTCCCTCTCGTGGCAGGAATGGGACACAACTACTTCATTTTTTTTTTCTTCACCAGTTGCTTAAAACATTTTTATCAAATTTAATTATTCATTCTTTACTTTCCTCTTTATCTAAGCTAATATGTGTCTCCTCTCTACTGATTTACCCTCGCTTTTCTCTGGTAAACATCAGAGATGTTTGTTTTTGGATTGAAACCCTTTCTTGCCATTTTATAATGGGGGTCTCATACAGTATTTGCCCTTTTGTGAGGGACTGCATTCACTCAGTATCCTATCTCCGGGGCTCAGCCATGTTACGAGGTGTTACACAGACTCATTGTTGATCTCTAACACTGCACGGCATTCCATGGTGTGTCTGGAGTCTAGTCATTCTTCTGTTGATGAGTAGTATTTAGGTGGTTACTATTTTTTGCCACTATGAACAGTGTCATGTTGAACATGGACGTCCAGATGTCTATTCGTGTTGTAACTCTTATTTCTCTTGAATATACACCTAGTAGTGGGATTGCTTGCTCATATGGTATTTGCTTTGAGTGGGTTCCTATTCATAGTGAGCCTAAGTGTGGCCGAGTAGAGCTATAGGAGTTTCAATGGCAAGTATTCAGGGGTAGATCGCAGACTTTTATCTTCAGAAACGCCTTAGGTGGATGCCAATTTCCAACCTTTGGGTTAGTAGTGGAGTTTGTGAACCATTTACACCTACCAGGGACTCCAGCTCTCCAGCTCAGTTCCCACGAATGACCGTTCCATGCTCCTGGTTACTCAGATCAAAAGCTCGGATCCAGCTTCAGCTTTTCCTCAGACAGCCAGTCCATTAGAAGGACTCCTCAGCTCTTTTCAAAATATGTCGAGATCCAATTACTTCGCACCTCTTCCACTGCTGGCTCCCAGGTCCAAACCACTATTCCTTAGATGGCAGAAACAGATGCCTACTCGTCTTCCTGCGTCTACCCTTGACTCTCCCCACCTAGTCTTAGCACATTAGCAAGAGATTTATTATTCATTTGGAAGGTGGATTACGCTATCATTCTACCCAAAATTCATTACTGACTTTTTAACCCTCACAGAGTAAAAGTCAGTTCTTTGAATTGCTTATGTGCCCCTCTCTGATGTACACACTCCACAGCACTTTATGGCATGAGAGCAACTCTTCTGCTGCCTCACAATAGTCCAGACACAAACCTCATTGCTGTTCCTTACATAACCCAGTACCTCAGGATGCTTGTGCTCATTGGACTTTCTTCTGGGAACACTAAAATGAAACCAACCTACTGCTATCAAGCCTAGTATGATTTATAGAGACCCTAGAGGGTTTCTGAGGCTAAATCTTTAGGGGAACAGACACCCTCATCTTTCTCCTATTAAGCTGTTGGTGGGCTTGAACCCTTAATCTTGTGTTAGCAGCCCAATGCCTAACCTGTAATTCCACCATGACTTCTCTGGGAATATTAAGTGCATGATAATCTGTTATACATTAGAAAACCAGTGCAAGTTGAATCATATGGAATTGCCGATAATTGTTCATGGTTTACCACAGAAACAGCAATTTCATATGATTCCATCCAATATGTGGTAGTCACCTAATCTGGTGTCAATTTAAGGATTAAGAGTGTAGGGGTGGAGTCCAGGCTGTCAATCTGGAGTTAGCCAATGAGACTTCTGTGGGCATGGCTTTCTCCTGAGAATACTGGGAAATCTGGGACTTCCTTCTTGGAGGCAGAAGACACCTCTCTCTCTCTACTACTCCCTGGGAGACATTGCAGAAGACAAGCCACATGGACGCAACCAGACCTTGGAAGCCAAAGAAGTCACAGAGAGACTCCTGCCAGTGCTGAGATGTTTCCAATGACACTGGATCCAAAGACTTTCTACCCATTGGCTTGTGATCTGCATTTGGCATCATTGCATATGTTTTACAAGTCTGAAGAGGACTTTATAGATTGATATTGGAAATATGGGCCAATATCGGACTTATGGACTTGTTCTGGACTGGGCTGGGATGTTTTCTCCATGTTCAATTGCTCTTGTATATAAACCTCTTTCTTACACAGATATGTGTGTCCATGGATTTGTTTATCTCGTCTACCCAGATTAACACACAATACATATCAATAGTCTTAGCTATCTCCAGCATTCCACCTTTTCCCTGCTTATTCTCCCATGGAAAGTATCACTTCTGCATTGCTACCAGTTTTGCTTTGATTTTGACTATAGGGAGCATCCCTGTCTGCCTCCCCAACTGTTAAGGTAAACACACATCTTTATCTGCTCTGTTCACTGCTATATTTCCAGTGCATAGGGGAGTGTCTGGGAATAATAAATCAATAATAAACTAATAAGCCCACGTTTGCCCAGTGTTGAATGAGTGAAAGGAAGGAAAATGGAGGAGGTGGGAACTAGCTGGAACCACATTGTCTGTCAAAACTAATAACTCAAGCTGAAAAATACAGTGGGAAACATTAAAAAAACAAAACAAAGCCCTAAGAAACCCCCAACAGCTCTGGAATACCTTCAAGCATTCAGGTCTCCAAAGATCTAGAGAAATTTTGTTTCTGCACTGAAATGTTTTGACTAGACACAAAATAACGAAGATAAAAAACGTCCATGGAAAGTTTTCAGGTGATTTCACTCTCAGACGACCAGTTTAGGAAATTTGGCAGCCAAACATAGAAAACTGGAAGTGGAAACAGTAGCCATCAAATGTTCTCCTCACTTCCTCCACAGAGGCCAATCACAGGACAAAGGAAGGAAATGCGCAGGCTTCTGAGAATAGGCAGCACACTGGGCAGCAGGTCCACTGTTCTACGACCAGCATGCTGTTTTTGTTTTTACAGATATTTTATTGGGGGATTTTACATTTAACAATCCTTGCATTAATTGTATCAAGCATACTTGTACATATATTGCCATCATGATTTTCTAAACATTTCTTTCTTTCTTTTTTTTATAAACATTTACTTTTTATTTGAGTTCTTGGTATCAGCTGACCAGCATGCTTTTAGCCTCAGCTCCTTGGAGAGATGTTTGCTTTTTAGCAGGTTGGGCTGTTTAGGTCAGATTGGCATAATATATTAATACAGAAAAAGATCCATCTGCAAGAAGATAAACCTCTTCCAATGTTACTGAAGTTTTTCAGTCTCCCTGAAATCAATATGTTTCATTTAAAAAATGATATGAATCAGGCTGATATCTTGACCCCATGTTTGTTTAATTTGGGTGCTATGCAAATAATATGAGAAGTTGAAGTATATGAAGAAAAATTTGGTGTTCGGATGAGAAGGCTAATTAGCAACTTGTGATATGCAGATGACTCAATCTTGTGTGCTGAAAGCTTATTGTGTGCTTATTAATGAATATCAAATTTTACAAAAATTTTTTCCAAAACCATTGTGTTAGTCTGGGTAGACTAGAGAAACAAATCCATAGACACTCCTATGTGTATAAAAAAAAGGTTTATATACAAGAGCAATTGAATATTGAGAAAACATCCCAGCCCAGTCCAGATCAAGTCCATAAGTCCAATATTAGCCCATATGTCCTATACCAATCTATAAAGTGTTCTTCAGACTCACGAAACACATGCAATAACGCTGTTTGCAGGAAGATCACAGGCGAGTGGGTTAGAGGTCTTGTGGATCCAGTGGTATTGTAAGCATCTCAGCACTGGGAGGGGTCTCCATGTGCTTCCTTCAGCTCTGAAACTGACTGCCTCAGGATAGCTTTGTGCGGCTTCTCAGGGGTGTCTCGCAGGGAGTGTGTCTCCCACCTACAAGAAGGAAATACAGGAAGTCCCAGAATCCTCAGGAGAAGGCCATGCCCACACGGAGGCCTTATTGACTCTGACCCAATTGACAGACTAGACTCAACCCCTTCACTCTTAATCCTCTCAAGTCCTAAATTGACACCAGATTATGTAACTACCACAACCATTTTAGTGGGAGTTAATACAAATATCATTCTATAGTTCTATAGTTCAGTCACATCAAGCAGTATTGTACAATTGCTGCCACAATCAGTTTCAAATAATTCTTTTCCTTCCTGAACTCCTTAACATCAACTCCCTTTTACACAGCCCCCCCACCCAATGTACCCCCACTGTACTTGTTATCCCTATCAGTCCAGGGTTTCAAAACGGAAACACATTTAACAAAAATTCAAGAGGATGACTTCCTATGACATAACACATCTGAGATAAACCCCATATGAACCAACAAAATCCCCCCAAAATACAGGAAATGTTGAAAACCAGATCAGGCCTAATATGTACCAGAGGGAGGAATCAAGTGACAAGGTCTTAACCATTCAAGTCAGGTTTATCATTTTGATCTTCTATAGTCATCTCTCCAATGCACTCTAGTAACCACTTTCTTCCCATCCCTTTATGATGAATAGAGGGAAATCACTGGAGGCTTATTTTCTATGTAGATCCCACAAGTGTATCTTGGGCTCCCACTGTCAACCATAGCCTTCTGCAAAGCAGATTCTCACAATTTAGGCTCTGATATTACTCCCTCCTTTGATTTTGGATTATATGATTTACAATCCTTTGGTTACTGATGTTGGTGTGCTTCTTCCATGTGATCTTAGTTGACATCTCATGTAGATGGCTGCTGTTTTGGAAACAAGCCTTTAAGATCACAGATGCTATTTTTAAAAATACTTTTATTGGGGGCTCTTACATCTCTTATCACAATCCATACATTCATCCAGTGTGTCAAGCACATTTGCACATATGCCACCATCATCATTTTCAAAGCATTCTCTTCCCCCTTGAGCTCCTGATATCAGCTACCTATTTCTTCCGCTCCCCCACCCCATCCTCCCTCATGAATTCTTGATAAGTCATAGATTATTATTTCAATATCTTACATCACCCCTCCCACTTTTCCATTATTCATCCCTGCTATATTAGTAATTATTTGCTGCTACATTGCCCTTGATTAATCCCCATTAGGCATCTACTACCTTTCTTCCATTGATTATAGTTCACTTGTTGTTCCCTTGTCCCTGGGTTGGTTACCCCCTCTTCCGTTCTCCCACCTTCCCTTCTCCTGCATCCTCTGGAACCATTGGTCCTGTTCTTTTCATCTCCAAATTATTTATCCTGCCTATCCTGAAGATACATTACTAAGTGCAAAAATCTGGCAAAGCCAAATGAAACAACAAAGGAAGTCAAACCCCCCCCCAAAAAAAACAATAACAACAACAATGAAAACCAAAATAACAATAACAAAAAGAAAGCCACTGACAAAAATGGAAATGCCTATAAATAGTTCAAAGTCTGTTTGTTGACCTTTATGAGTGCTTTCCAGTCAAGTCTGATGAAGTGCCACACTCTGTTTCCAAAGTTTATTTTTGGTATTCTGTGGGGGGTTCATCACTCTGCTCCCCCTGCTGCTCTCAGTGCCTTGCCCCAGCGTGATGGGTCAGACCGTGCACTATTTCTGCACTGTGTCTCGAGTGCTGTCCCCTGCAGCTCCATGGTTCAGTGAGGGGCGCTGTGTCCTGTGGTGGGGCTGGTCCGACTGTCCTCCCTGTGTGTTGTCTGCTCGGAGCAGGAACATCATCCTCAGGGCTTTGTGGGCCAGGATGTCCTCTCCTGCCTCTCCATCCCTTTTTGTTTCTCCCATATACTAATCTGATTCACCCCTCTCCCCAAGCTGTAGCCCTAGTGCTGTCCTCTGAAGTGCATTCTTCTGGGGGGAGGGGGGGCAAGTGTCCACATAGTTGGGGTTGAGGCTGGCCTGCAGACCTCTGTATTGGTTCCCTGGTACATGCTGGTATGTTGTATTCACGTCTTGGCGCATTGGGTTGAAGCCTGCTCTCTCTCTCTCCCTTTCCTGTGGTGATATAAACAATACCCTCTCCTTGGGTGGGTTAGTGCCCTGCTATTCCCTCCCTACCCATGTCTTTTTTCCCACCCCTTTCCCCCTCTTATTTAGTTGGCTGCCATGTGTATTCCTGGATTAGGTTTGGCCCCTG
>NW_022111329.1:539990-541427 GCF_000313985.2 Echinops telfairi | reverse complement strand
TTTAATAAATTGGGTAATACGAGTGTAATGGTGACTAAAGGGTGTTTTTCATGTCCTCTATGCTCTAACTACGAAAATATTTGATTTGCAAATAAGGAATCCTACTTCGCGGAATTTCATTTATCACGGTAGGGTCTAGAACTGATTAACCGCGATAAACGAGGGTTCACTGTAATAGTTTGGGGTTTTACCTCAAGGTCTGTGATCCATCTTGAGTTTATTCTTGTGCATGGAGTGAGGTAAGGGTCTTGCTTTGTTTTTCTGCAGGTCTATATCCATTTTTTTCCATCACCCCTTATTGAAGAGGGCTTCTCATTTGATATATTTTTTGGCCCTTATCAAAACTCAGTTGTCTGATGTTTTTATGTCTGAGTTTTCATCTCTTTTCCATTGGTCTGAGTGTCTGTCATTATACCAGTACCACACTGTTTTGACCACTGTGACTGTATAAGTGCTAAAGTCAGGCAGAGCAAGCCCTCCCTCTATGTCCTTCTTCTTGAGGAGTTCTCTGCTAATTCTGGGCTTCTTTCCTCTCCATATGAAGTTGGTAATCAGTTTTTCCAATTCTTTGAAGAAAGATGAGGGTAATTGTATATGGATTGCATTAAACTTATATAGTGCCTTGGGCAGAACTGACATCTTTACTATATTGAGTCCAGGAGCATGCGCTATTCTTCCATTTGTTGAGGTCACTCTTGGTTTCTTGTAATAGTGTTCTGTAATTTTCCTAGTACAAATCTTTTGTTTTCTTAGTCAGGTATGTCCATAGAGATTTCAATTTGTGCTTGGCTATTGTAAAGGGCACTACCTTTTTACTTGCCTCTTCTGTGATCTTGCCTGATGTATATAATATTCCGATAGACTTCTGTTTGTTGATCTTGTATCCTGCCACTCTGCCATATTCCTCTATTGCTTCCAACATTCCACTTGTGGAGTTTTGGGGATTTTTGATATATAAAATCATATCGCACAGATGGTATTTAAAATTTTTTAAAATAAATCATTTTGGGGGGAACTCTTACAGCTCTTATAACAATCCATAGATCAATTGTATCAAGCACATGTGTACATATATTGCCATCATAATTTCCAAAACATTTTCTTTCTTCTTGAGTCCTTGGTATCTGCCCCTCTTTTTTCCCCTCCCTCCATCACCATGCCACCCTCATGAATCCTTGATAATTTAAAAATTATTTTTATATTTTACACCATCTGCTGTCTCCCTTCACCCATGTTTCTGCTGTTCGTCCCCCTGGGGAGTGGTGCTGTATGTCGATCATTGTGATCTGTTCCCCCTTTCTCCCCTCACCTTCCCCTTACCCTCATGGTTTCGCTACTCTCATTATTCATCTTGAGGGGTTTATCTGTCCTGGATTCTGTGTATTAAGAGCTTTTATCTGTACCAGTGTACATGCTCTGGTCTAGCTGGATTTGTAA
>NW_022111329.1:531934-539890 GCF_000313985.2 Echinops telfairi | reverse complement strand
GGGAGCATTAAAGAACTAGAGCAGTGGTTCTCAACTGAACCACTCGAACGATCCTTTCACAGGGGTTGCCCGATTCTTAACAGTAGCAAAATGATAGTTATGAAGTAGCAACGAAAATAATTTTATGGTTAGGGGGTCCCCACTGCATGAGGAACTGTGTCAAAGGGTCATGGCATTAGGAAGGTTGAGAACCACTGATCTAGAGGAATGTTGTGTGTTTCCTTGGTGCTACACTGCCTCATGGCTGACTCCTCCCTTCCTTGTGACCCTTCTGTGAGGAGATGTCCAATTGTCTACAGATGGGCATTGGGTCTCCATTCCAACCTCCCTTGTTCACATTGAAATGGTTCTTTGTTTTGGGTCTTCTGATGCCTAATACCTGATGCCATCAACATCTTGTGATCACATGGGTTGGTGTGCTTCTTCCATGTGAGCTCTGTTGCTTCCCACTTGATGGCCGCTTGTTTAGCTTCAAGCTTTTAAGACCCGAGATGCTATATCTTCTTAATAGGCATACACCGTCAGCTTTCTTCACCACAGTTGCTTATGCATCCATTTTGTCTTCAGTGATCATGTCGGAAAGTTGGGCATCATAGAATGCCAAGTTATTAAAACAAAGTCTTCTTTCAGTGAAGGAAGACTTGAGTAGAAGCCCCAGGTCTGCGCAGATGCTCTTTTATCTGATAGCTGGGCACCATCTAATTTCTTCACCACACTTTGCTATAGCACTCATATCTTCTGTACTCTCTTCTTGATGATGGGTAAAGAGTACAATTTAACATAGACAAAAATCCAGTATGGATTGCAATTTAACATAAACAAAAACTCTCACAACTTCCCCCAAAGCAACATCATGATAAGCAGAAAAAAGTCAGAAGTTGCTAAAGATTTCATGTTACTTGATTTCATAATCAATGGAAGTAGCAGTGAAGAAATCAAACCATGTAATTGCATTGGGAAAATCTGTTGCACAGGCTTCTCTAAAGTTTTGAAAAGCAAGTGTGCCACTTTGAAGACTAATCTGATGTAGTCGGGTATTTTCAATTGCTTCATGTACATGCAAAAGTTGATTGTTATAAAATCTGTAAAAGCCCCCCCAAAATGATCTTTTAATAAAAGATAAATACATCATACGCTGCTAGAAGAATGAAAAAAAAAACTGTGTTGGAAGAAATAGAGTCAGAATACTCCTTAGAAGAAAGGATGACAATACTTGGTCTTACATACGTTGGACATGCTATCAGGAGGGACCAGTCACTGGAGAAGAACATTGTGCTTGGTAGAGGGTCAGCAAAAAAGAAGCAGGCCCTCGATAAGAGAAATTGACACCATGTCTGTAACTAATGTGTTCAAACATAGCAACCACTGTGAGGATAGTATAGGACATGGGCAGTGTTGTAGATGTGGTCGCTGTGAGTCAGAACCAACTTGATGGCACTTAACAACAACAACAGGAATCTTTAAAAAATGGCTTTCAATAGTTAGGTGCTTTATTCAACTCAGGCTAGTACTGCAACACAGGTATTTCTTATACTACCTTAAGGGAATCTCTAGAACTTTCAAGCTAGAATTTAATATCCCCTGTGTCACTTGCTGACCACTCATCTGCCAATTTGCAATACTTTAGGGCTAGTGTTTTGCTGTGATGCTACAAGCTATGCCACCAGTATTTCAAATACCAACAGAGTCACTGATGATGGGCAGGTTTCAGAGGTGAGGCCACATGGGGACAAACTAGGCAGAAAGGTCCGGAGAGCCACTTTTGAGAATTAGCCAATGAAAATATTACAGATCAAAAGAGAGTATTATTTATACTCACTTGCTTTGACTGTGTCCTTAGAAGGACTCGTTCCTTGGAAGAGGACATCAGATTTGGTGAAGTAGTGTGCCAGTGAGGGCATGAGAGACCCTCAGGGAGATGCATTACAATAGCTGACATGGTGAGACATGCTTGCGATTACAAGTGTGATGCAGGTCAGGGCAACATTTTGTCCCATTGTGCAAAAGGTCTTGTTGAATTGGAGTTGATTCATCATATCTCACAATAGCAATATATCCATATCCTCCTCTTTCCTAGCTGCGCTAGTTAGGGTTGACTGGAGAAATGAATCCATTCATACACATGTAAGAAAGAGCTTTATATCATAGAGCAATTGCATATTGAGAAAGCATTCCAGTTCAGATCAAGTCTATAAGTCTGACATTAGCCCATATGTCTAATACTAGTCTATAAATTCTTCCTCAGACTCACCCAACACATTCAATGATGCCAAATGCAGGAAGATCACAGGCTGGTGGGTGGAAAGTCCTGTGGAACCAATGGTAGTGGACGCATCTCCAGGGCTTTGGCTGGCATTAGCATAGCTCCAGGTAGCTTGTCAATAGGAATGTGAAGCAGAGAGAGTGTCCGCCTCCAGGGAGGAAGAGAAGATGTCCCAGAATCCTTATGAGAAGGACACACCCACAAGGAGGGATCACCAAAGTGTGAGTGGATTGACAGGCTAGATTCCACTCCTTCATTCTTATTTACAAAGTTGACATGAAATTGTGTTACTACCACACTAGCCGATTGTCTTTGTGAAATTAAAAAAATGATCTGGACAACTTCAAGAAAACAAACTGTATCCCAATATTGTATCCCAATGTTCTCCACAGTAATATGACTTAAATGCTTTAAGCATAGTTACAATCATAGATACTAAATTGATTTTTTTCATTCACCATAATTTAAAATGGTCTTTAGCCTATTCTACATGGTTCCAATAATTTTAGTTATAAAATTAGTATTTATTTTAGTAGTTATAGAAGATTTTACAGAATTAATACGTGCCCATCTTCATTTTTCCAGTAGTTGGAAGTTGGATTATTTCAGGGCAGGGGGGGGAAAAGAGGAGGTTGTACCAAGGGCTCAAATAGAAAATGTTTTGGAAATGATGATGGCAACACATGTTTAAATATGCTTGGTACCATTGTTGTATGGAATGGTATAAGAGCTGTAAGAGCCCCTAATAAAATGATTAAAAAAACATAAAAAAGAAAAAAAGGGATCTATCTACCAAAATAAAAAGTTGGATTATTTATGTAAAATAATGCTTTCACTCCTCACTCATGTATCCTCCATTCCTCTCGCAGATGGGTGTAGGCAGAGGTGACTTTAAGTTTTAGCAAAATAACTGGTGGCCTATTTGATGTGAAATGAGACCATTCCCCAGCCCTGGTATACAAATTTCCCCATGAGCCTGCTTTTTCCCTAAAATCTCCAACATTAGCCAACATTCAAGGTTAAGACTTACATTTTTGTCTTCATAGTATTTTATTAGGAGGGGTAATGAATAATGCCTCAGCCTCTGGAACCCAAAGAGCAGAAGCCAACTGGAGGGCCCAAGCTGCTTGACAAGTGAGGCCTGAGAGGAAGGTGTGTGGTTAGATCGTGGCGACCCTGTGTGTGTCAGAGTAGGATTGTGCTCCACAGGGTTTTCAAGGGCTTATTTTTTTGGAAGTAGTTTGCCAGGCCTTTCTTCTGATAGACTTGAACTCTGTTAGCAGCAGCTATGTGAATCATGTGCATTACCTGGGGGTTCTAAGAGGGCATGGTTATTGCACCTATAATTGGCTTCCTCTGACTTTGCTTTTGGATAAACCACTTCCTCTAGCTCTTGCCATTCCTTATAGCTTTAGTCTGAATGCATGAACTCTCAAGAAGCCAAAATGATGTTTATATCTTTAGAAAAACCTCAAATCCTAAGCACTTTATATCCACCTAAGGGACTGGTACAACAGCCAAGGGAGCACTTGAAGGAACTGGAGTGGGGGGCTGCCTATAGTGTTGACCCAGTGGACTATGCCCTTACTTCTGCTTCTAAAATAGCATGACCACTAAGTATTCTCCAGAATACTTCAGCAGAACAGTGGGGGTAGGGAGGACAATGGGAACAATTGTATACCAGATAAAATCTCATTATTAGTATCATTTGGGGAAATATGTTCTCTGGATTAACTAGTCCAAACGGTGTTTACATGGAAAAGAATTAGATTAAGTATTACTGGCATCAGCACTGACCTGACAACCAGCCAGCAACACTGGGCACAGCTGCAGCCAAAAAGCTTTAAATAGAGCAGGCTTCCAGTATCTGCTGTCTCTGCCTTGCAAGGTTGTTGGTTTCAACCATTGGCTTGGCTGTGCCATGGAGTGGTCGCCTGCTCAGCTTGTGGCCGCTGGGTGTTAAAGCAAATGCTTAGCTACATATGTCTCTGGACTAGACCACACGTGCATCCCCACCCCCACCCCCACCTCGGAAAGCTAAGCAGATGTTTAAAAACAGAGATATATATGTTTAGTGCCAGGAGTCACAGACATCTGTGGTTGATGTGATAACTCTTGCACATGGGAAAAGGGCATGTTTCTCCCTCTACAAACAGTCCAACATGGACCAGGCTACCTGAAGACTTGGATCCTCGAGGCAGAACACAGATGTGTTTCGCTGAAACATCTGGAAACCAGACTCCATTTTCTGCCTTGTTTTGGTTACAAAACTTTCCCTGGTCTCTAACATATTGCTCTCAGCTTGGCTTTCAATAATAACGTCTCACATTTTGGATAGTTTAGTGGGAGCAAGAGACGTGATGTATAAAGGGGCAAATAGTAAGGAGGGGCATGGAGATGGCCAGTCCTGGCATTGACTCCTTCTCTGCTGTTACCTGCCAGTGAGTTGAGTCCAGAATGAGACGCGGAGTGGCTCTGTGCCGTCTGCACAATGGTTGCAGCCACTGGACCAATTCATCTTGTGGAGGCTCTGCTTTTTTCTGGCCGACCTCCTACTTTTCCAACCATGGTGATCTTCTCCAGATCCTGGTCGCACCTGATCACATGTTGAAAGTACGTGAGACTAAGCCTTGCTATCCTTGCTTCTAAAGGGCATTCCGCCCTGGCTGTGCCTTTTCCAGCAGATTTGTCCGTTCTTCCAGCAGTCCAGAGTGTTTTCAGTATTCCTTGTCAACACCATCATTCACAGGCATAAATTCTTTTTCTAGCTTCTGTATGCATTGTTCAGCTTTTGCATGAATGTGAGGTGATTGAAAATACCACGGCTTGGATCAGGGGACACCTCATTCCTCACGGTGACATCTTTGCCTGCTAGCACTCTAAAGAGGTCTTATGTAGTAGATTTTCCCAATGCAATCCATTGTCTAATTTCTTTACTGTTGCTTCCATGAGTGTTGGATCCAAATACAACGACACCTTTGACAACTCCAGTCTTTTCTCTGATGTTGCTTATTGGTCCAGTTGTCAGGATGCTGTACTTTCTTGATGCTTAAGTGTGATCCATACTGAACACCATAGTCTTTGATCTTTAGCAGTACTTCAAAACAAGAGTGTATCACCTGCATTTCACAGATTGCTAATAACTTTGCTTCTAGTCCTGAGGCTACATCCTTCTTGGATTATTTGCTCAGCATATAGATTGAGAATTATGGTGAAAGGATACCACGCCGTGGCTCTCCTTTCTTGGTTTTAAACCACACAGCATTCCCTTGTTACCGTATATTTGAAATACTGCCTCTTGAATGATACACAGATTCTGCATAATCACAATGAAGTGTTCTCGCATTCTCATTTTTCTGATGTTTTCCATAATTTATTTTGATCTACATGGTTGAGCGCCTTCACATAGGCAATAAAACATAGGTAATCTTTCTGGTAATCCCTAATTTCAGCCAAGATCAATCTGACATCAGCAGTGATATTCATAATTCCACATCATCATTTGAATCCAGCTTGAATTTCTGGCAGTTCCCTGCTGCAATGAGTTTTAAATTATTTTCATCACAATTTTACATATGTGTGGTATTAATGATATTGTTTAGTAATTTCTACATTCTATTGGATAGGTTTTCTTTGGAAGACATTGCACAACTATGGATCTCTTCCATTAGGTTTGCCAAGTAGCTCTCTTCCAAATTTCCTGGCATAGATGAGTAACCATTTCCAGAGCTGCATCTATTTGTTGAAATATTTCATTTGGTATTCTGTTAATTCTTGGAGCATTGTTTTCTCCAAATTTTTCAGTGTAGTTTTGAGTTTTCCCTTTAATTCTAATAGTTCTTACTCATAGGACAACTCTTGAAATGCTTGACTGTAGATTAATTCTTTTTGTTACAGTGACTGTATTCCTTCCATCTTCTTGTGAATTTTCCTGCAGCATTCAGTATTCTGTCCATCGAAGCCATCAATATTACCATGTGAGGCTCAATTTTTTTAGCTTGATAAATAATGAGCATTCTTTTGTTTTGGTTTTCTGATTTCAAGCTTTTACACATTTCATTAAAAAACAAGTTGAAGAGTCTCTTCTGACATCCATTTTATTAATTTTTTTTCTTTCTTTCCTGCCTTTTGAATGGCCTTTTGGCTTCTTCATGTATGGCATCCTTGATGTCATTCCACAACTCATCTGGTCTTTGGTAATTAGCATTCAATGCACCAAATCTATCCTTGACCTGGTCTCTAAATTCAGATGGAATACACTCCAGGCTGTACTTTTTAATTGTTAATTTTTAAAAATCGTTTTATTAGGGGCTCATATGACTCTTATAACAATCTATACATACATAAATTGTGTAAAGCACATTTGTACATTCATTGCTCTCGTCATTCTCAAAACATTTGCTCTCCATTTAAGTCCCTGGAGTCAGGTCCTCATTTTTTCCCCTCCCTCCCCACTGCCCCCTCCCTCAGGAGCCCTTAATAATTTATAAATTATTATTTTGTCATATCTTTCCCTGTCCGACGTCTTCCTTCACCCACTTTTCTGTTGTCTGTCCCCCAGGGAGAAGGTCACATGTAGATCCTTGTAATTGGTTCCCTCTTTCCAACCCACTCTCCCTCTACCCTCCCAGTATTGCCACTCACACCACTGGTCCTGAAGGGATCATCTGCCCTGGATTCCCTGTGTTTCCAGTTCCTATCTATACCAGTGTACATCCAGGCTGTACTTTGGCTCTCAGGAATTTGTTTTAATTTTTTTTAGCTTCAACTTGAATATCACATATGTCAGGTTGTCTTTGTATGGTGGCTTGCATATAGCTGTGATTCTGGAAGCTATACTACTAGTATTTCAAATACCAGCTGAGTCACTGATGGTGAACAGATCTCAGAGAAGCTTCCAGACTAAGACAGGCTAAGAAGCAGGACCTCATGATCTACTTATAAAAAATTGGCCAGTGAAAACCTTATTACTTGCAGCAGATAATTGTCTGTTATAGCACCAGAAGATGAGTTCCTGCCCTCCCCACAAACTTGGGAGGCTTTCAAAAATACAACCAGGCAAGAGCTGACTCCTCAAAGTCGAGTTGACTTTACTGGTATGGATGGAGGAAAGCATTCAAGAGCTTCAGTTGCTGACATGGTATGACGGAAAACGAGAAAAGCAGTTGCAAACATCCATTAATAGTTGGAATGTGGGATTTATGAAAATCTAGGAACTTTGGAAGTAGTACAAAGTGGTATGAATTAAGATTACTATCCTAAGCATTGGTAAGCTGAAATGGACTGGTATTGGCCATTTTGGTCTACTACACTGGAAATAAATTGAAGCAGAATTGAAGCACTGTCAGTGATAGAATAATAGCCATACACCTACAGGAAGACCAACTAATAGACTATTATTCAGATTTTCACACCAATTACTATCGGCAAAAATGAAGAAATGGAACATTTTTTATTTTTTTTAATTTTTTTTAACATTTTATTAGGGGCTCATACAACTGTTATCCCAATCCGAAATGGAACATTTTCAACTGGAGTCTGAAAATGATTAAATGTGAAATCATTTTTTAATGATAATTACTGGTGATTGGAATGTGAAAAATACAACTTTCCTCTAGTTCCTAAATGATATATCGTACCCTGACTGGCTCATCTCCTCCCTGAGACCCCTCTGCAAGGGGATCTCCCGTGGC
>NW_022111329.1:524870-530885 GCF_000313985.2 Echinops telfairi | reverse complement strand
CCAAGCAACAATATCCAACAAAACAACAACAAACCAATGACAAAAAACAAAACAAAACACAACAAGAAAGAAAAGCTTGTAGTTAGTTCAAGGATCATTTGTTGGCCTTTAGGAGTGTTTTCCAGTCCAGTCTGTTGGGGCACCACGCCCTGCTCCCAAAGTCCACCTTCAGCATTCCCTGGGGACCTCGCTGCTCCATTTCCCTTGCTGTTCTGTTGCACCTCCTTACTGTTTTGCCTCCATGTGGCGGGATGAGATCGGGCGTGATTTCCACACTGTGTCTCCAGTGCTGTCCCCTGTAAGGCTATGGGTCAGTGAGGGACGTCATGTCTCATTGTGGGGCCGGCCATGTGGTCCTCTCTGTGGACTGGCTGCTCTAATTGTGATCATTGTCTTCAAGGCCTGGTGGGTCAGGATGTGCTCCACTCTCCTCCTCCCCCCTTCATCTGCTCCCATGTGCTCTGATCAGATATGTCCATCGCCTGGAGCTGCAGATTCAATAACATCCTTTGAAATAAGTTCTTCTGGGGGGAGGGGCAGGTGTCCACTTAGTATTTGGGACTGGGGCTGGTCCCCCAGACCTCTCCACTGGTTCCCTAATCCATGCGGGCATGCTGCATTCACATCTTGGAGCACTGGGTTGAAGTCTAGTCCCTCTTTCCCTGTGGAGATATAAACAATACCCTCCCCTTGGGTGGGTTAGTGCCCTGTGCCCCCGGGTAGCAAATTCTTGCCATGGGAGATTGGGTACAATATTTGGAAATGACTAAAGGTCACTTGGAGCCAAGTGTGATTGAAAAGGCAGCTGAGGAGGACAGAACCAAGTCCCAAGTGACTTGGCAGGAGGATCTTCTGTTCCTGTATTTATTTCTGGCTAAGGTCACCTTGAGCACAGCTTTTGGCTTCCCAGTGGTGGTCTGCCCAGGGATGGAGGTTTTGTTAAGCTTTCAGTTCTTTCTCCCCAGAGCACAGCTTGCTGACTCTGTGCCCAAGTGAGTGCCTCCCAGCTGCCATGGGCAGGTCACTGCGATGGCCTGCTTGGTCATCACCTTCTCATGTCACTGCCTTTGCCACGTCAGTGCTATTTCATCTTTCCTTTCCCCTACTCTCCTCCAAAGGCTGGCAACACACTTCAAGTAGTCAAGTACCACATGTAAAATCTAACTCCTCATTAATGCTAATTACATGTTCACTCTTGTCCAAGTTTATAAGCACCCTTCTCCTATATGGAGTCCCTGGGAAATGCAAATGGTTAAGAGCTTGGCTACTGTGTTAGTCTGGGTTGATTAGGGAACCAAGTTCATAGACACTCAAACTTAAGAGAGAACTTTATGTCAAAAAGAAGCAATTTGTACATTAAGAAAACATCCTAGCCCAGTCCAGATCAAGTCCATAAGTCCAATATTAGCCTATATGTCTGATACCAGTCTATAATTTCCTCTTCAGATTTACACAACACATGCAATTGCACCAATTCAGGAAGATCACAGGTCAGTAGGTGGAAATCAGCACAGGCCATCCATAAAGTCAGCAGGAATATGCACCAGTTCACAGGCTCAAAAATCTTGTGGCTGCAGTGGCGGTGCAAGCATCTCAGTGCTGGCATGGGTCTTCATGTGGCTCCTCCAGCTCCAGGGCTCTGGTTCCTTCAGGGGTCTCCATGTGGTTTGTCAGCAAGAAGAAGAAATATAGAGTGTGTGTCTGCCCTCCAGTGAGTTATTTATCTCCATGCGCCTCCAAATGAGGTCATCAGGCTGTGACCTGATTGACAGGCTAGACTCTACCCCTTCGCAAGTTGACAGTGGATTATGTTACTGCCACAGCTACTAAGTGAAATGTTGGTGGCTTTAATCTGCCCAGTGGAGCCGTGGAGGAAAGGCCTGATGATCTGCTTTGGAAGGTAACAGCCACCCCGTGCTGTGGAGTGCAGTGCTACTCTGCACACTGAAGGTCCTCGTAAGTCCAAGGAGACTCATTAGCAAATGGTTACTGATCAGCTCCTTTCTGTAGTTCACAGGATGGGACCTGTGGGAGACTTTGACATTTTACTGAGTATTTCACCAGGTTGTGTTGTGAGTGTTCATTTGCACCTTTTTGGATTTAATCATGTCCCCCAGGAAGACATGTGTCCCCTTCCTGTGCCTGTGACCTCATTTGAAATTTGACCTTGTTATCAGCTAACCATGCTATACTGAAATATAGCATGCTCTACTCAAGTAGGGCAGGTCTCTAGTCCATCTGAGTGATGTCTTATGAAAAGGAAGGGCAGACAGGAGATAAGATCACATAAGTAAATGTATGTGAAGTTACATCTACAAGGTGAGGAATGCCAAGAAATGCCAGGGCCTGGTGGCATAGGGATTATGGTTTGGACTGCTAATTTTGCAGTCTGCAGTTTAAAACTACTAGCTGCTCTGTGGGAGAAAGGCAAGACTTTCTTTTTTTTAAAAAAAATCATTTTATTGGGGGCTCATACAACTCTTACCACAATCCATACATACATCCATTGTGTCAAGCACATTTGGACATTCGTTGCCTTCATCATTCTCAAAATATTTTCTCTCCACTTAAGCCCTTGGTATCAGCTCCCCATTTTGCCCCCTCCATCCCCACTCCTCCCTTCCTCATGAACCCTTGATAATTCATGAATTATTATTATTTTGTCATGTCTTACACTGTCCGATGTCTCCCTTCACCCACTTTTCTGTTGTCCATCTCCCAGAGAGGAGGTTATATGTAGATCCTTATAATTGGTTCTCTCTTTCTACCCTACCTTTCCTCCACTCTCCAGTATCACCACTCCCACCACTGGTCCTGAAGGGATCATCTGTCCAAAAGGCAAGACTTTCTACTCCTGTAAAGAAATATAGTCTCGGAAACCGACAGGGTCCCTATGAACCAGAATTGGTTCGATGTCAGCACTTTGGCTGTGGACCATCATTTGGCAGAGCCAGGAGGGATCTTCAGGAGCCGGCAGAGAGCTAGGCCTTGCCAGAACCCTGAATTAAGGCTTCTTGCCTCCAGAACTGTGAAACAATCTGTGTCTGTTCTTTAACATCATTCACTTTGTGGTACTTTTTTATGGCTACTCTAGGGGACTAAGACAGTATTAACCAGGAACAAGTGATTCCATCCACTCATTTACCCTTTTCTTCTTCAAACCCTCACTGAGTAGCTCCAATGTCCCAATGGGCTAGGCTGGGATGATACATAAAGCATGATCTCGGCCTCGTGAAGGTTATAATCCACGGGCAGTGATGTTGTTGTGTGCTGTCACTCCCCTTCACTGAGACTCTGCAGGATGGAAGGGTTTCCTAATTTGTAATCTCTATGGGAGCAGATTACCAGGTCTTTTCTTCTGAAGGGAGGGTTCAACTACCAGACTTTCAATGAGAAGCTGAGTGCTTAACCATATGTCACCAAGACTCCTTGAAAAGAGATAGGCACCTATGTAATGAATTAGGAACCAGCATAGTAAGTGTAGGTAGAGAAGTTAATGAAAGAAACAATCGCAGTATAGAGGAAACAAGGGCAGGGCGGGCTGTGGCAAACTCTATTCTCTGCAAATATGCACTATTCTCTGGGACAAGGATTATACTTCCTTCCCCTGCTGAAGTTTCAGTCCCTATCTGACTGAAATTCCAGTGTAAAATTAACCAACCATGCAATCAAGATGCCTTGATAATTATTGCAGATTGGAATGCAAAATTTGGAAACAAAGGGAAGAAAGAGTAGTTGGGAAGCATGGTATTTGAGGTAGTTGGTTTATTGTGCCAACCTGGCCGATAAACACATATGGGATTAAGTGAAGGGCAGAGAGATAAATGGCTCAGCGAGCCTCACTTTTCTTGTTTCTTGCTCTTTGATCATCTGACCAGTATGCGGCTGCCTTGCTTGTTCTTTGCCTCAATTTGCAAGCTACACTACCTGTGGCACACCTAACCCATGGACTGTGTCGCTGTAATTTGAGGTTCCCTCTAGACCTGCTTCACCACGCCATTGGAGTTTTCATCTCGTGAGCTGGGGACTATCAGACCCTGACATCTGGCTGACTGTTGGTGACCTACCTTGCTGTTTGCTCCCTGTGTCTGGATAGCCTGAATTGCTCTACAAAGGACTACCCTGCGACCCTCAAGACTTGAAGGACTGCCAGTGTCTTACAACAACTGTCTCAAGGGAGTGAGTTGCACTGAGCCATTTGTACTGCTTTATAATTTAATTAACTGTTTATTTCTTATGTTATCTATCTATCTGTATAAATATATATAAAATTATTAACGTTCTGGTTTTGTTTCTCTAGAGAACCCTGTTTAACACAGTATTGGTGACAGAAACAAAGATGGAGATCTCATGATAGAAATTTGCACGACCAACGACTTGTTCATGGCAAATCCCCCTTTTTCAATAACACAAAAGGTGAATATACACATGAACTTCTCCACATGGAATACACAGAAATCAAATGGACTACAGTCTGTGGGAAGCAACTACAGAGAAGCTCAAAATCAGCAGATAAAAACAGGCCAACTGTCAACTATATGGAGCAGACCACTAATTTCTCATATGTAAATCCGGTTGAAGTTGAAGAAAATGAAAACAAGTCTATGAAAGCCAAAATGTGACCATAAGTACATCCCACCCAGATTTCAAGAACAGCTTTGATACATTAAACAGACAACCCGAGGAACTGTGCAAGGAAATCAAGAGCATCACACATGAAGAAAGCAAAAGGTCATTGATAAGGCAGGAAAGAAAGAAAAGATCAAAGTGGATGTCAGAAGAAACTCTGAAACTTGCTCTTAATCGTAGAGTAGCTAAGGGAAATGGAAGTAAAAGAGCTGAACAGAAAATGTCAAAGGGCAGCTGGAGAAGACAAAGCCAAACATTATAGTGACATGTGCAAAGAGTTAGAAAACCAAAAAGGATGAACATGCTCAGCATATCATAAACGGAAAGAATTAAAGAAAAAAATTCTAGCCTCAGGTTGCAATATTGAAAGATTTTTTTTTATAATGAAATTTATTTATTTATTTAATTTAATTAATTTATTTTTTAATAGTTTTATTAGGAGCTCATACAACTCTTATCACAACCCATACATACATCAATTGTGTAAAGCATATTTTTACATTCATTGTCCTCATCATTCTCAAAACATTTGCTCTCCACTTAAGCCCCTGGCATTAGGTCCTCTTTTTTCCCCCTCCCTCTCTGTCCCCCTCGCCCTCACAAACCCTTGATAATTTATAAATTATTATTATTGAGTCATGTCTTACACTGCCCGGCGTCTCCCTTCACCAACTTTTCTGTTGCCCATCCCCAGGGAGGACGTTATATGTAGATCCTTGTGATCGGTTCCCCCTTTCCACCCCACCTTCCCTCCTGGTATTGTCACTCTCACTGCTGGTCCTGAGGGGTTCATCTGTCCTGGATTTCTTGTGTTTCCAGTTCCCATCTGTACCGCTGTGCATCCTCTGGTCTAACCAGGTTTGCAAGGTAGAATTGGGATCATGATAGTTGGGGGGAGGAAGCGTTTAAGAACTACAGGAAGGTTGTGAGTTTCATTATTGCTTCACTGAACCCTGAGTGACTCATCTCCTCCCCACTACCCCTCTGCAAGGGATGTCCAGTTGTCTACAGATGGGCATTGGGTCCCCATCATGCACTCCCATCATTCACGATGATATGATTCCCCACCCCACCCCCGCCTTTGGTGCTTGAAACCTGGTCCCCTTGGCCCTTCATGATCACACATGTTGGTGTGCTGCCTCCATGTGGGCTTTGTTGCTTCTGGGCTAGATGGCTGTTTGTTTACTTTCAAGCCTTTAAGACTCCAGATGCTATATCTCTTGATAGCTGGGCACCATCAGCCTTCTTCACCACACTTACTTATGCACACATTTGTCTTCAGCGTTTATGTGGGGAAGGTGTTCACACAATGATGGTTTTTGTTCTTTGGTGTCTGCTACCTGATCCCTTCAACACCTCGTGTTCACACAGGCTCGTGTGCTTCTT
>NW_022111329.1:512849-523854 GCF_000313985.2 Echinops telfairi | reverse complement strand
GCTATAAGGTCCTCTCTGTACACTGGGCCCTCCAAGCTGGGCTATCGTCCTCTGAGCTTGGTGGGCCCAGGTGTGCTCCACTCCGTTCCTCCTCCTTCCTTTGCTTCAGCTTCCTTCTGGGTGTGGTGTGGTAGGTCTTTCCCACACCAGACGATCTATTTCCACTTTCTGTGGTACTCCCTTCCATGGTGGAGGTCGGGCTAATTCTGGTTAGGGCTGGTGTATGGTCCAGTCTCTTTGTGGATTCCTCCCCGTGTTACATTGCCCTCCTGGTTTGGTGGGTCATGGTGGGGTCTGTAAGCACGGTCCAGTTCTGTGGGGACACAACCAATACTCTCCCCTTGGGTGGGTTAGTGCCCTGTTCCTCCCGTGCCATCAACTCAGTTTCTCCCCGTCCCGCTTCTCCCTCCACCTGCCCCTCTTCCCCTTCTTTATGTTGGACTCTCGTGTACCTCCCTAGGTGTGGCCTGCCATGCGCCCAACTATCTATGCTTCCACCCATTTATTGCGAGATAGGTGTTTATTCTTCTATTCCTGTCGTGCTGATTGTACTTACCACAGGGGACTCATGCTATACCTGTCCTTTTGAGTTTGACTTACCTCGCTTAACATGATCCCTTTCAGCTTTTCCCACAAAACCGCCCTCTTGGCTGGAATCTTTATGGTGGCAAATTGCCAAGCTTTTTGAACCACGAACTTTTAAGTTAGTAGTCAAGCGCTAGTTGGGCCAATTAAGAAGTTGTATTTTATTAGCATCATCATTTTGGTTTCATGATTCAATTCCAGATCTGAGTTATAGGCAAACATTTAGAAATGATTATTTCTGAATAATACTACATGTAATACTTGAATCTCAGGGTTTCAGGTCAAATCCAGATCACATTGCATCTTTATGACATTGCAGTCAGACCTTGTGTACATAAGCATTTGCATAGCGCAGTTACACCATGGTATACATATGGTGTGGTGTCAAATTTTCTTGTTTTGTTGGATACCTGTTGTGCAGTAGTTTGAATTATCACTTTGTGAAACAAAGCATGCCTGTAAGCATTTCTCCTCTTTGGACCTTTTTATTAGTTCTATTAATTGACACTACTACTCATATCTGCCATCACTTGATAATCTTCTCAATTAATGAGGTTTCTCTAATACATGAAATGTGATTCTTGTGCCTACTAGTAGTGTCATTGGATGTGGGCCTTCCTGCTTCCTTTGCTTTCAGCGGTTCCATTGAGGCTGTTGACAATTTCATGTAGGCAGTGAAAAGGAGCCATTCTGCATTTATACTTTAGCTATAAATTGTGCTTTTGGCTTCAGCTTATATAAATCATGAGTTTGAAACCAGTTTTCTGATGTTACTGGTATCACTCTCATAAAATATCTTAATTTCCTTTTTTTGTATGCAGATGATTAAAAATGATGACATCTTTTCCTGCTTAACATGTAGGTTGTGAGCTGAAGTAGCAGTGCAATTTGCATGGCACCGTTGCTTCGTTCGATCACTGCAAATAGGATGACATGTAAGCCGAGGAAGAGAATTAGCAGGATAGACAGTCCAAATTTGAGACAATCATCTAAATTACCTAACTGGTGGCTAATTTAAAAATTGCTGTGTCTGTCTTATGAGTCTTTTACCCCCTCAAAACTTTAAATTTTGATGTTAGATGGTAGTTAGATGGTTGATATTGCCAAAGCAATATCAAATCATTGCTTTGACATTCAATAATTTACATAACTTATCAAACTTCCAATGTCCCTGCCTCTCCTTCTTGGAGTATATTGCCTCCTCCTTTGCCAAAGTTAACTCTGATCTATCTTTCCGTCATGCTCCCCTTCCACCATCCCTCTCCCTCCTTGGCAACAACCAAAGTCTGTGTCTTGATATGAACATCTTTTTTTGATTTTTTACAATGATTTCATACTATATTTATCATTTTAGAGACTAACTGCATTCAGCATATTGTCCTCTAAATCCTTCCCTGCCATGAGGTGTTAGTTTCTTTATTATTCGCTAATGATGCACAGTATTCCATTGTATGTCTCTACCAAAGTTTATTTATCCAGTTTTCCACTGATGAACATTTATTCCATCTTCTTGCACTTGTGGATAATGCTATGAACATGGGTGTGAATATATCTGTGCTGTGCTTTTTCTGTAGGATACATACTAAATATCATGGTTGCTGGGTCATACGATATTTCTATTCCCAATAGTTTGAGGAAGCATCATACTGCTTTTCAAAATGATTTTGTTGATTTATAGTTCCACTAGTAATATATGAGTGTTTCCATCTCTCCACACCCTCTTCAGCATTTGCCGTTTTCTGCATTTTTGAACTTTGTTAACAATGCTGGTGTGAGTTGGTATCTCATCATTGTTTTGATTTGCATCCCTCAGATGACTAGTGATCATGAACATTTCTTCGTATGGTTGTTGGCTGCCTGAATGACTTCCTTGGTGAGTGTCCATATCCTCTGCCCATTTTTTAATTGAGTCATTTGTCTTTTTCTTGTTAGGGTGTTGAAGTTTTCTATAGATGTAAGAGATCGGTCCCTTGTCTGATACGTAATTACCAAATTGTTTTCCTAGTCTATGGGTTTTCTTTTTACTCTTTTGGTGAAATCTTTGGATACATGTAAGTTTCTTATTTTTAGGAAGTCCCATTCATCTTGAATCTTTTTTAAAAAAGAAATCCTTTTATTGAAGGCTCTTACAGCTTTTATAACATTCCATACATCAAGTGTATTTGTTCATATGTTGCCATCATCATTTACAAAACATTTTCTTTCTACTTGAGCCCTTGGTAAAAGCTCCTTCCCCCCCCCCCCCCTCCATCCCCCCCTCCCACCTTCATGAACCCTTGATCAATTATATATTGTTAATATTTCATATCTTACACTGTTCATTGTCTCCCTTCACCCACATTTCTGTTATTTGTCCCCTTCAGAGGTGCTATACATCTAATCTTGCGATGGGTTCCCCCTTTCTCCCCCTTTCCCCTCCTGACCATTCCCCTACCCTCATGGTATCGCTACCTCCACTACTGTTTCTGAGGGGTTTATCTGTCCTGAATTCCATGTGTTGAGAGCTCTTATCTGTACCAATGTGTGTTCTCCGGTTTAGCCGGATTGGTAAGGTAGAACTGGGGAGTGGTAGGGGGGAGGAAACATTCAGGAACTAGAGGAATGATAGGTGTTTCATCAGTGCTATACTGCACCTTGGTTGAATCATCTCTTCCTCATATTCTTTCTGTGGGTGGGTGGGAAGCTCAATTATTTACAGATGGGCTTTTGGTCTCCACCCAAACTCCCCTCTTTCACATTGATATAATTGTTTGTTTTGGATCTTTTGATACCTGATACCTGATCCCGTCGACACCTCATAATAACACAGGCTGGTGTGCTTCTTCCATGTGGACTTATTTGCTTCTTGGCCAGATAGCTGCTCATTTAGCTTCAAGCCTTTAAGAGCCCAGATGCTATATCTTTTGATAGCTGGGCACCATTTGCTCTCACCACATGTTCTCATGTACCCATTTTGTCTTCAGTGATTGTGTCAGGAAGGTGAATATCAAAGAGTGCCAGGTTATTAGAACAAAGTGTTCTTGTGTTAAGGGAGGTCTTGAATAGAGGCCCAAGGTCTGTCTGCTACCTTAATACTTAACATATACATATATGTACATTGGCCTTTCTCCCTTTCATTATAAATTAATATATTTACATATATATGCCTATAGCTATACCACTATAAATAGCTTTGCCTCCTATTTCTTTCCTCTATTTCCTTTTACCTTCCTCCTATCCCACTTTCATGCTCACCCTCCATTTGGCTCTCAGTAATTCCTCTTGCACTTGATCAAACCCCACCAGGATGCATTGCACTTGATCAAATCCCAGCAGGCCTTATACACCCTCCTCACCAGCGATTTTAGATCTCTTGTTATATCTCATCTTGAATCTTATAGCTTTTAATATTTAGTAACAGATATGTTTAAAAATAAATGTTTAAACATAAAATACTCAATGGATATATGGGTATATGTGTCTTCAGACTTTTTTTTTTAATCAATATATTTTTAGGTCATTTTCATTCTCTCCCCCCACCCCCAAATAATTTTATTAGGACATAATCCAGACATCATACCATTTAATAGTTCAACCCATTTTCATTCTTAAGAATGTTTTAAATTGATTTGCATAAAAAATTTAATGCTATATTTAGTAAACAAAATAAAAAATACTGGAACTTCAGCTTTTACTCAATTAAACAACTAAAACTGAAAAAGACAAAAAACTAAAATATTAATACCCTCACTTGTCATAAAATATTTTCAAAAATCCATATCCTACATATAACTATTACACTTTAAATTAATTGAATTAATGAAATTGTGTATATTATTATTTTTTAAAGAAATTCCACCAAGAGCCTGACTTTAGCTAATTGGTAATTTCAAAGGCAAATAAAAATAAAAATAAAGAAATAATAACTGAAAGAATTAATAAAAATCAATACTTTAATAGCAATGATTTAATTACAGGACCCAGGGATCTCTCAATGAGGGGTCATATTAGTCGTTTTCAAAAGATTTTTTGTGATCCATTTTGAATGATCTTATCAACAGAAAACACTTAACACCATCAGTCTTTGGTGGCCATCTGTTACCTCTTTGTAAGGAGCTCCGGGGGTGCCACGTGTTAAGTGGTGGGCTGCTAACTGTCCCGCTGCTCCACAGGAGAAAGATGAGTTGATCTGCTCCTGAACAGACTTACAGTCTTGGAAATGCTGTGGGGCAATTCCACTCTGTCCTATAGGATCGCTGTACATTAGACCAGACTTGATGGCAGGGTTTCCGTTTGGTGGGATTACCCACCGGTGGCTTGTTCTTCGAGAGGGAACAGCAGCTATGACTACTGAACTTGAGACATTACACTTTGACTCACTGCCACTTTCTAATTAATAATTGGGCCTTGCAGAATGTTCTCATTCCCTCACTCAAATGCTTGGACATCTATGGGAATCAGCTCAGGCCTGGGCATCTTGGTAGGGAAATTTAAGTCTGACTTTTGCCCATCAGACTTTGAAGTTGTATCCACCTTATGGATCAGCCAGCATCCTTGTCGCATGCTCATCTAGCAGCAAAATCCCTGTGGGTCAGATCCACCTGACACCCACTTTGACTCACTTCTGTTGGCTATCTCAATGCCTCCTTGGCACTGAAGAGTTGTCAGCTGCCATCGAGTTGGCTCCAATTCAGGATGACTTTATGTAAATGAACAAAATGGTGCTAATCTTGTGCCATCTTCATTGGTGTGTTTGAGAACCGCTGAAGGTTAAGTACTGCTACTTGGTTTTGGCCCACCCAGGGCCCCATCATTCCTATTTGAATCAGGGATCCCTTTCAATGGCAGCATGTCTGGCCACAAAGAATGACCGTTGTGGGGCTTTTCCTAACAGTGGTGCTTTCTTCCTCTGTGTTTTTCTGAAAGCCTTGGTGGAGGCACCCTTGGGCACCCTTGGGTGATTAGAAGAGAGGTGAACTGGCTACAGTACAGGAATCCACTTCAGTGTTTCCTTCTCTTTAAAGCTCTGTATTCTTCCCTGCATACATACCAGGGCATTTCCTCCTTCTCATCGTCACTTGCTGAGTCTAGAAGTCACTTCATCCATTTCGATAGCATGTTGAAACCCAAGTCATGAAAAGTACATTCACATTGACTTTAGGTTTATTTAAACACATACTCTTCGGGTTTGTGATGAACTGATTTAGAAAGAATCAAAATTAGATCTTGTTGCATGTTCCAGGATCTGATTCAAGTATCAAGGGTGGAGATAATAAGAAATGGAGATAATGAGCGGGATGGGGAGAACAATTCAATTTCTAGCCCCCTACTCCCCTGCCAAGGTAAACTGCCTCCAGTGAATTCAGAATACCAATTGCCACTGAGTTGATTCCAACCCATGCGTGCCAGAGTGGGACTGCACTCCCCAGGGTTTCAATAGCTATATGTCTTTGTCCGTATACCTCTCTATCTATCATCTATCTGTCTATATTTGTAATCAGATTGGCAGGCCTTTCTTTTGAGGGAACTCTGGGTGAATTTAAATTTCCAACTTTTTGATTTGTAGCTGAGCATCACCCAGGGATTCAGATGTCAGAATAGTGTCTTCAACAATGGGGTCTTGCTTACATAAGAGAAAAGTGCTTGCTTCTACTGTCAAGAAAGGCTCCATAGTCTGAGGTTCCAAGACTCATCCAAATGCACCTTTACAGCCCATTCTAAGTGCCAGGTTCCACTCTCTCCCGATAATCATCATCTTTCATACGTGAAACTTGGTGTGGCTGGTAATTCACCTGTCTTTGGCATTTGGCAACTTGCAGATCAAATTTTGAGTCTAGGTTTCAGTTACTTTGGTCTTGTGGTTCAACTGATTAAAAAATATGAAAACCCTTTTAGCCTTGCTATCGAAAGCTTTCAGGTGGGGTTTTCTTTTGATAAATATTTGAGCTGAGAACTTAGAACTCTGTGTCATTGTCTTTCTTTAAGTGGGCCAGTTTCCAGTTTTAAACTCATTACACTAATCTGGGGTTTAGTCTTTGAATTCCTACTGTTTTTAATATTATTATTTGACAGAGGGCATTTGGTTTCCTACAGGGTACTTCATTCCAGGTGTCCACAAGCCTTTAACTTAGCGAGCTTCTTTGCGACACATGACAGGGGCGTCCAGAGCTCAAGTGTGCGCAGGAGCTGAAGCTGAGGCTTCACTTTCTCTTTAAAAAAAATTATTATTTTATTGGGGGCTCGTATAATTCTCATCACAATCCATACACCCATCCATTGTGTCCAGCACATATGCACATTTGTTACCCTCATCATTCTCAAAACATTTGCCTCCCACATTTCCCCCCTCCCTCCCCCTCCTTCATGAACCCTTCATAGATCATAAATTATTATAGTTTTGTCATAAGTTACCCTGTCTGATGTTTCCCTCTGCCCTCTTCTCAGCTGCCCATCCCCCAGGGAGGAGGCAATACTTAGAGGCTTCACTTTCAACAAGGCCAGATACCAGATTCTTCTCATTTCTTCGTAATTCTCTTGCCTGAAATTCTACTTTGGATGATCATCTTTCTCCTTCCCTACTATCCCCATTGGCTCAATTGTGCTCCCTTGGAACTTGCGATGCATTTTTAGGTACTGTCCATGACTATTTTGGAGTCTACAGGTTACTGTAATGATGAACTTTGGGAAACATTTAGGCATTTGTGTGAAAAGGACGGATTCTTTTGGGTTCTGACATCTGAGATCTCTAAGCTCTTTGGGTTAGGATAAATGATTTTTATTTGCAAGCTTCAAGCTTTAGAATTTGACTCTACTGATAAATAAGAAAATAGTTATCCAAAGGATGTTGGGTAGCTGACAAAACGCTGAGAGAGCTGGGAATGCAGGTCTGGCTGTTTCCAGGAACAGCACACAGACCTTCTGTGTTCAGGTAGCACTTCTGAATTTGTTAATAAGAGTAACACTAGATAACTGTACCAAAGACAGTTTGAAAACAGTGACTTAGAGCATATAGAAGCCTATTTGGAGCCTGAAGCTCACTATAATGAAGACCTTTAGCAGACATTTAGATGGATGGGTGTGGGTAAAGCCTGGACTGTGTTGGGTGACATCTTAGATCTGTTCTCGGGGGTGTGACCTATCATTTAAGCTTGTTTGTAGTTTTCAGAATGGAGTCGGGTAGTCCCATGATTGCTATTGTCCACACATATACGGACTGTCACAGACTGCAGACTGTGAAACTCTGTCTCATCCCAGCTTCTCAGACTCCCGTGAGATAGGGAATAATCTTAAGTCTATTCCCCATGAAGCTGAGAAAATAATTGAAGATACCTTCCCAAGTTTCCAGGGTTGGTCAGTAGCTGGGTTAGGAATCAAATTCACATCATTCCAGACCTTCATTATTGACCTCATTGTCAGACCCCACCCTAACATTTTCAGGACTCAGAGCAAGCATATATGTGGAGGCCCACATGCTATTGTTTATTTAATAATAACCAAACTACCAATTGTTAAATAAGATATTATCTTCCTGTCGCTGGACATACAGACTACATCATGATAAATGGAGAAAATATTGAAGTCATCAAGTATTTAATTTTGCTTGGATCCACAATCAACACTCATGGAAGTAGCAGCCAGCAAATCAGAGGAGGAGCAAAAGCCCTCCCGGGTGTTAAAGAAGAAAGATATGATTTTAAAGACAAGGGTGCCTCTGAGTCAACCCTCATCTTTTCAATCTCCACATGTGCATGCAAAAGCTGGACAGTGACTAAAGAAAACTGCAGAAGAATGGATGGAATAGAATTATGCTGTAGAAGAATACTGTACTCCCTCAATGCAAGAACACTTTTTTCCCCTAATAACCTCACCTTCCTGACTTGATCACTGAAGGCAAAATGTGTGCATAAGCAATGTGGTGAAGAAAGCTGATGGTGCCGGGCTATCAAAAGATATAGCATCTGGGGTCTTAAAGGCTTGAAGGTAAACAAGTGGCCATCTAGCTGAGAGGCAACAAAGCCCACATGGAAGAAGCACACCAGCCTGTGTGATCATGAGGTTTCGATGGGATCAGGTATCGGGCATCAAAGAGCCGAACAAATAATCATATCCATGTGAATGAGGGGGAGTACAGAGTGGAGATCCAAAGCCCATCTGTAGACAATTGGACATCCCTTACAGAAGGGTCACGAGGAAGAGATGAGCCAGTCAAGGTGCAGTATAGCACTGATGAAACATACAACTTTCCTCTAATTCTTTAAAGTCGTCCCCCCCCACGACCCCAATTCTACCTTACAAATCCGGCTAGACCATAGCATGTACACGGGTACAGATAAGAGCTGAAACACAGGAAATCCAGGACAGATGATCCCTTCAGGATCAGTGGTGAAAATAGCGATATTGGAATGGTGAAGGGAAGGTGGGATAGAAAGGGGGAACCGATCACAAGGATCTACATATAACCTCCTCTTTGGGGGACAGACAACAGAAAAATGGGTGAAGAGAGACGTCAGACAGTGTAAAACATGACACAATAATAATAAGTTATAAATTATCAAGGGTTTGTGAGGGAGAGGGGGATGGGAGGGAGGGGAAAAATGAGGAGCTGATACCAAGGGCTCAAGTACAAAGCAAATGTTTTGAGAATGATGATGGCAACAAAAGTACAAATGTGCTTGACACAATGTATGTATGTATGTATGTATGTATGTATGTATGTATGTATGTAGTGAGATAAGAGCTGTAGGAACCCCCAATAAAATGATTTTAAAATAAATAAATAAAAAGAAAATCTGTGGGAAAAAATACAGCCAGAATACAACTTAACAGCAAAGGATGGCAAGCTTTTGTCTCCTATACTTTGGACGTGGTGACAGAAGAAACCCGTTTTTGGAAGAAGATATCATGCGGGGTGAAGTAGTAAAGCAAACCACTGCCATTGGCTGGTTCCGACCTCTCTGTCCTATAGGACAGAGTAGAACTGCTCCTGTGGCTTTCAGAGGCTGTCACGCTTTCCTTGAGTAGAAAGTAAAAGCTGGGCTTCTCCAGCTGCTGATGTGGTTAGTAGCGCCCTGCACAACGTGCTCTACCACCAGGGCTCCTCTGGAGAAGTAGAGGGTCTAGAAAAAAATAGTAAGCCACCAAGGCGGTGATGACATAGTATCTGCAGTAATGGGTTCATACATCAGGACGATTGCACAGAATCAGGTAGTGTTTCTATTGTACATAAGATTCCTATCAATCAGAACCATCTGGAAGGTACCTAAACATCAACAAAAACAGTCTCCTCTTTGGACAAACTGTTGTAGTTTGGATCCTCCAGAAGCAGATGTTGAGATGGTACTGAGCTTGAAGGAGTGAGCTTCAGAGAGTTTATGGGGGAAAAAAGGGCATTATTTTTAAATTTTAATTTTTCCACAAACTTTTTGAAGCCCCCTCATATAGGGCCCAAAGAACCCTTGGCAGGACAGTGGTTATGTGTTGGCTTGTGATCCACCGTCAAACCCACCAGTCGCTCCTCGAGAGAAAGATGGAGCTTTCTACTCCTGTAAACAGTTACACTCTCGGAATCTCACAGGGGCAGTTCAGCCCTGTCCTGTAGAGTTGCTATGTGTTGGCATCCACAAGGTGGCCGTGAGTTTGTACATGGCCCATCTGTGTACATCGTTAGGTGACATGATTCTTCCTCAGATCCTCCTTGGGGTGAGAGGGCTCTGTAGCTGAGGCAACCTGGAAAGAGCTGACAGCTGGGGCAGCACGTCCTCCAGCGGATCTCCTCAGCTCAGGCGAGGCAGCAGCACGGGTAGCGGCTCTTCTCCAATTCCTGGACATCTGAGCCCACACAACCAAGTTCCATCCACCTACCTGAATAGCAGTGGCTGCCCTTGGGTTTACCTGCACAGGAGGTCAACCTTCTAAGAAACACAGAACCTTTTGCCCCAACATCCTGGAGGAGGCCAGAGAATTCCAGGGCCCCTGGAACCCGGAGATTGGTCTAAACTCAGATTTTGGTCTAACTGGGTAGACACCCAGCCTTCACTCTGTAGACTCCCCCATCACGGGCAATGACATGCTGGACCAGGGCCTCTGAAGGGGGCCGGAGACGGTCAGGTTCAAGGAACTGCTGCTACCAAAGACTACTGGGATGCTGGGGGACAGCATAAGAAATTGCTTAAGGCAGGCTCTGAAATTCTTAGCGGTGAGGACCGAATCCCAGTGAATATTAAAGAAGACAAAGGCGTAAAGAACCACCGAGTATCACTGATGGTTCCTATTAGCGTTATTCCCGGTGTAGCTTTGCTCTGTGGCCCCAGGTCCTTGTCGGAAGCTCGCCCTGGGTCACACCAGCCCCTCCCGCGGTGGGATTCTCCCCCGGGTGTGAGTCTGACCCTCTCTCCACGCCCGCCCTCGCCCAGGTCCCTGGGGCCAAGCAGAGAAGGGCGCG
>NW_022111329.1:493800-512466 GCF_000313985.2 Echinops telfairi | reverse complement strand
CGGGCACGTGTGGCCTCCGGCGCCGGCGCTGCCCCGAGGCCGAGCGCGCCCGGGTTTCCATCCCGGACAGTGCGTGCGCGAGTGTGCGTGTCCGCGCGGGCCGCGGTGCATGTTCGCCTCTTGCCGCTGTGTGCCGAGAGGCAGCAGCAGGACCATGAAAATGCTTCACTTTCGCAGCGCCAGCGTCAAATCGCTCAACCAGGAGATGAAATGCACCATCCGGTTGCTGGACGACTCGGAGATCTCTTGCCACGTACAGGTGCGGGCGCCGTGGGGCGCGGGCGCGGGGCTCGGCGGGTGGGCGTGCGCCTGCAAAGACGAGGGACCCACCCGGATGCCTTGCTAGAAAGCTGGGCTTTGCTTTCTCCGTCTGCTGAGACTGGGAGCCCGAGCCAGAGATGGGACACGGCCCCAGCAGGCGCCCGGGGCCCCTGCTTCTGGCATGCTGGCTGCACGGCACACCATGGTCCTCCCAGGCAGGGGACTCCGGGCAGGTGTCTTCGGAGGGGTGAGGGCCCAGCCTCTTCTGACCCTTGTCCCTCCAGGAGGTAGGGCATTGGCATGCCACCCACTCCTCCTTGTCCCCTTCCTCCACGTGGAGGAGGCAGGCAGCATCTCAGATCCACTCCCTTTTCTCTCCTGCGCCCCAGCTCAGGTGGTGCCCTCGGGCTGCCGAATCGCCACCTCGCTCTCGGTACCCCCTCGGCCTAGGGCCTTTCTTTTTCCGCTTGGGGTGGCGGCGAAGTTTCCCGCGAGTGAGACAGGCGAGGGTAACCCTGGGCCCCAGCCCTGAAAGATGGGGCGCGCGTAGCTCTGCACTGGAGCTACGCGTGAGAAATCCGAGTGTTTCACAGAAAGGGAGAGGCTTGAGAGGCTGATGTGAGAGACTGCAGGGAGGGAGCCCTGCAGGACTTGGGTCCTGGGAAAAAGACGTCCCTTGGGGTCTTGTAGACATTCCCTCTCATCCAAGTTGGAGGAGAGGGTGAGTTGTTTTGACACAGGCAGCTTTGCGGGGCAGCTCTATTCTCGAGTATTAAATGCCTTTGAACTTGCAGGAGATGTAGCGTGAGCTGCGTGTGTGTGTGTGTGTGTGTGTGTGTGTGTGTGTGTGTGTGTGTTTACTTGCTTGTGGTGTGCGTGTATTTTGGCAGGTGTTCATCCCTCTCCCGTGACTCCAAAGAGGTCCTCACAAAGGTCGTGTCAGAGACTTTGAGAGCCGCTGAATGATTTATCTCCGGGATTTCCTTTTCTGGCTTAGCCAAGTCTTCAAGCTGTCTCTGTTTTAAATACAAGGCGTAGCTCCCTGTTCTGCTGGGTGGTGAATGAGGGCAGCGTCTCCCAGTGGTAGGAATCCTCCTCTGATCTGTGTTAATCATGAATGAATGTAAGGTCTTTTCCTGGATTCCTTGCAAGTGGGAGTTTGTGACACGGGGCACGTTACACTAATTTGTAAGCTGACAGCTGGGCAAGTTTCAAGGCAGGAATGCTGCCCCATACCTCTCAGAGAAGTAGGCCCCCAAATTTTCTGGAGGATCTTGAATTTCATTCTAAGCTAAGCACTGCTTGCTGTTCAACTCAATCATGAGCCGATTCGCAGAACGGCCAGTTTTTCTGCTTCACGAGTGTTTCAGGGAAATGTTTGGCGTGTGCTGTCCTGTAATCCAGAGAAAGGCATTTGTGCAATTTGCTTTAAGTCCTAAAGTGAGCATATACGTTGGTTAACTTATACCAAATATGAGGGTAAGCCAAAAAGTACTGTAACAAAATCATATAAACCTTTATTAAACAACAACAAAATTAAAACGTGACACCCACTCTGTCTAGGTTTACTGCACTTCTGACGGCAGAATTCTCGTCTCTCTCAGCCTTCCTCAAAGAAATCTGCACTCTTCCAATTTGCACCGAGCGAAATGGCAGTTTGGGCATCCCTGAAGGACTCAACTCATATTCCTTTTGGATTTTCTTTGAGTTTGGGGAACAAAAAGAAGTCTGAAGGGGCACGATCAGGGCCGTAGGGTGCCCGGGGTTGAGTTTTCCAGGGAAATAGTTGTACGGTAGCTCGTGCAACTTTATACCTTGTCGTAATGGGAAAAGCAACTCCTCAGTGGGCCGTGCCTAGCCTTTCCCTCACCAATATTATGCTCCATTTTATTAAAATTTCTTCCCAATAAGCCTGTGATCATCCTGCATCTTTTGGGAAAACCTGTCAAGATCATGCCTTTGGAGTTCCAAAAACAGTTGCCGTAACCATCAGAGTTGACCTTTCTGTCTTGAATTCAATGGGTCCCGAAAATCCCCTCAGAAGTCACTGACTGAATCTTTGTTAGAATGTACCTCGAGATGGAGGCTAGTGTACTGCTGAGAGAATTTATCTGCAGCCATCCACCGACCTCAGGGACTTATTTGAACACATTTTACTTGGAATAAACCATTACATGCATGAACTGGGACCCTCCTAGCAATACGCTTGGACTTAGCCTCCCAAGCAGTTGTTGGAAGGGAGAGCCTGTGGGGTGTGCTGGTGTAGCCTGTGCTTGTCCTGCCATTTTGACACCACCGTTTTTGTTTGTTTCCTTCCTCAGAACGAAGTCTTCCTTTGGCTAGATAAGTAGTTCCCAAAGGACATGATTTGTGGCCTGATATTCTGGGAAACAATACGTTCTTTCTAATAACAGCTTGGACAGTTTGTGTGCCAAAGGCCTTAAGTGGTTATGTTTTAAAGCCATTGATTTTGAAATTTCGCAAAAAAAATTAATTATTTCATTTTGTGCATTTGTGACAAGCCTCTTCCTGGGATTCTCATCCCCACCCCCAAGGTGATTCTTATTTAACCAGTTAAAAATAATTATTTTTTATTTCAATAGTTTTGCATCTCATATTTCTAGAGTATTCCCAACTTAGGAAGTAAAATTACATTTCCGGAGTATCAGGTCACAAATACTTTCCATTTGTTTAGAGTGACGAAACAGGGTGAAAAACAAAGCCAAACACATTTGGCGTCAACAGTACACGCCCTGGCAGAGCCCAGGGGTCTTCTGTTCTTCCTTCTTTCAGTTCTTTTCTTCCATAGAATCACAAAGTTAGAGGGGCGCAGGGATTCTCACACAGGGACACACAGACCCTCTCTCCATTTTCTACCGGTCTGCTTTCCCTTCTAGTGATTGTCAGCCTCTGGAGGCTGTGGAGGGGCAGCAGGGGCTCTCAGTCACTGTTAAGTGCCCCCTCACTCGGGGCGGTGAGCGGTGCTGCCTGTGCAATCCAAATAGTAGGGAAGCACGCAGCCACACTTCCTTGGGATGCTGGCTGGGCTGTGTTCCCTGAGGCGTCAGCATCTCAGAATGAGAAAAAAGGCACTGCTGCCACTCCCGCAGGGTTCTGGAGGATGACAGCAGGTGATGGGTGTGGGGAAGGATAGAAAACCTCAGGTCTGTGGCTTGAGGCCATGTGAATAGATTGGAGTTGCCACTCATTGAGCATCTCTTAAACCTAGTATATTTGCTGTCCAGCACAGACCTGTGAGGGAGTTTGTCGTCCCATTCTGTGGAGAAGAGAAACAAGGCACAGAGTTTCCTTGATGCATCCAAGGTCACACCACTAAACAGATTGCCATCGAGTCAGTGCTGACTCCGAGCAACCCCTGTTTGTTTCGGAGACGGCAGCTGTTCATGGGAGTAGAAGGCCCAGTCTTTATCCTGCTGTTGTTAGGGGCCATCAAGGCAGAACCAAACACTGCCTGGGCCTGGGACAGCCTCACAATTGTTATGCTTGAAGCCATTGTTGCAGGCTCCATGCAAGTACAGCTCCTGGGGGACTTTCCTCTCCCTCCCCCTGTCCCCTGCCCCCTGGACAGAGATTGAGCATCTGCACTTCAAATCCAGGATTGTTTGCCTCCAAAACCCATGTGTGTCCCATAGTCCCAATAGCAGAGATTTCAGCGAAATTACAGATATAGAAAGAGATAAATCCAAGGAATGGGCTTTGAGCCAGTGACTGAAGGCCAGCTGTTTATGATCTAAACTGGCCAAATCGGCCAGTTGGAAAATACTGTGCCCGGAGTCTGGTAGGAAGATGAGCATCCCAGAACTGACTGGCATGCCACCGTCTGAAGGCCTTCAGGGCCTTGCCAGCCCCAGGAAATGTGGTGTTTGCCTTCAAGGAAACTATACTTGTATATGCTCATTAGATTCTACGCAGTGTATTTCTATATTTCAGATTGTCGTGTCCCCAGGTTATGCCTTTGCATCAAAAGAGGGGGTCTGAATGAAGCCAGATGCTGACGGGACTAGCTGGTTGTGCTTGATTTACAGGGTCAGTAGGTAAAGGGGCCTGGACTTCCTTGCTCTTTAGGGTGCCTTTTGCAGAGTGGGGTGGAGGATTACTCTTGGTGCACTAGCCTGCCCCAGCCCCCGACAGGGTCTTCCATTCTACCACCATATTGGTGACAGGGAATAGCTTTTGCAAAGTAGTAGCTTCTAAACACTCTTTTCCAAATGACATTAGTGTAGTGTTTTGACAATGACAACTTTCAAGCAAACAACCTAGTGGCCCAACTCTCCAGCCAGGTAGCCGATTCCAGGGGGAGATTCCAGGGCCTCTTCTCACAGGGTCTAGGTCGCTTACCTGAGGCTGTAAATCTTTACTGGACAGACTGCTTGATCTTTCTCCCTTTGGGCAGCTGATGAGTTCAAACTGCTGACCTTATGATTGGCAGCTCAACGTGTAACCTACTATACCATCAACTCCATGGCAGTAGGCTTGGTTTTTTGGTGGTTTAGGATGCCTCTCTGGCAGACCCCATCCTCTTATTTGTGTGGGAGTGTTTACTCATTTGACATGTGAGTATGAGCCCTCTAAATGTGTGCTGTTAGCTTAGGGGAACAGGACCCGGAGGACACATTGCAGTGGATTTGGAAGGTTCACTGAATGAGCCTCCCAGTCTGGATGTGGTGGAGGGACACAGCTTAACTGTGATTCTCTTCCATTCACTCTTGTTTTTTTTCCTTCAAAAAGAATGGAATCCTCTCACCACTGGTCCTGAAGGGTCATCCGCTCTGGATTCCCTGTATTTCCAGTTCCTCTCTGTACCAGTGTACCTCCTCTGGAGGGAGAGTGGGTTGGAAAGAGGGAACCGATTACAAGGAACTGTATGTGACCTCCTCCCTGGGGGACGGACAACAGAAAAGTGGGTGAAGGGAGACGTCGGACAGGACAAGATATGACAAAATAATAAATTATAAATTATCAAGGGCTCATGAGGGAGGGGGGAGCAGGAAGGGAGGGGAAAAATGAGGACCTAATGCCGGGAGCTTAAGTGGAGAGGAAACGTTTTGAGAATGATGAGGGCAATGAATGTACAAATGCGCTTTACGCAATTGAAGTATGTATGGATTGTGATAAGAGTTGTATGAGCCCCTAATAAAATGATTTAAAAAAAAGAATGGAATCCTAACCACCTGTCTCATTCTCTTCTCCTTTTCAAAGGTGGATGAAATGGGGAGGGAGAATGTGTGCTGACTAAGCAAGGAGTAGAGTCTTTTAGAAGGGTCAAATTGGGTTACAATTATTACTACAATAAAACTTCGGGGAGTGTAAATAAGATGCTATCTAAGATCTAGTTTATTTCAGAAAATGTAGGTATGATCAGACTCCAGAAGAAACAAAAATCTTGGGCAGATTTTTGTTGTTTGAATTGTTAAATATCAATTTAGTCCTTACCTTGGGCTCTTGGCAGCTACAAGCCTTCTTGTGGTGTAGCGCAGACACAGCTGGTGTAGCTCTACCCGTGTTCTTGTGACAGTATGGCCAAGTGGTTGGCACTATGCCCTAGGGTTCTCCATGCTATGGTTTGACTGACGCTTGGCTCTGTCATTGACCTGGTAGGTGACTTTGAGCAAATCACTTTACTTCTTTGGGCTTCAGTATCTTCATCTGTAAATTGCAGATAATAGCAGCGCAGATCCCCTGGGTTTGTTTTGAGGATTAGATATGGGATGTATGCCACGTAAGGAGCACTGGTGGCACAGTGGATTAAGCACAAGGTTGCTAACTGAAAGGATTGCAGTTCAAGCCCACTAGCCATTTCATTAGAGAAAGATGAGGCTGGCCCTGTAAAGAGCTTTGGCCTCTGAAACCCTAGGGAGAAACTGCTCTATCCTCTAGGGTTACTATACATTGGTATCAACTTGACTGCAGTGGGTGGGTGGTTTGTATGTCAAGTGTTTAGTACACAGGAGGAGCTGCAAAAATAGTGGTTATCATTTTAATGTTGTGTTAGGCTGGGTTGACTAAAGAAACAAATCCAGTGACACTCATATATATGAGAAAGAGCTTTATATCAAGACATAATTATATATCAAGAAAACATCCAAGCCCAGTCCAGCTCAAGTGTCTGAAAGTCTGCTACAAGTCTGTAAGTGCCTTTTCAGAGACATGCAGTCACAGGCAAGGATGCAGACTGCAGGGAGATCCCAGGCCAGTGGGTGCAGAGTAGCATGGATCCAACGTCTGTGGAGACATGGTGGAATTCCAGCAGCTCTCGGGGTGGCCAGCAAGCAAGAAGGTGGAGGGGGAGAGTGCTCCTATGAGAAGGCCACAAGTCCAGGGTGTGACCTGATTGACAGTTTGGACTCCTCTCTTACACTTTCATACATATTCGAGTTGACACAAAATCATCTAAGTACGTACCACAAATGTCATATCAGAGGTAATCCTAAATAGTGGGAAAGTTTTGATTTAGAATCCAATGACTTTAAGCCCAAACTCTATTACTTTCCAATTGTGTGAGACATTAAACACATTCTGGAGTTTCTTGTTCTTCATTCATAGAGTGAGATTGATAATCCTCAATTGTTAGCCTCAACTGGGTTGTTACGATGATGCATGTAAAAATATTTCATCTGTATTGAAACATACCCAAGTAAATTGTACTATTCCAATCAACTTAGTTAGATGGGTGGGTGGGTAGATGGATGGAGGTGCACGCATTCATATGTGCTAATAATGAGGTCCCATTATTAGCCTGCTGGTGAAGCCCAAGCTAGATCAGGCTGAGAGCTACACGTTTTCTGCTAGGTCACTCCAAACTTTCTCTATGAAAGTCATCTAGGTGCCATTAAGAATCCATTGAAAAGTTCACAAAGGGATAGAAGTAAGAGACATTTATTAAATATTCTGGCCCAACCCTGATGTTTAGAGGCCTAGATATTGTGGGCCAGCTCTTTATATCATATATCCTGGGGGAAGGGAGTGGGGGAGCAATGCTATTTCAGTGGTTTGCAACATCTTATCTCTTGTGTCCTCAAAGCAAAAGCAAAGTGTATTGACTGCAGAGAGAAATAGAACACTGTTAGCTCCATGTTATATGGCTAGTGTATCACTTGGGATGCTATGATATGCATGGAAAAACCCCAATTCAAATGGGCTTCAACATTAAAGAATTAATTATACTGCTCAAATATTTGGAAGTCTAGAGTTAAAGGCTTTATTTAGGAACTGTTTCCTCTCTTATTTTCTTGCCCCTTCCTGTCGTTTGTGATGGTTGGATCTTGAGGCTGGTAGTGAAATCATTATAGCAAAGCCAGTTCTCAGATTTTCATAGAATAATTTTCAAAGAAGGGAGAAGCCATTTCTAATCCAGCATTCCAAGCAAGAACACTGCAGTTACTTAACTGTAAGCCTTAACCTAAGAAAGTCAATTCTTATGATGTGGCCCCTTATGAAGGGATCTCTGAAGATATGGGTGCTATAGCAAATTGTGGTGAATAATTGAGATGTTGCCCAGCTATCAGAAAGAATAATGTCTGGGGTCTTAAAAAGCTTGCTTTAAAATAAGCAGTCATCTAAACCAGGTGTCAGCTAAGTCTACACACAAGGAGCACACCAGCCAATGTGATCCAAGGGTTGTAAATAATAAAATCCAAGCTCAGAGGATAACAGTGAAAGGCCAAAATTGATCTGCAGAGTATCCAGGGGGATTAAACCTCTATTGAAGTCCCTCTGACCTTTGACCAGAGAAGGGGATAGGAATAGCCTTCCCCTCAGATAAAGTGCATTGGAAAGTGGATTAATGTACATATCTGTCACTGAGTCAATTCTTACTCATAGTGACCCTATAGGACAGGGTAGAATCGTCATGGGGGTTTCCAAGACCATAAATCTTTATAGAAGTAGAAAGACTTCTCTTTCTCTGCCTAGTGGCTGGTTGTTTTGAACTACTGACCTTGTGGTTGGCAGCCCAATGCATTACTTCATCACCAGGGCTCCTAAGCAGTTATAGTTGGGTTAAAATTTACATTGTATCCTTGTTTTCCCTTTTGACCCATTTTTAAGTTGTTCCAGATTTTATTATTTCCTGCTTTCTTTTAGATTGAGTTTTTTTTGTGTGTTTTGTTTTGTTTGGTATGATTTTCTTTATATTAAGTCCAAGATAGGTAAACCTATTGCTACAGTAACTTGTGTAGTAGTTTCTTAGGGTTCTGGCATGGAAGGTTGAGGGGATAAGCGGAGCTAATATTAATGAGTACAAGAATAAAGAATAGGTTCTAAAGCTGTGGTGATGATTGCATGACTCTTAGAAACATTTAATTGTATGGCACTTGAATTATATGCCAGTACAAAACCCCAAACTGCAGCCATTCTGATTGGACCACCTGGGTCACATGACCACGTCTGAATCTGTGACTGTGTCAAGTGATTGGAATGTTTGACACTGGAAAAAATGTAACACGATGCCCTTTTTCACGAACTCATGCTTTCATTTGGGGGAAATAGCACTGTGTATTATGAAAATGCACTACTTACATTAACATGCAGTTGCTATGTTAGTGATAGTTAGTGATAGTTTAAAATCAATAGTTACCTCAGTAAGTGGTGAAAGATTGCATCCATCTAAGCCCAAGCTCTGTGGTGTGCTCAGTGACTTTAGGAGCATAAAGGACTGTGGGGCCAGTAAGCTTGCCAGCTGTTGGCCTTAGAGAGCTCCTAATGTACTGAGGTACTGAGCTTTCTGCGGACACACCATCACCACCACCGCCAAATAACCCCAAACAAAACAGAACTCTCCTACAGCATGCCCTTCCACGATTGCAGGTTCCAAGTGCCTGATGTGATTTCAAATGAAAACAGAAACATCCAGTGTGTAAATGGAAAATGTGCGTATGTATTTTTGGAGTCTTAGTAGTACCTGTGTGTGTGTACATCACAATGCTTGAATAAGCATTCCCCAATTGCACCTTCCTCTCTGGCCATATATTGATTTTTTCCCAACTGTAATAATTTGGTAAATCAACATTTTATATTGAGTCTACTCTTGATTCTGAAAACTTCCCATCAGTGAGGCATTGAATGTTTAAAACAAGAACTATTTGAATATGGTATGGGTCCCTTGAATGCTTTAGTTTTTTCTTCTTTTTCTGAGTAGGCATTTTGAGAAAAATTAAAAACAGTGCAGGAATGGAACTAGCAGAATTGTCTCATGGAGACCCTAATGTGAGATCCATACACATAGGGACAGTGCCGGGATGATGACACAGCCCCGAGTCTGTTCCCACCTAATGTGATACAAGATTTCAAGTTGCTCTTCCCAGATTTCTCAGAGAGAGAGAGAGTGGAGTCCAGAGATGGGAAAATAGAGGATTATGATCAAGAGCCATTAAGGCAGATTTGCAGCTGAGGTTTGCAACTTGGCTCAGGATAGAGTCTGAGTTCAGCTCTGAGCTCAGAGTCTGGGGTGTGAGGGTAACGTTTCTAAAGTTTGTTTGACTCTCCTGTGTGCTTGTTAAAATGCAGATGCTGATTCCGGAGGTCTGGGCAGGGCCTGAGATGGGCCTTTCTAACATTGCTCCAGGGGTGGATCCTTGCTGCTGGCCTAGGGCTGTATTTGGAGGAATTCAGTGTTAATAGGGTTTATCTCATGTTAATATTCCTAATTTCCTTGAATGTAGACACTTCCATTTTGGTCCTTATTTCCCTCGGTATTGCCTCACCTGGAACCTTTTCCTCAGCAGATGTTTAATAAGCATTTGAGTGAATCCATGCATCCATCCATGCATCCATCCATGCATCCATCCATGTATCCATCCATCCATCCATCCATGCATGCATCCATCCATCCATCCATCCATCGAGGTGTGTCTATCACAGGAACACTGTAGTGCTTACTGAATTCTGGTGCTGAAATGCTTTTCTTACACTCCCTGACCTGGGCAAATTAAGAGACTGCTTTTTAAATAGGATTTCTCATAATGGCCAATCTGATGAAATGCTGAATATTCCCAAGAGCACATGGGGGTCCCAGGTTAGGGAGGGCCTACCCATCCCTCTGGGCCATGTTTTCCATTCTTGCTTTCCTGTATTCTGTACTCTTGGTGACCTGACAGATGAACTCAGGTTAAATCTCGGCACAAACAAGTCGCCGAGTAAAAGCTAGCAGGGCCTGGAAGCCTCCAGAGGCATAGTTCGCCCAGCTGTTCTCTCTTTCAGAGTTGACCCCCGGGGACAGTGACCCCAAGGACAGTGCAGAATGCATTCTGGGTGTAACAGAAAGTTCTGGAGCTGTTTGCTATGATGGTTTTGCCCCAAGGTGCAGGAGAGAAATGAGACTTAAAAAAAGAAAAGAAGAAAATGATGAAACTCATTTGAAAGGAAGGAGCATTTGTATAAACCAAGCAACTGTTTTTCAAAAGTGAATGAGTAAAGGTTTTGGAAATCACATCAGTATTATTCAACAAACAATTGTTAAATGTCTTCATTACTTAGAGTTGTGATGGATATACAACATCATTCAAAGAACAGAAATCTATTTTTTCACAGTCCTGAGGTCAAAAGTCCAAATGAGGGTGTTGGTTATGTTAAGCCCTCCTTGTCTCATGATATGAGCCTTATAGGTAGTATGGGTATTCCTTAGTGTCTTCACTCATAGACAATACTCAAATGACATCTGTCTTACTTCCTGTGTGCATGTTTTGGTGTCTGAAACTGATCTTTTTAGAGCTCAGAAGTGAGTAGTTTTAGAACCCACCCTTACCTTCACCTAATTAATAGAATGAAGAAATCCCTTTTTAAAAGAAGGTGATCTCCACAGGCTTTGGGGGGAGGTCACAATTTAATTCATACGATTAAATATTTTCTGTGTGCAATCACAGAGCTAGGAATCAGAGACATAAAAATGAAATCAACTATAAAGATGCTCAAGGTCAATGCGACGAATAATACAAAAGTATAAAATAGTGATGCAATGACAAAATAGCAAAGGTAGAGACAGGCATGCACAGGGAAAGGACCAAGAAAGGCCTCAAGGTCAGACTGGGACATCAATAATTGGTGCATCTGGGTAAGGGTAAAGGGCAGGTAGAAGTCAACTTGTTGAAGAGGGCAAAGGATATTTCCAGCAAGGGATCAGTAGGTCTAAACTTCTGGTTGGATGGCATGGAGGAAGGGAGGCTATAGGATGAGGTTCAGATGGTTGGTTTGGGGATAACTTTCACCAGGAGAGATAAGACTGGGACAGTGAAAATGTGGAGCACTTTCATGAACAATTATGAAGAATTTCAAGATGGTGACAGCAGAGCCTTCAATTAAGTGCGGAACCTTTCTAAGCATGGGTCCCTGTGTTAGACAGGGTTCTCTAGAGAGATAAAACCAAATTGCTGATAATTTAATATATTTATTTTTAAAGATAATTAGATATATAACAAGAAATGAACTGTTAAATCATATACAGATAAATATATAATACAAGAAATAAACAGTTAAATTATAAAGCACTACAAATGGCTCAATGCAACTCACTCCCGTGAGAGAGAGTTGTGAGAGACTAGCAGTCCTTCAAGTCTAGTCTGCTGCCAGATCTTCCTCTATTTATAGAGAGAGCTAGGCTATGTCAGCACAGCAGCCAATCACAAGGCAGGTCACCAACTGCCAGCCAGGTTACTAACTGCCAGTCCCCAGCTCCAGAGATGTCTTAAAGGGACCTCAACTTACAGCGACACAGTCCACAGGCTAGGATTCGCACAGGTAGTGTAGCCTTTAAGTTGAGGCACAGAACAAGCAAGGCAGCTGCACACTGGCCCCATGATCAAAGAATGACAGACAAGAAAGGCGAGACTCACCTAGCCATTTATCTCTCTGCTCTTCAGTTAATCCCACTTGTGTTTATCGGCCAGGCTGGCACAATGAACTATCTCAGATGAGGTTCAGATGGTTGGTTTGGGAGATAACTTTCACGAGGAGAGATAAGACTGGGACAGTGAAAATGTGGGGCACTTTCATGAACAATTATGAAGAATTTCAAGATGGTGACAGCAGAGCCTTCAATTAAGTGTGGAACCTTTCTAAGCATGGGTCCCTGTGAACAAGTGCAGGTTGTACAATCATGAAACCATCCCTGAGGAGAAACAGGATGGAGAAGAGAGGATTTGCTCAGCTGTGGCTTATTGACTTTGAGGTGCCTACTGAAGGGTATCTGAATGGAGAATTTTCAGTAGGTGGTTGGATATAAGGCAGGAAAGTCAGCAGAGAGGTCTTAATCTTCCTGCCCGAGTCAGGACTAGTGAATGAAAAAAAGACCTTTCTCAGTTTTAAAATTCCGAGTTACAATGCATAGGGCTATCACTTAGGAAATTACCCTTTTAGGCAGACTTAAGGTCACTGCCATCGAATAGTAGATTATGACTCATAGCAACCCTGTAGGACAGAATAGAACTGCCCTGCGCGCCTCGCAGAATAACTCTTTACAGGTGCAGAAAGCCTTATCTTACTCCCAGTGAGCAGCTGGTGATTTTGAACTGCTAACAGACCATACATTTTAAAATCATATAAAAAGGATATAAATTTAAAGTAAACTTAACGTTCTTGGAGGACCGATTTTTCAAGTTATGCTGCAATAGTTTCTTCTGTACGTAATATTTGTTTATTCTTCAGATACCCTCTATAGTAACATTTTGTTTTCTACTTAGTTTTCTTGGGGGTTATGTTAGGCCAGGTTGACTAGAAAAAAATATCGAAGGACACACACACACACACATACACACACACACACACGAGAGCTTTATATCAAGAAGTAGTTATATAGCAGGAAAACATCCTAGCCCAGTCCAGATCAAGTCCATAAGTCCGATACTAGTTCATAAATCCCTCTTCAGAATCATGCAGCTATATGCAAGGATGCAGAATACAGGAAGATCACCAGCTGGTGGGTGCAAAGTCTTGTGGATCCAATGGCAGTCGAAGAATCTCTAGGGCTCTCACAGGTCTCCATGTGGCATCAACAGGAAGGTGAAGGCAGAGAGATGGGGGTGGGTGGGGTGGGGTGTGAGGTTCCCAGGACCCTCCCAGGTCACTCCCACAAGGAGGCACCTTCAGGCTGTGACCTGATTGATGGGCTAGACCCCTCCCCTATACTTCAAGTTGACACGAAATTATGTAACTACCGCAGGGGTTATTGTGAATATTAATTAAGATAAATTCCAGTCTAAAGAATTGTCTAAGGACATGATCTAATATTAGTAACTTAATGACTTGCATCTTGGCTATACAATAGCGTTTGTTCTGAATATCTCTATGCTCTATGCTTAGGTTTGAAATGTGATTATTCTGTCACAGGGGAAAGCAATTAGCATGTTAACAAATCAGAGTTTGGTTTATTATCTCTCAGCTCAGATGCATAATTTGTTGCTCAAGGCTGTAGACCTTGAATACAAATGCTGGTCTGGAAAGGATTGACTGCACCAGGGTCTTCAGATGCAAAAAGAGAAAATTCAAACATGTATCATTTACTATTAGATGTCAGAGTAAAATTAAGGAGTCTTAAAATCCTAATTTTAAGTAACTAATTATCCTTATTACTAGAAGAAAGGACAAAAACATAACTAACAAATTGGCTAATACTTCTTCCTAGATGTTATTTATTTAGCAGGTTTATAAACCAATGAGTTAGGGGACTGGGCGTGGGGTGGCAGAGTGACTCAGTGGTGGAATTCTTGCCTTTCTTGTGGGAGACCTAGGTTTGGTTCCTGGCCAGTACTGTATACCTTACGTGTCATCATCTCCTGTCTGTCAGTGGTGGAGGCTTGTATGTGGCCATGAGGGGGAACAAGTTTCAGCTGAGCTTCCAGCATGAGAGAGTAGCAAGAAAGACTTGGCAATCTACTTCCAACAATCAGTCACAGAAAGCCTATAGATCATAATAGTGCAGTTTGCCACTCATCACAGGAATGGTGCCAGAGAAGGTGGTGTTTTTATTCCTTTGTGCATGGGGTCACCTGGCATCCATGACCAACTTGATTGTGATCACACAGTACACATATTGCTGCCCACTATTTGAAGGCAGTGCTTGTTCTGTGACATATGTCTGTGTGTAGAAGTCCTTCACAGTGGTGTTGGGTAGTAACTGGCTCTAGGTTGATCAGCACCCTCTCTTGTCACTTATATTCTTGATATACTTGAGCGGTATGGTAGTTCTTTTCCTGAACCTTCTTGGTAATCCAAATGATGGGATTCTTTTCCACTGAAAAATTTTTTTAAATGTCTAAAAAATGATGATGAAGTATGTGTAACATAAAACTTTGGTACAATGTGTACAACATAAAATTTGTCACTTTAGCCAATGTAAAACATACAATGCAGAGGCATCAATTATATTTACAATGTGTGTAACCATCACCATTCTTTGTCCATAAAGCTTTTCATCACGTCAAAAGCTTTGTACCCAGTAAGTAACTACTTTCTAATCTTCCTCCCCCAGCCCCAGGTAGCAGTGGTTCTGATTCTACGTTCGGGCTCTCTCTATGTGCCTACTATAGAATAGTTCATATATGTGGGAAGCATATGACATCTGCCCTTTTGCGTCGGGCTTGTTTCTTTTAGCATGATGTTTTCAAGTTTCTTTCTTTCTTTTGTTGTTGATGTTTTCAAATTTCCAATGACAACTTTCTCTCTTTTTTTTAAAGCACCAGGGAGACACCATAAACTGACCATGTTTCTGGATAAAGAAAGTGTAATGATGCCAAAGAACCGCCACTTTTAATGCTTCCCCATCTACTTTCTTTTATCCAAGAAAGTATGTGGCTGAATGCATAGCCAAACAAGAATTGCATTTGACTTTTTATACATATATTTTGAATATGTTGCTACCGTACATCACTAGACAACGGAAAGATCTTTAACCTTTTTCTTAATGTCTTTGACCTGGTACAAGGAGCCCTGGTGATACAGTGATTAAACGGAAAGGTTGGCGGTTCAAGCCCACCAGATGCTTCATGGGAGAAAGATGTGGCAGTCCGCTTCTGTAAAGAGTTACAGACTTGGAAGTTCCATGGGGCAGTTTTATACTAAGAGTAGGAATCATTTTAATGGCAGTGGGTTTAGCATGGAACAGATATTGATTGTAGTTTGAAATTTCAGATGAATTCTCAAGAAATTAGAAAGACTCAAAAAAAAAAAAAGGCTGATGAAAGAATTCTCTATAGGTGACTTATTTTGGAGCTTTGAGGCTGATTCTGAAAGAAGACAGGATAGCCATTCCAGAACACGGTATTTAGAGGAGCCCTAGACAAATATGAGGACAAAGTTACATCCCTGGTGGAGTCTTTTTGCTTCCAAAGTGTGGGCTTAGGAATAATGAAATATCCAGGTTCTTTCATACCATCTGGATCCTAGTCAAGAACAATGTCACCTTGTGCTCCGTACCTTCTCGGGAGATGTCTTTTGGTTGAGGGACATTATGACACAGGGTGAGGGGTGGTGGTGGGGAACGAGTTCTTTTGCCTACAGATTTGAAAACACCTTGTCTTCACCAGGTGTGGATGGCAACTTCCTGGTTCAGTGCTGAAGAAGGAGGAGGAGGAGGGGGAGGAGGGGAGGAGGAGGAGGAGGAGGAGGGGAGGAGGAGGAGGGGGAAAAGGAGAAGGAGTCGGTTGTGCAATAATTCAAGGGCAGCAGCGAAGTCTGAGTTTGCAGCGCCAGCAGTAGTGTGGTAATTTGAGAATAGCAAAATAGAAGAATAAAGCAGATTTTAATCATATACCACAGAGAGCAAGGTGGTTTAGGTTTGTCTCCAAATTGTACTTCCATTAGAGAAAGCGTTTTTTTTATTCAATGTATATTGTTAAGGATTCCTTTCTCTATTACCCCGGCCCTTTTGGAGTAAGCTCATTGGTAAATGCCTTTTCTCTCTGCATTAATATATCTGTATCAGATATAAAACACTTCCTGGGTGTTCCTGGAAATGAGGAGAAAAGGAGGGAAGAAAGAGAGACAGACAGACAGACACACACACATACATACATACACAGAGAGAGAGAGAGAGAGAGAGAGAGAAATTTTTAGATTCAAGATCTTACTCTTCCAAAGATTTTAGTTGAAGGAAGCATTGAAGCCTTAAGAGAATGTCTTCTCCTACTTTCCATCCATCTGTCTGCCCATTCATTTATTAACCCATCTACTCATCCATTCACCACCTACCCACCCATTCATTTACCCACTCACCTGCTCAGCCATTGAACCTCTCCTCGCCCACCTGTTTGTCCATCCTTTTACCCAACAAACAATTTCTGAGCAACTCTGTCGGGGACCACCCTGGGTATGAGGACTACGAAGACAGATAAGAATATGATCTCTCCAGTCTAGTAGCGGAGACAGCCGCATAAACAGATCCAAGGCAGGACTACTAGAATTGTAGAAAAATGCCAGGGTGTTACTGAAGTACCCGGAGGAGCCAGTAGCAGAGCCAATGTGTGGCTTGGGGAAAGGCATAACCTTCCTTTATTCTACTCCTGAACATGATGCTCTTTGAAATGGTCTTTTGATATTTTCCCAGTCACCTTTAAAGTGTGAATAACAGTATCTTTAAGAATGTTGCTATTTTTCTTGGAAATTCCCAGCAAAAACTGTACCTTGCTATAAAATATAGTTACAAGATATCACCCACCCCCTCCTCTGCTTCTTACCAGATGTTCACCCTGAAAATCTCTCCTATATTGACATTTTTGAATGGTCAGTGGAGGCACTTAATTCAGCCTGGGAAGGGCAGAGAAGGGTTTTTGGAGGTGTCGATGTCTGCAATGAATGTTGAAAAATGAGTAGACACGGTTCAAGAAAGAAGGGCTTACAAGTTAGGGTGTTATTGGGCAACTCAAAGGCAATACATGATAATTTCATGTGTCCGCAGACAGGGTCATACTATACTCTACCACTTGGCAATTACCTCTGCCAGGTCAATGTGAAATGGGGTTCTGGAGCCCAGAAAACAATCTTAGGCACTATTTGTGAAAGAGTTAAGACAGTCCCTGGGTGGTAGAAATGGTTACCACTCTTGGTGATTCAGTGAAAGATCAGAGGGTCCATGTACCCAAGGCTACATTGGAGGTTGTGAGTTCTTCATTCAGGTTCTCAGCTTGGATGTGTTCATGCGGTGGTCATGGTCCCTACAGTGAGCTTATAATGGAGAGATCAGGAAATGGGGGGAGCTTTCCGTGGTAACATGCCCCACATTAGCCTGTTTGTGTAGATCTGAGCACAAGCAGGGATGACTTAATGCAGGTTGTGGGGGAGTCAGGAAATAAGGATGAGAGAGAGGTGCGAGGAATGGAGACTAGCCCTTTATTCACTTGAGGTCACAGCTAGCCACTAGAACACTTGCAATGGCGAGCATGTCCTGGGGCTGTGCTGCTTGATCTGGAAGCCACTACCCTCCTGTGGCTATTGAGCATTGGATATGTGACTGTAGGCAGTCCCTCAGGTTACAAGGTTAGACTTCACAGACAACTTGCTCTTGCATTTGATTTTATGTCAATTCACCCTCTCTTTGAAACATGTGAACTAAATCATTAAAAAATTTTTATTGTAAGGCAATTGTCAATTTACAGAGTAGGCCTCAGTCTTACATTCAACAATTCACATACACCATGTTCCACAATATCCATTACAATTCCCTCAATGTACCATCACCTATCTACTTTCTCCCAATGTTTTCTGTTTCCTCTCCTCATTTCCTGAGCCATTTTAATCTTGTACTTGGTGAAATGCTGCCCCTTTGATCTCAGATGGTTGATTATTCTAATGTATGCCTGCCTCACTAGTGTTATTTCCCATTACAGACTGCCTGTTGTTTGGCTGAGAATTGCATTATGGGGGTGAGTTCAGTTCCAAACCTGAAGGGTGATTAAGGGACATAGTCTCAGGGGTTCCACCAATCTCTATCCGACCAATAACCCATCTCTTCTATGATTTTGAGTTTATTCTATATATTTTCTAATGCTATACTAGACTTCTAGTGGGCCTCCTTTCAGAGCAGTTGATAGTGGTAACCGAGCACCATCTAGTTCTTCTGGTCTCAGGGTTGTGGAGACTGATGTTTGGTGGCTCATTTGTCCATTAGGCTCATAGTTTGCGTGTTTCTTCAATTTTTGTCATTCTTTCCCCTAGATGGAGAGGAGAGACCAATAATTGTCCCTTAGATGGTTGCTTAGGAGCTTTTTATTTTTATTTTTTATTTTTTTTAACTTTTGACTTTCTTTTTTTAAAAATCATTTTATTAGGGGCTCATACAACTGTTATCACAATCCATACACACATCAATTGTGTAAAGCGCATTTGTACACCATTCTCAAAACATTTTCTCTCCACTTAAACCCCCGACATTAGGTCCTCATTTTTCCCCTCCCTCCCCGC
>NW_022111329.1:467335-491900 GCF_000313985.2 Echinops telfairi | reverse complement strand
TGTATTTAGGCTTGTATGTATGCCCTTTGACGCTATACTTCTTGATAGCCGGGCACCATCAGCTTTCTTCACCACATTTGCTTATTCACCTGCTTTGTCTTCAGCGGTTGTGTCAGGAAGGTGAGCATCATAGAATTCCAATTTAATAATAAAAAAAGTATTCTTGCGTTGAGGGAGTACTTGAGTGGAGGCCCAATGTGCTCAGGAGCTTTTTAAGCCCCAGTTGCTGCTCACCAAAGAAGTCATAGAACACTGTCTTTATAGACTATGTAATTGTAGCAAATTGTTAATTCCAATCACTTAAATTTGTGATACAGGCAGATTTTAAACCATTAGAAAGGCTAAATAAGAACCATTTGGACTTAGCTACAAATTCGATTTAAAGACACTCTGAGGAACAGATGTTGCTTGTAATCTCGGGATGACTGCCTGTACTGGGATTGAGGAGTTTCATTTTCAATGCTGTTTAATTTTAGTTGATTGAAATTTAAATAACCATATGTGCCAGTGGCTACCATAGTGGATGGCACAGCATGAGCCTTCAAACTGGTTAACACTGGAAAGAGAGGAGAATTGAGAGTCTGTGTCAGAAAGTAGTACTTGAAAACTTAACTGCTTTATTCAGTATAACCAGTTGAATCAAGTCTGATTCATGTGTGTCAGCATCGAACTGTGCTCAAATCGATTTTTCAGCAGTAGATCACCAGGCCTTACTTTTCTGAGACCTTTTTGTGTGGCCTGAAACCTCCAACATGCAGTTAGCAGTTGAGCCCACCGACTTGACAGCAAGAGGGCACTTTGTTTTATTCTTGTTTCACAAACTTCTATGCAATTGGAAGTGTGGCAAGCACATACTACACTTGAGAACAATAAGGAAGGCTAAAGGAGTCAATGCACTTTTAGTCTTAGACAAGACTTAGGAATTTGGAAAAGTTTGAGAGTTTTAGTCTAAGACCTGTGTTTTCCTCAGGGGCACCTGATGAGTGACAGGGAGTTTGGGACCAAAACCATTGAACAGTGCTGTTTTCATTTTGTGTTAAGATGTTATTTGTTTGCATGTACTTGGTTAGTGTCACCATGTTTTCTCTTTGGTAGTATCTAGAATAAGGGACATGCAATGATTTAGGAAAAGGAAATTCATTCCTAATGCTCATTATTTTTGATAAAGACACTGGGCCTTTCAAATTGGCCAGTTTTCCTCGGTCATTTATTTGGGAAATATCATGCTTTCTCTTTAATAATGCTTCTAAAAGCACATACTATGTATTCAAATAGAACAAAAGATACCCTAATGAAAAATAAATCACCCTTCCTAACCGACTCCAGGTATATTCCTCAATGATCACCCACTTTCTACAGATTTTCTGGGGAGGGGGGAGATAGTGGTGCTGCAAGTGGGTAGCACATTCTTCCAGAACTTTCTTGTGCCTTCTAGAAATGCTAGAGCAGACTTCTGTTTCTCTCAGCTCCTTTATTCTCTTTGGTAGGTTTGTATCTGTGCTGGGTGTGTGGTGGGCTTTTGAGTACCCCTCTTTGTGATACAGTACGAATGAATGATGAACTCTCAGTGTCCTCCCCCTCTCTCGGCCTGCCTCTGGGTCTTGTAGTCTTAAGATGCTTTTAAAGAGGACCGTTCCTCCCAAGGGTCCCATTTAAAATTCCCACCTCCCTCAGCAATGTGCAAATAGGCATCGATGCTTAAAAGCATCTGTTAGGTGAGGTTCTTTCTAAGGAAGAGTTCTCACTTAGATCCTCAAAGACTGTGGAGAATGAGGAGCAAGAAAATAGGAGCCTGGCCTGGGTGGTGGGTGCAGAATGGAGCCGAAAGGAAGGAACCAGAGGGGTTTACTCAGAGGCAGGCTGTGAGCATGGTCTGTAAACTGGGCATGCAGGACTGGCACAGTCCCTGCGCTGCTGCTGGAGCCCATTTAGGCAGGAGGGCTTTGCAGAGTGTAGCTCCGTTTTCCAATCAACCAATTGATGAGCTAGTCAGCATTTATGAATAATTCTTATGCCTCACCACACACCCCATGTAATTGTTCTTTTTGAAGCAGCCCTCCCTGCCATTCTCCATCACATTACCCAGACCACTTTTGTTAGCGCATTTATGGTATTTGTTAACTTCTTCGCGCTTGGTTTTCCTCACTAGGTGGGAAGCCTAATGAAAGCACAGGCATTGCTACATGCCAGTGCACAAGGTGTCCACTGTCTAGGGCATGCCCCGTGTCTAGAACATCCCACATCTAGAACATCCCCAATGTCTAGAACATGCCCAGTGTCTAGAACACTGTAAAAATCAGGTTAACTGAAGCTAAACCAGTGAACCCATTTCATCAGATAATCATGGTAACAACAGTGATGTTGGTAGCTGCCACTGAGTTGGCTCAGCGAAACAGAAATATGTTGCCTATTTCTGCACCGTCTTCATGATCGTTGGTATGCTCAAGTTCATTGCTGTGGCTATTGCATCACTTGAATGTCTTCCAGCACTGTGCTGGGCACTGATCTGTTAGGAGGGAAGGTTTTCATTAGTTGTTTGCAGAAGTAGATCCCTAGTTCTTTCTTCCTCTTCTTAGTCTGGGAGGCTCTGCTGAAACGTGTCCACTACAAGTAACCCTGCCGGCATTGGACAGACTGGTGGCATAGCTGCCAGCATGATAGCAACATGGAAGCGATCACAGTATGATGACTCTTAATTGAGCACCTACTATGTGCCAGTTCTTGTGCTAAGCACCTTTCATCTCATTTAATCCCCAAGAGCAGTCCTGGGAAGTGGGAATTCATATGTCCAATTTTACACGAAAGGAGAATGAGCCACAGATATGTTAATATTAGGACTTGCCTCTAATCACACAGCCAATAAGTGATGGGTGGAGATTTGAACCCAGGTCTGTCCAAGACTGGGAAGTTTAACAAACTAAGCTGCAACCCTGTGACTGTTGTCAAGTTCTCAAACAGTAACTTTAGCCATGAAAACAAAACGCAACCGTAAAACTAAAACCAAAAAACCCAAACTGCCATCAAGTCAATTCTGACTCATAGTGACCTCGTAGGACAAAGTAGAACTGCCCCTGTGAGTTTCGAACCCTAAATACTTACACGAGTAAAACACCTCCTCTTTCTCCTGCAGAGAGGCTGGTGGTTTCAAACTGCTGACCTTGTGGCTAGCAGCCCAACCTGTAACCCATTAATTATACCCCCAGGGCTCCTAACTTCAGACAGTAGCCCTGAAAAAGAAGCAGATTTCTGCCTTCCAGGTGAATGCTGGGAGCTGGTGGCAGACGTAGCACTTGCTCTTCAGGAATTTCGAAGGCACCTCCCACACAGCCCTGCCAGCAGCCGCTTATCCCTGACCTGAATTCATGGCAGATATTTTGAGTAGCTGGGAATTATTTAGGTGCCGAGGCAGAAATGCTTCCTTGTATTGAATCCTAGCTAAAAAATGTGTGTGAAAGTAGTCAAGAGGTTCAGCAGTGCCTTATTTATTTTTTTCTGGTAATGGATGGTGGAGACAAACCCTCCAGCAATCAGCCATGTGGTTTACTTTTGTGATGACTCTCCAGATGGCACCTGAGTGCTTGGGAGTATATTTATTTTTATTATGTCATATTTTGCAAAATACCTGATAGCCACGTCCACCATTCTGGGTGCCCAGAGAGTGCTCAGTTTGATCCATTTCCCCACCAGGACAGCTTCAGTGGGGGAGAACTAAGACTTGTAATGAGTACCCTGGTCTCCGCAAACTCCCTCCTTCTCTGATCCAACTCTGAGTCTCACTGCTTTCTTTCCCTCCTCCTCAGCTCGGAGGCCTTTGGGGACCAATCGAGCTCATTATTGTGAGTTTACGCCTCACGTTCTCTTTCCTAAGATTCAGTCTCCTTGGTCTCTCCTAAGTAAGACACTCAGCAGGGAAGGACAAGGCCTCCCCAGTTTCTCACTGAGTCAATGCACCCCCCCAAACAAACAAACAAACAAACAAACAAACAAACAAACCAAACCTAAACCCACTGCCATTGAGGAGATTCTAACTCATTGCAGCCCTATGGAACAGAGCAGAACGGCTTCCTAGGGTTTTTGAGGCTTGTGTTAGGCTGGGTAGACTAGAGAAACAAATCCACAGAAACTCATATGTATAAGAGAGAGTTTTAGATAAAGGATAAGTGTACATTCAGAAAGCATCCCAACCCAGTCCAGTCCCAGCCCATCAGTCTGACTTAGCTCACATGTCTGACACTGATGTACAAAGTCCTCCTCAAACTCACAAAACACACACAATGATGCCGACTGCAGCAGGATCACATGCTATTGGGTAGGAAGTCTTTGAATGCAGTGGTGGTGTAAGCATCTCAGCCCTGGCAGGGGCCTCCACGCGGCTTCTCCAGCACCCAGGGCTGCATCAGGGTAGTTCATGTGGCTTCCCCTCAGGGGTTTCTCCTAGGAAGTGAGCCTTGCCAACTAAGGCAGCCGCACACTGGTCCGGTCATCAGAGAAAAAGAGGAGAGACCCAGAAGGGCGAGCCTCACCGCGCCATTTATCTCGCTGCCCTTCAATTCATCCCACATGTGTTTAGTGGCCAGGTTGGCACAATAAACCTTAACTATCTCAAGGCGGTAAGTCTTTACAGAAGGAGGCTGTCCAACTGTTCCCTAGTCGAGCGCTGGTGAGTTCGAGCTGCTGATCTTTGGGTTAACAGCCCAACACAGACCCCACTGAGCCCCCAGGCTCCTAGTCAACCCTCACCAGGTGAACACTTTAAGAGGGACCAGTGCATCTTCTTAGTGAAAGACAGTGCTGTTTGGAGCAGAGTAGGATCCTCCTGTATCTTAATACTTTTAAAACGGTTTATTCGCATATAATTCAAATACCGTGAAATTCACCCATTTAAAGCATAAAACTTGATGGTTTTTAGTAGATTCGCAGTTACATCCATCATCAGTAACCTCAAGTGCCCGCAGCCCTAACCTTTTACCATCAAAATTAGTTCCTATGAAGTAGAACTGCCCAATAGGAATCCACGTCTGTAATCTTTTAAAAAAGAACAAACTTTTTATTGTAGTTTGGATGAAGATTTTTACAGAATAAATTAGCTTGCCATTCAATGATTGATACCCATTTTGACTTGTGACATATGTTTCAATTTTCTCAATGGATTAGCACTCTCTCCACACTTACTCCTTGGCTTCCCATTTCCATCTGTCTTTCTTTCCTGACTTTTCTGCCTTCTGAGCATTGTTTTTGGGAAAATGCTGCCCTTTTGGTCTTGTATGGTGGCTTGAAAAGCGTGTTTCTCATGGTCTTATTATTCACTTTGTAGATCTGTCTGCTGTTTGGTAGAAAGCTGATTTTCCAGGGTGGATTCTGTTCCAGGTTTGAAAGTTGTCTGAGGCTCATAGTCGTGGTTCCACCAGTCTCTGCTAGGTCAGTAAATCTGGTCTTTTTTATGATTTTGAATTTTGTTCTACTTTTCACTCCTCTGAACAGAATCTTCTACTGTGATTCTGATGAGAGCAGATAGCCAGGCACCATCTGGTTCTGGTCTCATGATCCTGGAAGCTGTAGTTTGTGTGGTTGGTCCATTAGCCCATTAGACAAATTGTTTCCATGTGTCTTTGATTTTCTTCATTTCTTCTTTGCGGCACACAGGTAAGACCAGTAGGAGCGCCTTAGATGGCAGTTCATAAGCCTTTCAGACTCCAGTCACTACTCACCAAAGTGGGCTGTAGGACATTGTCTTGGTGAACTATCTTACGCCAATTGACTTAGCTGTCTCCTGAATCTGTGGTTTTAAAGGGCTGTGGTCTTTAAGGAAGCAGACGACCACACCTTTATCTTGTGGAGTGGCTTGTAGGTTCTACGTGCTGACCTTTCAGATAGAAGCTGCGCACTTAATTGCTGTGCCACCAAAAACTCTTCCCCCAACCCTAGGCAACAATGAATTGACTTCTGTCTCTATGGATTTGCCTACTATAGAAATGGGTGGGTGTTCTATAGAAATGGAATCATATACTATGAGTTATTCTGTGATTGGCTACTTGTATTTAGCATACTGTTTTCAAGGGTCATCTATGTTGCAGCATGTACCAGGACTTCAGTGCTTTTTATTGCAAAATCTATTGCATTGTATGAGTATGTCATACTTCATTAATTTATTGACAAGTTGATGGGAATTTGGGTTGTTTCCACTCTTTAACTCTTATGAATAATGCTTCTACGAGTATTTGTGTGGATGCAAACTTGATTTATCTTGGGTTTAGACTTAGGAGCAGAATTGCTAGATCATGTCAGTAAGCATGAAACTGTGTTTCAAAGTGCTTGGCACTATTTTACATTCTCACCTGAAGGGCAGAAGGGTTCCAGGTTCTCCACTCCTTGTTGATAACACTTTCTATTATCTGCCTTTGGGTCTTAGGCATTCTAGTGGGTGGGAAGTGGTATCTTCTTGTGTTTTGCAATTGCATTTTCCTGAGGACTCCCACCTATATCAGGTCTATAGCTTTTTCTTCAGATGTGTGGATGATCCCTTGATACCCTCCTCTCACGCAGTCTCATGTCTAGGGTGCAACTTTGGCCTTGCTGGGACCATGGCCAAACCCTTGCCCAAGATTTCATTATTTAGCCCCCTTTACAGTTTCCATTAGCTTTCATGTGATCATTAAAGGGGAAAAAGTCAGAATGATTTACTTTATAAGGAAGTTACAGTTGTTTTCCTGTCGCACACATAAGCCGTAAGTTTAATGATAGTTTCTGGGGTAGTAAGCGTTTTCCTGAGGACACTGTATGCATGTGAAGCCCCAGAGCAGAACAAACAATTGGTATCTGTGTATAGTTGGTTCTGACTCATGTCAATCCCTTGTGGGTCTCGGTAGAACTGTGTTCCATAGGCTTTCCAAGGATGTGGCCTTTTGAAAGCAGATAGCTACAGCTGCCTTTCTGAGGTGCTTTGTGGTGGGTTTGCACCACCAACCTTTATTCAGTGGTTAAGCTAGCAGCTGAGTGCTTAACCATTTGAACCATTCAGGGATTCAAGTCCTCTGCACAGAAGATGTGTGGATTTCCCCAGCTCCTCTGCATCCCTAAGGTTGAGTAGATAAGCAGAGTGAAATCTTTGTAACGTTGTACTTCTAAAGGTTTTATTTCAAGAGCATTGTAGATTCACATGCAGTTGTAAGAAGTAATACTGAGACTCATCGTACTTAGGACTGTTTTGTGGGAGAAAATGATTATTTACAGAGGGACTGGAAAATAACTCTGGGAGCGTGCCATGAATTCAAACTATTTCTGTCATTATCAGCTCCCTGCTTTCCCCAGGATGAGGACCACATGAGCAAGCAATCAAATGATGCGGTCCTGGAGATTGGCAGGGCTACTCAGCTCTGCAGTTTATCCCAGTTAACGTAGACAAGTCTAATACATCTAATAACACTACACATTCCCTCCCTTCTCAGCCCACTCCTAAGGGTCCATTGCTAATATTGAATCTCATTGGGCATGGTCTCTGTGTTTCCTAATCCATAGAACTTGGATAAGAAATTCAGCCTGCCAATCAATCTTATTTTAACTTACACTTGCCTACATTGGGGAGAAGCACACACACAACCATGTGCACACGCATGCATAGACAAACAAATCGCCCTAACTTTACAAGAAAGATCAATGTAAATTAGCCAAAGATTGTAAAATTGGTCAGCGTTACCCAAAAAACTCACTGCTATTGAGTCAATTATGAAACATAAGCAACCCCAGAGGACAGAGTCGAATCGCCCCTGTGAGTTTCTGAGACTGTGAATCATGAAGGGGGTAGAAAACCTCATCTTTCTCCCAAGGAACAGCTGGAGGTTTTGAACTGCTGACCTTGCTAGCAGCAGCCCAATGATATTTCACAATGTCACCAGGGCTCTTTTGGTCAGGGTGGTGCCTTGCAAATAGTGGGTGCTTTCACTAGTTTGAAAAATATTTATAGGTATCTAGTTTGTATTCAGAGTCCCCGAGTGTTGCAATGGGTTATGTGGTTAACTGCTGACCACTCAGGCAAGAGTTTCCAGTTCACCCAGAGGCATCTCACAAGAAAGACTTGGTGATCCACTTCCAAAATATCAGCCATTGAAAATCCTGGGAGTAGTTCTATTGTGACAGTCACCAGGAGTTGAAGTCAACTCCTTGACAACTTAAGGCATTGCTAGAGGTGCTAGGGATACAATTAGGAAACCCCTGCTCTCAGGGAGCATATATTCTCCTGAGGGCAGAAAATATACTCTAAAAAAAAAAAAAAGGACAAAATATGGAGGATGTCAATGGTTGGTAAATGTTTAGAAAAAAAAGCAAGGTTGGGGGATCAGGCAGGAATGGTAAGTGTCTCTCTGGTTTCTAGTTTTAAATGAGTGGTCCAAATAGGCTTGGCCACATTTTCTGTTGAGGGCCAGGCAGTACACAAAGTAGCCTGTGCCAGCCCACTCAACGCCTCTTGGCGCGTAAAGGCAGCTGTAGACCTTGATTATGCAAAATATGGTGTGTGGTTGTGCGTTCATAAAACTTAATTTACAGAAATAGGTGGTGGGTTGAGTCTGGCGACAGTCTGCAGCTTGTTGATCTTTGCATTAGAATAAAAATATGTAGGAGGCAAGAAACAAGGCATTACAGTTATATGTGCATGGAGACCATTAAAAGCAAAAGGGACATTCAGCTCAAAGACTCTGCCGTGGGAGCCAGCCGGCGGAGGGGTTGGGTCGGAGGGGTTGGGTCGCCCACTGTGCAACAAGACCCAGCTGGGTGGCAGCCTGCATTTTGAGTTGGCGAATGGAGCATCCCTGCTGCCTGGCATGCTCCAGGGTCTTTGGGGCCTTCAGCTTCCCATTTGGCATTATCCTAGATGCATGTTTGTTTCTCAGCTGTCTACAGATTTATGTTGTGCTTTATAAGAATTCCCATGTGTTGAGCCCTTAGTGTCAGCTCCTCTTTAATAGAAAATAAATGTCTAGAAAATAGTGATGGCAACATATGCACAATGTGCTTGATACAATTGATGTATGGATTGTTACAAGAGCTGTAAGAGCCCCCCCATAGGCGTGTTTTTTTTTAAATCAATATGAATCTTAAAGAAAGAAAGAAAGAAAGAAAGAAAGGAAGAAAGGAAGAAAGAAAAGAATCCCCATGTAGTGGGCCAGGAAGAAAGAAAAGAATCCCCATGTAGTGGGCCCTCTGGGACTCTCACGGGTTCTTCCATCGCCACCATGGGGTCTTGTGAAGCTTGCCATTTCTCGGTCATAAACCCATGGTGCCAGGACATTCAATCTTTTAGGCCACAAAGCTGTCTTCCTGCATCTTCAGAAGAAACGTCACCACCTGGGTGCGCAAGGTGAACTCTGTGTAGGGAAGGAAGGAAGACAGGCTTGGGAAAGCTCTTCAGGAAATATTCAAGTCACTCCCCGAGCAGATCACCTTTTGATGATTTGGAAGCTGACCTTTCTGAAAACACAGTTCATGTGCTGACAGTGCATACCAGGTGTACTGTGCAGCTGTAGAGTCACGAGCTGGAAATCTGATCATTTTATTAGGAGGACCTTGGTGGCTCTCCTGTTTCTTAGGCCACCTGTCCTGCTTAGCCAGAAAAATCCCACCTCCATCGGTAAGTTGTCCTCTTAGTAAGCAAGTCAGGCTTACTTAGTAAGCACAACGGTCTCCTCTGCTGATCTGGTGGCTTCAGCACTTGGCTGCTCTGGGAGCACTCACAAGACACTCTCTGGAGCTTATGCAGCGTTCGTAGGCCCTGAGTGGTGCACATAGTTCATGTGCTTGGCTGGTAACCGAAAGGATGGAGGTTCCAGTCGACCTGGGTTGGAAGCAAGGCCTGGAGATTGGCTACTGTTTACTGGAGATTGGAAGCCTGTGGAGCATAATTCCCCTCTGACGCACATGGGGCCGCTGTGAGACGGAGTTGATCTGACAGCAGTTGGTTATATCCAGCCTCTGCTATCCTTGAGCACTTTCCAATGTGGCTGGGGGTGGGGTGGGGCTGGTTTGATGGCCTCTTCCTAGGTTAAGGAATGTAAAGAAGACAAGGAAGGAGGTAAAGTGAGAGAATTAGTGAGCCAGGAAAAAGAGGAAGGAGGCTTCCAACTTGGCAATTTTCAGTTTTCTCACCTATTTATAGATTTCGGTTGTATTTTATAACTATTCCAAGAGAATGGATCTTTCTAAGCCATTCCATTGCTTGCATGATGTATCACATAGGAAGAATGCTCTTGTTCTTCATTGTGGAAGAAATTCCCATGGCAGGTGCTAGCCTGGCACAGAACAGATGGCTGGACATTGTTTGCTGAGAGACTAAATAAAATATATCTTTAACTTCTTGCAGCAACTCTGATATCCGACTCCTTTTCGGCCTCTTGAATGCAGCCCAGCTTGTTTTTTGACTCTGGTTGGCCCAATCTGTCCATCCAACATTCAAAAGGAAATGAATTATTACTTGTCATAATTCATCAAATACTTACTGTGCAAGGTACCGTGAGTATTATGAGAAGATTATGGGGAGCAGAAAATGTGAACAAGAAAATACAAAGTCATGGAGTTTATTTTCTCCTGGAGAGAGACTGACTAAGCAAGAACGCAAACAAATAAAACATGATAGTGGGGGTGATGAGGTCTCTGTAGACAAATACAGTTGAGAGAGTGGAATGGACTAAGGAAGAGGTGCTACTGTTTACAGGGCGGCCTGGCAAGATCTCTGTGATGTGATGATCTTGGGGCAGAAGCCTGAAGGGAGTGAGCTAGAGAGAGCCATGAGTACCTCTGCCAGGAAGAGAGAGCACGTGGGAAGGTCAGGAGACCTCCAGGTCTTGATGATCTGGAGGGATATTAAGGAAGTGACTGAGTCGGGAGAAGCGCTGCCAGAATGTGCAGTGGTCTGTAACGTGGCCTTTTCCTTCTGTGTGGACGCCAACCTGAGGGAATAAATACTGGCTGGAGCTGGAGACGGCAAGAACTTCCCCGGGCCCTGTCCCTCCTCCTTCCCAAGTGCCATCGTAGTGGGCTCTACTGTGCGCAGACTCCAGGCGAGTCACGAAGCATCTGGATGTTGGCAGCACTTGGGTACACACTGAAATTACAGCAGTCTCCTGAGTCTCCTCATTCACCCCCCGTTGTGGTGAGCTGCGTGGCAGATGTTTCCTTTAGCATTAATTACACAGGGTCTCAACAGTGAGAGTCCCCCCTTTCTCTTCTTGCCTGATTGAGCTGAGCCTTCCCTGTGCATGCTTTCAAGTAAGTCAGCTGGGGTTTCCTCCGACCTCTCTTGTTCTAGGCTCATCTGGTCCATTTGGTTGGTGGAGACATCGTCCCTGAGCATCAGCCACTCCAACTTTCATGCATGGTTTATGGTTTTTTTCACCATTTGGATTCTGTATGCAGTATTTATTGCTGCATAACCAATTGTCACACACAGAGTCATTTAAACAGTAGCCAAATTTTAACTTAGAATTCTGTAGGTAGAAGTCTAGGCAGGCTCAGCTGAAATCTATTCTCCGAGTAGCTTAAGACTGAAATCAGGGTGTTAGATGGGCTGGGCTTTCACCTGTGGGTTCTTGGAAGCACCTGCTTTTGAGCTCTTTCAGATTGGTGGTAGAATCCAATTCTTCATGGTTGTTGAACTTGTTTCTCTTAGAAAACTTAATACTAGGCTAGCCCCAAGGAGGTGGAGACTCAAGATGTCCCAAGTGTTCAACTTTTCTAAAATGTTGTACTACTCCAGTATCCTGCATAGCAACCACCATTCCTTTCCTTAGTATCTTCCCACACATCCCTGGGCTCTGAGATTCACTCCGTTGGAGAGAAGTCACAAAGCCTTAAGGAAATGGCTCACATGGTTGTGGATGCTGTTCAGTCTCAAACGAAGTCTGAACTGAAGGATCTGTTTGGGAGCTCCTTCTCATCCACAAGGCTGGAGAAATTGGTGAATTCAGTGCAGATCTTAGGCTGAAACTCATGTCCTGAGGACCAGAGGTCAGACAGAGGCAAGTCAAATGCTGGGTCCATAACCAGAAGCGAAAACGTCCAAAAGTCAAAGCTGCTCTCCTGGCTTCTGTGCATTCTCAGTTAGGAAGGGGAGGTTGCAAAATGAGTAGCTTTGATGGAGACCACACCCCCCACCAAACTCACTGCCATCAAGTTGATTCCAACTCATATGACCCTATAGGACAGGGTAGAACTGCTCCTGTGCGTTTCTGAGTTATCGCTCTTTATGAGAGTAGAATGTCGTCTTTTTCCCGTGGTGGTTTTGAACTGTTGACTTGGAATCAACGAGTAACATCTATACCACTAAGGCTCCCTCTAGAAAGGTGGAGACTCAAAATATATGCCACCTCAATCCTGTTCTGGTTAGCAGAACAGAGAACTCCCTTCAGAATGGGATTATAACCACAGGCAGAGAGGCCAGAATGTACAATACCTCAGAAGGGATGGCGTCTAGGGCCAAGAGTTATTGAATGACAGTCAGCAGAATTTTACTTGCCTGTAATATTAATGACATGGTTTGATAATTTCCACAATCTGTGGGCCGACCTTTCTTTGGGATGGGTACCAATATGGCTGGATCTCTGCCAGTTGGTTGGCCAGGTCTTCGAAATTTCTTGGCATGGAAGTGTGAGTGCTTCCAGTGCTTCGTCAACTTACTTTGAAATACTGGTGACCTAACTTTCAGCATCACAGCGACATACGTGCCCCCGCAGTACCACAAATGGACAGCCAAGTGGTGGAAGTTATTACCATAGTGATACCATCACGTGCTTTTATTTCCAGGACTCGGGTTCCTCCTTTTGCAGAGAGGCAGTTAGCAGTCTTATCTGAAACCAGTGTTTACTGTTGCTGCCTGACTCCCAATGGCAGGGAGCCAAGGAAATTAGAACCTATTGTATCATTTTATGATCATTAAGGCTTCTCAGTAGAGCTAACATTATGAGGACTGAGAGGTTCAAGACTTTCTTTTTTTTGCTTGATTTGATGTCTCTTGTATCATAAAATTGGCAGTAACCGAGAATGCCTCTGTGTGTTGCCTAGAACCCATCTCTGTAAATTCTTGATGGCTTCCTGTTGCTGTTGAAACCCCTCCTGTGACCAAGAATTTGTTCTCTTATGAAGCAGTCTGGTCTATTTTTGCCAGATCTGCTTATTAAAAACGTCTTCCTTCTATTGGGCTCCTATCAGTTTCCTTTTGGTGTTCACCCAGCATAGGCCTTGATGGCCTGTCCCAAAACCCCACACAACACAAAACAAAATAATACAGTTGCATCTAGTCGATTCTGACACAAGGTGACCCCATGCTGTCAGGGTAGAACTGTACTGTATAGGGTTACCTCTGCTTGATTTCTCAGAAGCAGATCAGCAAACCTTTCTTCCAAGATGCCTCTGGGTGGACTCGAACCTCCAAGCTTCCTGTTAGCAGTAGAGTGCAGTAACTATTTGCACTAACCTGGGACTCTACTTATGGAGCCTAAGCCAACTTAAAAAAAAAACAACTTTTGTGTCAATTCCAACTCATTGGGATTCCCAGGCTGCAAATCTTTATGGAGCAACTGGTGTGTTTGAACCACTAACTCTGCATTTAGCAGCCCAACATGTAGCCCTCGGCACTGCCTGGGCTTTTTATTTTGGGCTCAGAGGCATACTTAAGGTATTTGACCTTTTCTCTTTTTATAAACAATGACTATTCAGGTATTCAGAGACAGATGGAAACTTCCAGAACTTCTCTTCTGCAATTAGAAAACCCTTAGTCCTTAAACTATGACAGAATCTTCCATGATGGGATTACATACTGATTTGTCAATGCTCTCTTAAAAACTTGGCTTCCAAACTGGTGCATATACCATGGAAAGAGATGGCATCCTGAAGGACTGAGTGCATTCGTTCTGGAACGATCTTAACCAACTGTGTTGATTAATTGGCGCGCAAGGCAGACTGTGTCATATGGATAAGTAGTGCTAACAGATAAGTGGCACTGTGGGGTCTGAGGGAAAACCAGGCAAACTGACATGCTTACCCTCACTTCTGGAGTTGAGAGGTATGAAATGGAGCTTCCACGCAGAGCAGGCACTATCTCTGGTATGTTGTTAGTGGCTGTTGCATTAGCGCAGAATGAAGCACTGCCCAACCCTGTGCTAGTTTCATGATCATTAGCTTGCTTGAGTTCTTTGTGGCACCCACTGTGTATTTTGAGTGCCGCCCAACCCAGGAAGCTCATCTTCCAGAACTCTGTCAGCCAGGCTTCTGCAGTATCCAGACTCATCGCTGGTAAGTAGATTCTGACTCATCGTGATGCTATGGGAAAGAGTAGAGCTACCCTATCAGGGTTTTAAGACTGTAATCTCTACAGAGACATCTTTTTACTGTGGAGCTGCTGGTGGGTTTGAGCCACTAGTGTTTTGGTGAACAGCTTAGGGTTTAACCTTGGCACCAACAGGACTCTTCCGGCCCTTGTTTGGGTGTTTGCATGGTCTCCCAGGTCAACAAGGTCCAATCTTCTGAATCTGTTTAGAAACAGTGTTTTCTGTATTCAGTCTTTTCCAGAACAAGGCACATAGACCAGTAAGTAAAACAAGTTAATGATTCAGGTGCTTGAGAAAAGTTGCTTTGCTAAGTAACAAATATTGGTACTTGATTCGGATTGCACCTCATTTAGAGCTGCAGTGGAAAGGAGGAGGTAAATTCATTACAGAGGAAAAAGGATAATATTAAACTTAAAGTTGGTTTTGCTTCTCCTCTCTTCTCAAGTGCATGGAGAGGCTTAACCCGATAGATCTCTCAATGTGGGCACTCGCTACAGGGATGGGAACGAAGCCTGACTCCCAGTGAGGGAATTCCTCCTAACAACAAATAGGCTGTTGGGGGCCTCATGGCTTGTAAGGGTTTTCATGATGAGTTTCTGCTGCAATAGTCAATCCTGCAATGTTCTAAAATTACTGCTTAAAATCCATAGTTTGGTATAATGTGATTATTAACACAGTTGCATCATTTTTTTCCCTACAGGAAAAAATGCAGGTAATTATTTCTGTAAGACATGGCAAGTTACATCCACTGGCTTCTGGTGGCTCAGCGCAGATAGGTTGAATGCATTATAGTGCACCTGTGAAAGAACATTTTAAGTTTATGAAATTCTCAAGATGCTGCTCTGCTCTCTGAAAAATTAATGTGGTATCTTACACACATAATGGAGGGTAGTTTCCTGGTCTTCACAACATTAATCTCTCCTCCTTCCCTTTCTTCCAACAGATAGTCACTAACTCCTGTGTTCTGTAAGCTAAGTTTTAAAGTAAGATGGATACAGAAGGTTGCATTATGGAAGATTTACTGAAAGATGAATGCAAGCAATAATAATTTATGATCTTTTCAGCAGTGCTTGAGAAACATCAAAATATATTAGATTAGTTTGTTTATAGCAACTTTGATCTGCATTTAATATACGTCACACATATTATGTAAATGTATTTTAAAAATAGAGCTAATTATTCTAGGTAAAGAAGTTTTGATGTTAATTCTTTATTTACTTTCTCACTAGGGTGTGCATGGTAATTAACTGACTGATGATTCTCAAACATTGAACTATAAATTATAGGATGAAAAAAAATTTTTTTTAAATTATAGGACGAGAGGAAGGCATTAACCTTCACACTTCTCCTCTTCTTTAAACTCACATTTTGGGGTCTCTAGATAGTTACATCTTGCTAGACTCCAACAGTGACAGCAATAAAAGCCCGTTGCCATCCAGTTGATTTTGACTCAGTGACCCTGTAGAGGGTTTCTGAGGCTGTAAATATAGAAGCAGACAGCCTCATTTGCCTTGCTCAGTGTGGCTGGTGGTTAGCAGCACCACCAGGGTTCCTTGCTAGAGAGTCCAAAGAATGTATCAATTCTGGATCATGTTTAGTTAATGGGTTGATTCATTAATTGAAACAATTGTTAGGAAATGTACTTAGAGCACATTGCTGAAGATGGAGAGAAGGAGAAACTTTAAGATATAGAGGATTCCCCCCCTCCCCCTATAAAATGATTTTTAAAAAACCCGATATAGAGGATCCTAGCCTTTAAGGCATCCATTGACCAATGGTTATTAACGTCTGTAGCTCTGAACTAATAGCATCATCTCCTGAGAATTTGCAAGAAATGAAACTTTTTGAGTTTCCTTCTCAAGACCCACTGAACTAGAAACTCTGGGCCAGACCACAGCAACCTGCATTGTAACAAGCCTCCCCAGTGATTCTGATGCGCACTGGTTGTTGTGTTGTTCGGCGCCCTCGAGGGGCTCTGACTCACAGTGGCTGTATGTGCCACAGAATGAAGGGCTGCCCAGTCCTGCACCGTCTTCGAAATTGTTCTTAGATTTGAGTCCATTGTTGGAGCCCTCTTGCCAATGCTCTTCTTTTTGATGCTCCTCTACTTTGCCAAGTGTGATGTCCTTTTAGAGGGTCCAGTTTGTCCTGATAACATGTCCAAGTACACGAGAAGGAGTCCCCGCATTTTTGCTTCTAAGGAGCACTCTGGATGTACTTCTTTAAAGATAGATTTATTTGTTCTTCTGGGAGTCCATGGTACTTTAAATAGTCTTTGCCAGTACCTTAATTGAAAAATATCAATTATTCTGTGGTCTTCCTTATTCATTGTCCAGCTTTCACATGCATATTAGAGCTGATACCAAGGGCTCAAGTAGAGAGAAAATGTTTTGAAAATGAGGATGGCAACATATGCACATATGTGTCTGGTACAATTGATGTATGGATTGCTATAAGAGTTGTAAGAGCCCCCAATAAAATGATTTATTACAAAAAGAAAGAAAGAAAATATCATGGCTTGGGTCAGGCACACATTAGTCCTCAAAATAACATTGTTGGTTCTCAACACTTTACAGAGGCCTGATACATATTTTCTACACATTTTATATAATATCTACCAAAAGCAGAAGGACGTAATACAACTATAACAATCATGGAATCAGTAGTGATGTAACTTTCATCCGGAGTAGGTGCTAATTGCTGCATTCATTCTGATCAGCTCTTTGATTAGTGATTTGTGTTGGGTATAAAATTAGAAGTTAACATCTTTGCCCCAGAATTTTTTAGGTGGTGTCTCATTTTATTCAAGCTTCCTATGTGGTTATTGAAAAGTTCAATGTCATTCTGCTCCTTGGTTAGTTGATGTGGCCTATAGCTTATCATCCTGAATGCTTAAATGACCTTCTCTTTACCCAGTCCTGAAATTTCTCACAATATACCTGGGTGCACACCTTTTAAATGTTGAATTAGTGAGCCATTTTGATCTAGTTTCTATTGTGAAGTTAACTTCCTTCCTTGAAACTTGAAGTCTTCAATCTTGCTGAAGCGTTCTTTGGTTCTACAGGTGAATTGGCTCACCTCTCATTGACTTAACCATCAGAAGGCACACAGATGGTCTTTCTCTTTTGCCTTGTAAAGTCAGCTTCTCCAATTACGTAAAAAATGTTTGTTTTGCTGTTAAGAATATACACAGTAAAACATACACTGAGTCAACAATTTGTACATGTACATTTCAGTGACATTGATTACATTCTTCATGTTGTGCAACCGTCTTCACCTTCTTTTTCTGAGTTGCTCTTCCCTTAAGGTTCCTATCTAATCTTTTGAGTTGCCCTGTTCATTTGATCCCAGGCAGATAGATTTTGAAAGAGCATAATGCTCAACGCAAACATTCTTTCCTGTTCTTCTTGTTATGTGCTGTTGAGTCGGTTCCAGCTCATAGTTATACTAAACTGTCATCTGGTTAAAGGAGCCTTGATGATGCAGTGTGGCTTATGTATTAGGCTGCTGACCACAAGGCCAGCAGTTTGAAACTACCAGCCACTCTAAGGGAGAGAGATGAGGCCGACTGCTCCCATGAAGATTTACAACCTCAGAAATCCACAGGACAGTTTTAATCTGCCCTATAGGGTCGCTAGGACTCAGAAATGCATCAGTGGCAGTGAGTTAGATTTTTTTTTTGAGTTTTGAATTGTTTGGTTTTAAGAAGACTTCAGGGGATATTTTTGTTTTAAGGTCTAAAGATTACCACAGGGTCTCCATGAACAACTGCCTTCTTTGCCATGAGAACAGAAGAACTGGATGGTGCCTGGCTACTATGACTAACAATTTTGATTGAAGTGTCTATAGAAGCATTCTGATCAAAAAGGGGGGCATGCAGAACAGAATTTCAAATTCTCAGACTCCAGATTTTTGGATCTATGGAGGCTGGATGAATCACCACCCACTTTTTGTCTACCCCAATTCTCATATATCTTGCAATTTACTTTCTTTCTCCTTTTGTAGGAATGGCTCTTTTTATTGTTTATGGTGACTTACTGAGATTTTAAGGAGGAAGGAATTCTCATTAGTTCTTTTTCCCCCTGATATAATTAGGGATGTCTTTGAACACCATACTGTTTAACAAGGACTTAGGCTTCCCCATACAAAAGACATCTGAATTCATAGCCCATTGTTCTGGTTACCAGTTGCAGTTCAGTTACAAACTCATATGTGTCAGAGTACAACTGTACTCCATCAAGATGTTTTTCTTGCCTTTCTTAAAAAACAAATAAAATCCCCAAAGCCCAAACTTTGTATTGTGAACTGGGTGGAAGTTTACATAGCAAATCCATTTTCCATTCTGCAAATCATATTTTGTTTCCTGTCATTGGTTGCAATCCCCACAATGTAGTATCACTTACCCGTCTTCCTCCCTATGTTTCCTGTTTCCATCCTATCTTCTTTCCTACCAACTCCTACCTTCAGGGAAAATGCTGCCTTTAGGAGCTCACATGTTGATTACTTTAAGAAGTGCATGCCTCCCTCATGTTATTGTTCACCGTATAGTCATCACTGTTGTTTAGCTGACAATTGAGCCATGGGTGTGAGTTACGTTCCAGACATGAAGGGTGACAAAGGGTTACTGACTTGGGTCCTGGACTTAGACTTGGAGGGGCGGGGACATCAAGATCAAGGTCATAACACAATGTTCTAAATCCTACTTTGGTGAGTAATGATTGGGGTCTTAAAAACTTGTGATTGGCCACCTAAAGTGCAATCATTGGACTTTCCCTGATCAAAGAAGAGTGAAGAAAATTGAAGCCAATTAGTCCAATGAAACTAACAGATTTGACAGACTTCAGCCCACATGACCCTGAGACCTGAAGAACTAGATGATGCCTGGCTACCACTAGTTAGTGCTCTGAAAGAGATCATATTAGATAGTCCTGGAAAGAGGTGGAGAAAATTGTTGAACAAAACTCAAAATAATTTTTTAAAAGACCAGGTTTATTGGTTGTGTACAGACTGATGGAACCCCTGAGATTATGGTCCACAGAATTTTTGATGGCTGATTATTTCCTCTCCCCCAGAGGTACCTCTGGGTGGATTCCAACTTCCAACCTTCTGCTTAGCAGCTGAATGCGTTAACCATTTGTTCTACCCAGGTACCTCACGATTCTAGTTAATCTTGATTAAAGAACCAACTCCAAGAGGTTATCTACAGTAGTTGTCTATTCTACTTGACTAGAGATGGGGAGGCCACACTACAACATTAAGAGTGTGTGTGTGTTTGCCCCCGTGCTGTCTGTGGGCTGACCACCACAGAATAAACTGGAATAGGAAATGGCCAGGCAGGATGTCTTTGAACATGATAATCTAGGCATTTGAGCATCATAAATGAACTGCACGGGCAGGCAGGGATGGAAAACTATGCCATAGAAATGCATGCTGTTTCTGGGCCCTGCATGTTTCAGAAAATAATTTTCTTCATCATCCTTTTAAATGAATTTAGTTGTTTTTAGCCAAGAGTCAGAAATGGCGAAAGCTCTTGGCAGATCCCTCTTCAGTTCTCCTGTTTCAGACTAAGGATTTCCCTCCAGACCACCCTTCCCAATTTTAAAGACCTGCGGTGGTTCTCATCTTATTGTCAGAGCCTTAAGTTTGCAGCTGATAGACCCTTAGGGGAAAAGCACAAGGTACATTCTGGTGTAATTTTGGACAGAAACCCACCCACCATTTTTGTTCACATGGACAATCCCCTGGTATTTTAAAAAATTTGAGTTTGCTTTGGTGCCCGGACAGGGGTCAGAGTGAACAGTCATGATCATCAGTTTTACCATCTCTTCCTGTTTCAGGATGTTCTTTGTATTTTGGTGATAAAAACTGCAGACCTGGTTGTTCCACCAGGATATCACAAAGAATCTAGAGGTATTAGAATTATTGCACACATCATGTCCCTTTTGCAAAAGCCTGTTTGAAAAGCCAATTTGATAGCGCTTATTGTAGGGGCTCTAGTGCAGTTTCATGTTGGGCTGCTAACCATGAGATCAACAGTTTGAATCCCCCAGCTGCTCTGCAGGAGAAAGCGAGGCTCTCTGTTCCTGTAACAATTTACAGTCTCAGAAACCCAGAGGGGCACTAATATTTTGTCCTGTATGGGGTTACTGTGAATTGGAATAGTTCAATGGCAGTGTGTTTGGTTTTTATAGTAAAATCTTTCTTTATCTTTTGGATAATTTTTCTAAGTTTTCCTATTCCCAGTTTTATGATGATTAATATTATCACCTTGTTATAATCATTAAGAATGAATAATATAGTAATTTCATTACGTATAATTTTTTAAAGTGTACATTTTCCTTGTACAATGAGAACCACCAGAAAGTGCACGGTCAAGGTCCTTGGGATTCATGGTGGATTTGGTCTGGGCAGAGCCATTGTATGCGTTCCCTTGACTTTCACAGTGGTTCTCAGCCTTCCCAATGCCGCCACCCTTTAATACAGTTCCTCATGTTGGGATGACCCCCAACCATAAAATTATGTTCCATGCTACTTCATAACTGTAATTTTTCTACTCTTGTGAATTGGGCGATGCCTGTGAAAGGGTCATTCGACCCACAAAGGGGTCACGCCCCACAGGTCGAGAACCACTGCTTTAGAAGATTCTGATTGAGAAACCAGAGAAGTCAGGTGACGGCAGAGAGAATGAGTCAGGACTGGCCAGGTTATGCTGTTGTAACAAATCTTAGGGTTTTACCACCACAAAAGGTAATTCCTTGCATCTTCAAAACAGCAGATGATTGGGTAACTAGTCATGAAGTTGACCTTGGCTCAAGGGTATCAGAGTGGAACTGAACTCCATAGGGTTGTAATGTCTGATGTTGTAGAAGTAGTTTGTCAAATCTTTCTTTCAAGATGTCTCTGGGCGAACTCGAACCTCCAGCCTTTTGATTGGCAACCAAACACACTAACCTTTTGGGCCACCTAAGACTCTGAAGGGCTGCATACTAGTTAGTAAATATTTAGACTTGGAAATGATATGGACCCTGCTATCCCACCCCATTGGCCAGATCCTCACACTTGGTTCTAAACAACGGCAAGCAGGTGGCTGAGGGACATGTTGGGAATGTGGAGGAGAAAGAAACATTTGGTGAGCAGTAGATGTTTTTCCATATCAAAATTACAGCATTTAACAACAATTCAGGTAATTTGGGGACAATCTTCAAAATCTTAAACTAGTTTGATAAGTCACTTAAGATATCCTTGGAGAGGTTGTGTAAAATATCTATCTTCCCCCTGGACTGTAGTCTCATTTGGAGATTTAGTCAGATGTCCCAATTCTTCCAGTAAATTTGACCTCTATTCCATTTTAACATTTGCTTTTACAATGCTAATTCAACTCAGGATCCTTTGGACATAGCTGCTCATACATTTTAAAAAGTTTAAAATTTTAAAAAGTTATGGTAATAATTTAATTATCCAGATCAACAGTTTTTAGTTACATCTTTTGGTTTGTGCACTGAAATACAAATGGAGAGGCTGTATATTTTTCTCTCAAGCTTCTTCTGAACTTGGGCATTACTTTGGTATTCTTTAAGCACCCTGATTTACTTTGTGTATTTCTGGTTTTGTTAAACTTTGTTTACTCCAAACTTGAGGGGAAATGCAGATAAACAGCCAACTTTTAAGTAGTGAATATGAAGAAAACACTTCATTTCACCCAAATTGCCTCTTTGTTCCACCAGTCATTTTTCTGCCATCAAGTGCAGTGTACACAGAAGTACTTTTTGATATTATGTGCCGTTTCCCTGCTTACTTATTATATATTTAAAAAATGCTTTCAAATCAAAGTTCAATGCCATTGCGTTTATTACAACTTATAGAGAGACCTTATAGGTCAGGGTTGAACTGCCCCTGTGGGTTTCTGAGACTGTAACTCTTTATGGGATTAGAAAGCCCCATCTTTCTCTGGTGGAGAGGCTGGTGTTTTCGAAGTGCTCACCTTGAGCACAGCAGCCCAATGCATGACCACTACACCACCAGGCTCCTAATATTGGAGTAGTTTGGGAAACTGTGCCTTATCTTCAGGTAACCAAGTTGGTTTGGAAGGCTGGATGTTAAGATTCTTATCACTTAAGGCTAATTACAGAATACTTTTTACAAAGGACAGCTGACAGGTTTGGGTTGTATTTTGTATTGAATTATGTTTCCCCAAAATTTGAATCCCAGGTCCTATCAGTATGGATGTGTTTTGAGCCAGATACGAAAGAGCATATCAGGCCCAGGAACAAGCAGACACAGAAGGGGAGACTTACTCTTGGGAGATGACAGAGGCAGACAAATGGGTCTACAGACCCAGGAAATCTAAGGGTTGGGTAGAGGTGGGAGTGAAAGTTTTGACTTGTATTAGAGACTGAAGCTTGTAAATGACTAGGACTGAGTTTTAAATACCTACAGTCACCTGCCCTAATATCCATGAGTGGCTGGAAAGTTACAGAATCTAGATGTCTTTTAAAACCTCATCAGGAAGGAGGTGTTCGACACAAAACATAACGAGGGCCAATTTGTGGAAAACTAACCCTATGCCTGATTTCTAGCAACGGAGTGAGAGAAGATTTCTTTTTTAAACATTTTATTAGGGGCTCATACAACTGTTATCGCAATCCATACACACATCAATTGTGTAAAGCGCATTTGTACATCATTCTCAAAACATTTTCTCTCCACTTAAACCCCCAACATTAGGTCCTCATTTTCCCCCTTCCTCCCCGCTCCCCCTCCCTCATGAGCCCTTGATAGTTCATAAATTGGTATTTTGTCATATCTTGCCCTGTCCGATGTCTCCCTTCACCCACTTTTCGGTTGTCTGTCCCCCAGGGAGGAGGTCACACACAGTTCCCTGTAATCGGTTCCCTCTTTCCTACCCATTCTCCCTTTACCCTCCCTGTTTCGCCACTCACACCACTGGTCCTATAGGGCTCATCCGTCCTGGATTCCCTGTATTTTCAGTTCCTATCTGTACCAGTGTACCTCCTCTGGTCTAGCCAGACTTGCAAGGTCGAATTCGAGTCATGGTAGTGGGAGCGGGGAGGAAACATTTAGGAACTAGAGGAAAGTTGTATTTCTCATCGTTGTTACATTGCACCCTTACTGGCTCCTCTCGAGAGATTTCTTAATGAATGGGTTGTTTGTGTCATGGCATCTCCTCCGGGAAGTGCATCAACTAGGATCGTAGTGACCTCTCACTGTGCCCCTTTTGGGTGGCTGTGGGGAGAGGCTGTGGTCCCTCTTTGTGCAGGGCATTCATTCACTTAGGGCTGAATTGTCCTGGTGGCATCCAGAAGAATGGCGGAGGGCCTGACTTTCTTCCTTGGGGCGTAATTCACAGACATTTTAAAATGCACAAGCATTGTGTAGTTTGCAAAAACTGTTATAAGGACAGATAATAGAAGCCCCCATGAGTCACCCCTTGCTTGAGAAGTAGTGCCTTAACATACAAGTTCCAGGGGGTACCTGTGCCAATCCAAATTCTGTTTTTTCCTCTGCGGAAGTACCTTGGATTTGATCTCTGGGGTTTAGCGTTGCTATGCCTCCTACCTCACTCTGAAAGCAGGGTGACTTTCCCGGGTAACCACAGCCCCTGAACGAGAAGAGAGCTCAAAATACCACTTCCTGACCAAGTGCAACATAATCCATCCCCTGGGGTGGGGTCAGGAGCTCTCCAAGGTGGCTTTCCTGGCCGACCTTACCTCGTCCCACTGTGCTGGCTCAGCGAGGATTGTGTGGAAGGACAAGGGTCGCGGAAGCCCTTGGAGTGGCTCATGAAGCAGACTCTGCCAGCTCATCACAGACTCACGATGCTGGGGGCGCGGGGTACCTCTCCCCATCTCCTGGGATGCATTACTCAGGGAGCCCAGGAGCTTGCCGGGAGGAGCCTCATCAGCCAGCTCAATCCCCATAGGCTCCTGAAAGAGAAGATTAAGACACCCTGAATGCATCGTTTTTATATTGTCTACTAGAGGCACATTAATAGTCCCTTCTTGACTAGGGTTTAATGTACTGCCCTAGCTACTGTTATCCTATGTTTTATTTTTAAATTGTGGTAAATACGGAGGTCATAAAACACCTGCCCCTTCAACACTCCTCACAGGAACAGTTCCATGACACTGATTCTGTTCATTGTGCTGTTCAACCATGCCCTTCACCATCCCGAATTGGTCTACCCCCGTGACGGACACTCATCGTCGCCCACGCAATGTGCCTCCTGCCCCCCC
>NW_022111329.1:464035-467235 GCF_000313985.2 Echinops telfairi | reverse complement strand
CCCGCCCCCCACCACCCTAGGTAGCCACCAGGAACCTCTGGTCTCTACGCCCTAGCTTACTCTAGAAATGTCTTATACATGGGCTCACACGGTATTTGTCTTTTTGTTTCTGAGTTATTTCATTCAACGTAATACTTTCAAGGTTCACCCATGTCATAACGTATATCAGGGCTTCCTTTATTTTTATGGTGGAGGATACTCCACTGTATGGATGTACAGGATTTTGTCTCTTATTAAAATGTTGATGGACTCTTGTGGATAGTGCTGTAATGAAAACTGGTGTACAAGCATCAGTTTGTATTCCTGCTTTTAATTCTCCTGAGTATAGACACGGGAGTGGAATTGCTGGATCACATTATAATTCTACGAGTCTGCTTAACTTGTTGAGGAACCACTATTTCTCACTGTGGAGCAACTGGTTTACAGCCCCAACGGCTTTGTATGAAAGTTCAATTTCTCTACATTCTCACCTACACGTGCTGTTTTCCATTCGGAAACATTGTCCTTTTAATTCAGGTTGGTGTCCTCCAATGCTGTAATTAAGGTAGCTTAACAGGATGCAAATTGAGCACCCCCCGTATTTTCTAACTGTTCTACAGAGTACATGAAAAAGGAGATTTGTGGTAAATTTAGGGTTCAATAAACCAAACTGCTTTTGTTTTGAATAGTAGGCTTTCACATGGCCAGTAAGAGGCTAATATTTATGGTGATTTACCAAAAGTGATTGTCAAAGTATGTGAGTATGGAATTTTTTTAAATGAAGTATTTCATACAATGATAGACTCCAGGACACATTTGGGAAACAGTGATTTTCCAGGCACTTTCGGTTTGTTGTGCTTGCTTTCTCTATGGGTGCTACTAGCTACAACGGGAGCCCGAGTGGTGCAGTGAGTGGTTTACATGTTGGGCCGCTAAAGAAAAGGTCAGCAGTTTGAAACCACCGGCTTCTCCGAGGGAGGAAGGTGAGACTTTCTACTCCTGTAAAGTTACAGTCTCAGAAACCCAGAGGGGCAGGTCTACCCTGTCCTGTAGGGTTGCTATGAGCTATAATCAACTCAATGGCAGTGAATTTGTTTGTTTGTTTTGAGCAAAAATAATGAATAGTGAGTGAAAGAGACACTTAACAATCTGCCCCCCCCCCCTTTTTTGCTGACTGTTTAATTAGTCTGAAAGTAGTCAAAAGTTCATTAAAAGAAACTCACCCCCCCCACCCGCCAAAGACTTGTTTTTTCTAGCATCCAAATTTCCAAGATTTTAGTGTGCCAGATTCATGAAAAGTTATTTGAGGTCTATGACACAGGGCTGCAAAACAGGAAGTTAGAAAAATGCCTGTTTGTGTTTCCATTGAGGTTTTTCACAGGCATGTCCATCTTCAGATGGGCTCTGTTGCTAATGGCCGGGTGCTTTTGACAGATTTGCAGTTTCGTTCTTGCTGCAAGGATGAGCAGCCAGCAGGGAAACCTCAATGACTGTCAGAAAAGCAGAATTAGCAGATAACAAGCAAAGTGGCAGACATTAGCGAGGGGCTGGACAGTTGTGTTTTTAGAATGGAGAAAATTGAAGGACAGGAAGGACAAAATTTGTCTTGTTAGGATTGGACTGAGTCTGGCAGCCCTTGTCTCTAAAATCTCAGTGGGAATCTTGTCTGGGAATGATCTGACCTGAGGAGGTTGAGCAATGTGCCTCCCGGCTTCTCGGTGTTTATTGTTGTTGTTAGCTACCATCAAATTGGCCCCTGATTTATGGTGACACTGTGCACACACACAAAAGGAACACCCCCTGGTTCTGTGCCATCTTATGATCACCGGTGGATGGGGCTGCTGTGGTCGAAAGGATTTTCATTGGCTGGACTTTGGAATTAGATCACTAGGTGTTACTTTCTAGTCTGCCTGAGTCTGGAAGTTCCTCTGAAGCCTTCACAACATCACAGTAGCAGCAAGCCTCTACTGATAGATGGGTGGTGGCTGTACATGAGGTGCATTCACCAGGAATCAAACCTCGGGCTTCTGTGTGGTGGCGAGAACATTACCACAGAACTGCCAATGTCTCTGTATTTATTGTGCTTTGTGGTTATTTTTATCAAGTCTGATGTGCAAAACATCTACCCTGATGAAAATGGATAATAGCAGTTATTTAAAATACTTTTTCCCGATAGTTCTTCAAGATTGAAAGTAAATGATTTTAAAAATGATGAATCCAAAATGGTCTCATATAAGATAAAAAATTGTCTAAGGCAAAGAGAAGCCGCCCTGGTAGTGTCGTGGTTCCGAGTTTGGCTTCTAGCTACAGGCCAGCAGTTCGAAACCACCAGTCACTCCATGGGAGAAAGACAGGGCTTTTCACTCCTATAGAGCATACAGTCTTGGAAATTCACAGGGGTAGTTCTACCCTGTCCTATAGGGTGGCTCAATGACAGTGAGTTTTTGGAAGACAAAGGGAAACAATGTCTTTATGCAGCATGGGCAGCCAGGCCATCCAGGTGGTTGTGCCGAGTATCTTTTTACTTTTTAAAAATCATTTTATTAGGGGCTCATACAACTCTTATCACAATCCACACATATATCAGTTGTGTAAAGCACATTTGTGCATTCATTTCCCTCATCATTCTCAAAACCTTTGCTCTCCACGTAAGCCCCTGGAATCAACTCCTCATTTTTCCCCTCCCTCCCCGCTCCCCTTTCCCTCAAGAACCCTTGATAATTTATAAATTATTATTTTGTAATATCTTGCCCTTTCTGACGTCTCCCTTCACCCACGTTTCTGTTGTCCTTCCCCCAGGGAGGAGGTCACATGTAGATCCTTGTAATCTATTCCCCCTTTCCAACTCACCCTCCCTCTACACTCCCAGTATGGCCATTCACACCACTGGTCCTGAAGGGATCATCCACCCTGGATTCCCTGCATTTTCAGTTCCTATCTGTACCAGTGTACATCCTCTGGTCTAGCCAGACTTGCAAGGAAGAATTGGGATCATGACAGTGGGGGTGGGAGGGGGAAGGAGGAAGCATTTAGGAACTAGAGGAAAGTAATATTCATCATTGCTACATCGTACCCTGACTGGCTCGTCTCCTCCCTGAGACCCCTCTGCAAGGGGATGTCCAGTGGCCTACAAATGGGCTTTTGGTCTCCACTCCGCACTCCCCCCATCATTCACTATGATAAGATTTTTAGTTCTGATGATACCTTACACCTGATCCCTT
>NW_022111329.1:460676-462459 GCF_000313985.2 Echinops telfairi | reverse complement strand
ACCCTCCCCTTGGGTGGGTTAGCGCCCCGTGCCCCCGCTACCCATTTCTTCCTTATTTTCGTCATTTTTTTTGTTCCCTTTCCCCACCTCCTCCCCAGTTGTCTACCATGTGCATCCCTGCATTTAACTTTAAGTCTTTAAGACCCCAGATGGACCATCCACTTTCTTCACCACATTTGCTTATGCACCCATTTTGTCTTCAGAGATCATGTCAGGAGTGAGAGCATCACAGAATGCTAGGCTGTTAGAACAAAGTGTGCTTGTGTTGAGGGAGGCCTTGAACAGAAGCCTAAAGTCCATCCACTTCCTCAATGTATTGCCATATGAATATATGTACATAGGCCAATACCTCTATTTTTATGAATTATTATATTTACATAAGTGAATACCTATTTTTAAACCTCTATTCATAGCTTTGCTTCCTAGATCTTCCCACTGTTTCCTTTTACCACCCTCCTGCCCCACCATCACGCTTGCCTTTCTTATGCCTCTTAGTAAGTCATCTCAGCTAGATTGCTGTTCCTCCAACAGTGCCGGGATCTCCATGTCCTCCTCGTTGTTACTTTTAATTCCTTAGTTGTTCCCCTTCTATGGTACTGTTTGCTCACCATGCCTTTCCCCCACCTCCTCCTGCCCCCAGGTCCCTCTGGAACCTTCCTTCCCATTGCTTCCTCTTCAGGTTTGCTTCCCATGCCTATCTTATATTGGTAGGCAAAACAATAATAGCAGAGACAAAACAAAAAGAAAACAAGAGATTGACTAAAAAGAGGAAAAACAAACAAAACAAAACAAAACCAAAAAAAGGAAAAAACATACATAATTCCAGATGTGTCTGCTGACCTTTATGACTATCTTCCTATCGGTCCTGTGGGGAGGTTCTGGGAACTGCCCCATTTGATTTTTAAAAAGGACTTGGCTCATGTGATAGTGGGAGGCTAGTATGTCCAAAATCTGTGGATCACGTGACAGTCTCTCTTCTCCACAGTGAGCTCGCCCAGTCCCTCTGTGTCCCCAGAGATTGATTGGACTCAACACTGCCACATAGTAGATACTAGTAAATATGGGCTCCATTGAACCTATTCAAGGTCCTGGAAATCCATTATTACACTCCACCCCTGCCTCCAGAACCCTTTTTAGCAGATTTATGAGACGAGGGCAAGGTGGTTCATATGTAAACTCAATTTTCTACAAGTAGAGAGGAGATCAATACAGAAAGTCATTAGTTATCTCTTGTTATCTTGAGATAGGGTTTTTGGGGTGGTGGTCGTGGTAGTCTTCATTTCTAGGCAAATGAGAAAATTTACTAGTGTTTTTAAAAAAACTTGCCTGATTCACTTTGGAAGGTGGCTTTACAGTGGCCGTTCAAAATCCACTGTAATGGCATTTACCCCTCACAGAACTCCTCATGAAATGCTTACTCAACATGCTTACAAAGACTCTCGGGAGAGAATTCCTAATCAGTCTACTGGTTTCTATTGATTCAAGATATTATTCTTAGTGCAAGAGTTCACTTTAATTCTTAGTGCTTTTAAGCTAGGAGGTTTCATGTTGTAGTGATGTAGAACAGGTTTCAGCAGAGCTTTCAGACTAAGATGGGCTTGGGGAAACCCGCCCTCTCCCCCAAATGAAAACTCAAACAAAACAAAACAAAACCAGCTTGAAGGTAAACAAGCGGCCATCTAGCTCAGAAGCAACAAAGCCCACGTGGAACAACATATCAACCTGTGTGATCACGGGGTGTCGAACTGATCACTGAAGACAAATGGGTGCATAAGCAAATGTG
>NW_022111329.1:456208-458096 GCF_000313985.2 Echinops telfairi | reverse complement strand
TTTTTTTTAACATAAGAATTTTATTCCTAAACAAACAAAATGAAAATTCAGTGAATAAATCCAACAACCATGACATCTTTGTCACTTGTTCTTTCTTCCTGCTTCTCTGTGATACAAGTCACTTCTGGGTAGTGGGAATTCTAAAGCAAACTGCCAGTGAATCATGATGGCATTTCCCTCTGACCCTCTAATGGAGGGGTCAGTGCATACCTGGGCAATCCAAGTGCTTCATCAGGAAAGCCTGCTTTAGATGTGGGGAGGGGGCACGAGTATCACTGGTTCAGCATTCAATGACCTAAAGAATTTAAATTATTTTTCTCAGTTTTAATAGACTTGGGTAATGTAATCAAGTGCAGTGTAGCTGTAAAGAATGACACACCGTGTACAGATCTGCCATCTCCTAAAGATAAAAGGGGAACTGGAAAACTAGTCATGCGCTTGCTAAATTATGTACGAATTACGCTGTGGTCTAATGAGATGAATGTTAGTGCTGAAGGCAAACCAGCTGATTGGCCTCCTCAGATTACTGAAAGACAGTTTACCAGCAGAAACATAAGCTGTAAGTACATGTAATTCTATACATTAGGGAACATGCAGCATCACTCAAATTTGTGGTCAGCCTTTCTGGTGTAGAATTCTAAGTTCATCTGTCCTGTGCCGCCTGTAAGAGGATTTATTGGTGAAAAACCCAGGCAGTTAGTAACCAATGTTTGTTTCTCTGGCTGAGGCCCTAGGACAGAGTTGCTATAGTCCTCTAGTATTCAGGGCACCTAAGTCATCAATAGATATTTATTTACTGTCACAATAGTGGGCTTTATTTTCTGTTTTCCCAGGATTATCCCAGGACTACCTGTCTGTAGACTGATATGTTTGCAGGATACAGAATTTCTCTATATTGCTTCTGCTTACAGCTGTTTTTATTGCACTAGGATGCAAATCATATTTCCCCAATTGGGATATTTTCCCATTCAGTAGATTTGATAATCCTGCTGTGTAATCATTGATATTTTATAACTCTTTTAAAATTGACAATATGTCTGTTGAAAGTTTCGACAAATATATTTGTAAAACACCCTTGTCTACACAGGCCTCACAAACTTTTTTTTTTCTTCCTCAAAAACTATTTTGACCATCCTGTTGCCACATTTCCACACGTTTTGTGGGGATGATTTTAGGACTTAGAAAAAGTCTAGTATTCTATATTGGCATGGAATAATACTTAGAAACATGCTCAAATTGATAATGAACACTTGATCTACAAAAATGCTTTAAAGATACTAACTGAAGGATTGTGGGGAAAAGGTTTGCCTTGATTTTTAAGATCTTTAGACATACTCTCTTAAAGAATTAGCACTGATTATTAAACTGAAATTTTAAACTCTGGCATTTTTTATTCCAGTGAAAAACCAAAACACCCCACTACTTTGAGTCGATTCTGACTTATAGCAATCTTTACATTGAGTTTCCAAGATTGTAAATCTTCATGGGATTAGACAGTCTCAGCTTTCTCTGGCAGAGCCACTGGTGCGTTTGAACCGCCAGCCTTGTGGTGAGCAGCCCAACACCTATCCCGCAGCACCACCAAGGCTCCTTGACAGGATACATTTGCTCTACAGTCTCAAGATCACCATGTGCCCTTGGAATCACCAGCTTTCTGAAACACATTTTTCATGTCTCGCAGAGATGAGTGAAGGTTCAATTTATGTCCTTAGATTTTTATACCAACCGTTTCGGTTTCATTCAAAGTTTTAGTTGCAGATGCGAGGATCCATAATCACCTGTTTAAACACAAATGTTTTTTTTAAATCATTTTATTAGGGGCTCATACAACTCTTATCACAATCCATACATACATCAATTGTGTAAAGCGCATTTGTACATTTATTGC
>NW_022111329.1:448726-455364 GCF_000313985.2 Echinops telfairi | reverse complement strand
GGGAAGGTGAGCATCATAGAATGTTAATTTAATAGAAGAGAGTATTCTTGCATTGAGGGAGTACTTGAGTGGAGGCCCAATGTCCTTCTGCTTTCTTAATCTAAACCTATAAATATAGGCACATAGATCTATTTCCCCATCCTCACATATATATATTTGCATATGTACATGTTTTTATCTAGACCTCTATAAATGCCCTTTTCTTACTAGCTCTTTCCTCTATTTCCCTTGATTTTCCTCCTAAACACAAAAGTTTTTATTAAACTGATGAAGATTCCTAGCACAGCCACTGGCAGGATCGAAGAGAGATTCGGGGCTGGGCTCTCAGGAATGGCTCTCAAACCGCACTGCAAAACTGAACCACTCAAGTGGCTGTTGCTTTTGCCAGGATTAGGCTGCTGCCTGTCACTGCTGGAACCCCTGAAACATCTCTGCCAAATTCCACACAGCTCTCAGGGCGAGAGTATAAACTCTCATGCTGGAATTCTTGGGCTCATACTTGGTTTTTGATGGCAGATATGCTCCTTTGGGATGGCAGGGTTTTGTTCTTTTGTACGCATGTTTGCCTTGCGTGGGAACTGACTCCGTGACACCTGGCAAAACCAACGTGCTCCTTCCTGCCTGTGTGCCTTTGCAAGTAGCCTTCTACACCACCAGAATGCCCAGGGACGAATCACCCAAATTCTTCTTTGGCATGAAGCCCAAGGTGCCATACTTCTTCCACCCACTGATCTTTAGTAGCTGGGTGTAATTGTACTCAGTCTGAAGTGGACACTTTCTGTATTCAGCTTAAGAAGTTCTTTTCTAGACTCCCTTTGTACACCCCTCAGAGCTGTTCTGACATGGGATATTCTGGACAATTGGGGCAAGATGGGTTACATATTAGGTTTCTCACCACAAAATCAGCAGCTCGAAACCACTTGCCATCCTTATGAGAAGAGATGAGCCTTTTACTACTGTAAAGAGTTATTGTCTCCAAACCAGGGGTCCTATAGGGTCACTATGATTTGGAATCAACTCGAGAGCAGTGACTATGAAAAAGTTATTGACAGAATTTACGTATAAGTACATGATCGTACATACTATTAAAAAATCCAATATCCAACCCCTTTTTAATGTGATTAGTTCTTTTCCATTTTTGAATGCAAACAGAGATTACTTTTCCTTTAATGGTGTTAGTGTGATATTTGTGTACTTTGCCTCTGCATTGACTGCTTACTAAACATATTCTCATGATTATTTTAAAAAGCTGGGAGCAAAATTTTTCTTAGGAACACAAGCGGCCTTTCTTTTTCTGGAAATGCCATTTTCCTGTTTGTCTCCCCCCTCCTTAAAATATGTAGAATTGGATTAGTCATAATCCCTTGTCTATGACAAATTTTAATCATTAGAATACATGCTGTCACATGTTTATTTATTTATGTGCATGTTTATAATCATGTAGTAACCATGTACAAACCTGGTCTTCGTCATGAAGCCTAGAACTCTGACGGGATCGAGCTGTTCGGTGAGTTGGAATGGGCTCAGTGGCAGTGAATACAACGGAGCATATGGCTATGTCTCCTTGCTAACCCCACCTTCGTCCCCCTATCTGGGGTACCATCAGCCTGGGTTCTGGCTCATTATTACAAAAAATTAGTTTTACTGCACCTGTATGTTTGCCATAGAGTAGTCTATGTGACCTTTTGGAAATGAGCTTTTCTTTTAAACTTCATTTATATTATTATCATTCAGTCACTGAGCCCTGGAGATGCAGTGAGAGATTGACTTCCTGGTGCTTACTTACATTAGTGTGAAATTATTCACTACAGATTAGTAAGTAGGTACAAGTAAACCTGTGCTTACCTTACCTACTGGTACCCTGACCATGTCCCTGTTTGAAAAGAGGCTTGCTTGGGGGTTGTGAAAGAAACAGATGCCAGCCATACCTAGCAGTAGAGTCTTTGAAAAAGTGTGCAACTGTTCACTATAGATTAATACATAAGCACAGGATGCCTGCATTGATCTTGCTTATTGGGTAATTTGACGCTGACTAGCCTAGTCATTCTTTCTCTTGGTCCTCCTATTATTTTGAATATTAATGGGACTACAAATAAAGTATATGGTGTGCTTTCTGACCCTAAGAATATTGAGGTTTAGTTGTTCCAAAAGTCAAAGACACATACAATTAAATTATATAAATTAATTAATATTAAATATACAACAGAAGCAATAAAAGTAAAAGTCCTAAAGAGGGAATACTTGTACATATCTTGCCATAGGAGTTAAATGGAGGAAAACTGAAATTGCCATAAAGTGGGAAGATTCTGTGGACTTGAGAGTTTGGAGTCCTGTGGACTTATTTGGAAGGAGTGGGGTGGACATTCTTAGCAGGGAGATAAGAGTGTGCCAAAGCTTGAGGTTGGGCAGGAGCAAGGAGTGTAAGACCCTAGAGCAGTGGTGCTCAGCCTTCTTCATGCTGCAACCCTTTCATACATTTCCTCAGGTTGTGGTGAGCCCCTTCTCCCTCAATCATAAAATTATTTTCATTGCTACTTCTTCACTGTAATTTTGCTACTGTTATGAATCGGGTGGCCCCTGTGAAAGAGTCATTCAACCCCCAAAGAGGTTGTGGCCCACAGGTTGAGAACCACTGTCCTAGAGAGTTTTGTCTAAGGATGGGAGGAAAAGATATGGATGATGAGATTGCATTTTATATGGTGGAAAGTTTAGCTGAGTTTGGAAATCCCATAAACCAAGGAGAGACATCAAAGGTCTTTGAATAGGTGATTCCAATGATGATTGTTTTAGAATGGCTAGCCCTGTAGGATGCAGAATGGTTTGGACTGGGAGATACTATAGGCATGGATGATAGTATTTAAGTTAGTGAGTGAGGACCAGGACCACATTGGTATTGTGAAAGGGGAAGGGAAGGGACAGATTATAGAATGCTTTTAAGGAAATGCTGGTAACGGACTAGCTATGTTGCTGTTAAGGTGCCTTAGAGCCCTCCATGACTCATAGAGACATCATGTAGAATAGAATGAAGCATTGAATGGTCCTGTGTTATCTTCACAGTTGGTGTTATGCGTGAACCTATTGTAGCCACTGTATCAATCCAGATCACTGAGGGTTGCCAAGCGTGATGCCCTTTCCCAGGGATTGGTCTCTCCTAGTACCTGAGATGAACTCTCACCCTCGTTGCACCTAAGTGACATTCTGGATATGCTTCCTCCAAGATAGATTTCTTTGTTCTGGTAGTCCATGATACTTTCAATGTTTTTCACCAATTCCTTAATTCAAATGCATCCATTCTCTGGTTTTCCATATTCATTATGCAGTTTTCACATACATCTTAGGTGACTGAAAATACTATGGCGTGGATCAGGCATACCTTAGTCATCAAAGTGACTTTTTAGCACTTTAAATAGGTCTTGTGCAGCAGTTTTGCCTAATGTAATAAGTTGGCTGATTTATTCACTGCTGTTCTATGAAATGTTGGTTGTGGATCTAAACAAAATGAAATCTTCAACAATCTCCATCATTTTAACATTTATCATGATATTGTCTATTGGTCCAATTATGAAGGTTTTGACTTTCATTACATTGAGTTGTAATGCATACTGAAGGCAATACTTCAGTAAGTACTTTGTGTTAGTCTGGGTAAACTAGGGAAACAAATCCACAGAAACTCATATATATATGAGTTTCTGTGGATTTGTTTAGTGAGAGATATATATAGTGGATATATATAGTGAGAGAGTTTTATATAAAGGGTTAGTGTACATTAAGAAAGCATCCCAACCCAGTGCTGCCCAAGCCCATAAGTCCAACATTAGCCCATATGTCCAACACCGATCTACAAAGTCCTCCTCAATCTCACAAACTGTGAAAGAACCTTTTCTGTTATTTCACACCACCCAAAATGTTGTTTCACACCACCCAAAATGTGGCCCATTATTACCAAAACCAAGAACATATCTCAAAATATAGAATACAATGCATATCATCAGAAGAATTGAATTCTTCTCTCTGAAAAATCACTGACTTTGTATGAATGTGTCTGTTTTATAAAGTCTGGAAATCTGTACATTGAGAGTTGACTGTTATTCATAGATGTGAAAGAAGGATTTAAAGTTACTCCCAAATTTTCCAGAAACAAATCATCTGTTTTTATGCATAAGGCACATAATTCAAATTTGTATGAAATGTCAATTGGCCGTCCCACAACTCGTCCACCGCTCATCTATCACTGTGTAATACTGTAGTGGCTTGTGTGTGGCTGTGATGCTGGAAGCTCTGTCACTGGTATTTCAAAGACCAACAGGAACACCAATAGTGAACAAGTTTCAGCAGAGCCTTTGGGCTAAGAACCAACCAGGAAGAAGGAAGAAGCTGTTCACTTTGGAGAGGTTAGCCACTGAAATCTTTTTGAATTTGCTGCATGAGTTTTTCCTGATGAGTTGGAAGTGGCTATGAGTTCATAGCTCCTCCCAGCTAGATTGAATGGTTTCCACACTCTGGACCTGATGCTTAGGTCTTATCCCAAGAGGTCCCTGGCCTGGGAATCTCTACTTTCACACAACGTCAGAGGACTCAGATGCACAACTGAGTTTGAGAACCAATGAACTAGCTAGCGTTCATGCTGGCCTTCCTAATAGTTATTCTGCCTGTTGGAGTCTCTCCCCACACCTCCACCCTCCACCTGCCCATACTAATTTGCCGAGACATCTAACTGATGAGGATCCATTGACCACATGAGTTTTAATTATGTATGACCATAGAGCCTTTACCTCACCGTGAACTGGTTTCTAATTCCCATACAAGCTTTGACTTTAGTCATCTGTCCTGCAATTTAATGTTCCCTGGTTTTACTTATTAAAAAAAGGGGCTTGTGTTCTCATTTCATTCCATGCGTTCAGTGAAGTGGCCTGTGCATTTTATCTCTATCAGTGACTTTGAAAAGGTGCTGGTATTGGGTTTTAACTTTCCTTTCCTTCCCACAAGTGAGTGATGATGGTGTCATGGATAAGGTCTGACTCCTTGCTCGTAACAGGCACTTCCCCTCCACCCTGTACTCTCTAGCTTTCCTTTGATATTTTGCCCTGTGAAATTCAAATAGTCGTGTTGGGTGTGAAATCCTGATATATATCATTTTATTTTCATCCAGGAAGCATGCTTTCTTAGAATTGGCTTTCCCAGAGGAAGGTTTTGAGTAAGTCTCTAGTGGGTTGATTTTTGGTGTAATTAAGTCTCTTTAGTCGCCCAACTGGTAGTTCACTCTTCACGAGGAAGTTAGTGGAAATGAGATTCCAACCGCAGTTTGCCAAAAGCAATGAAAAACAATCTCCGTGTGTGTGTGTGTGTGTGTGTGTGTGTGTGTGTGTGTGCGTGCGTGCGCGCGCTGTGGGCCTACCTCTGACTTGGTGGTGATGGATGGTATCCAGCCAGTGTAACTCCCATTCTTGCCGACAGTCGTCTCCTGTCACATTTTAGTTCAAGCTCCTGTGAATGCCTTGCTCTGCCATTGGATATTTTTAGAACATGCTGCAGCAGTGTGCTGATGTAGCTGGAGCAGTGGGCGCCCCCCAGCTCTGGACGTTTCCCACGCTTATGGGCTTCTATTGTGTTGCCATGTCTGCATGTGTTCACTTGGTCAACATGTTGTCTGGGTTTCAAGTCAAAGTCAGGGCCATAATTTGGTAGCTTGGCTGCTGCTATGGGTTTGGTCCCAGAGAGGAGTGTTTCTCTTCATCTCTGCTCCCCTCCCAGGCCCCAGTTGCTAGAGGGATATTCTGCCCCATCCCCCATAGCAAGGACAAAAAGAGATGATTCTGTAATGAGCCATTGTATTTGTCCTGTCACTTTCCCATAGATTTTTCTATGACAGATTTTCTAATCTTGTGGGTGGGGAGGGTGGGCCTGATTTAGCAAGTCTGGGATTTTCTGATGAATCCAGGGGAGGAAGGATTTGTGGAGCTGGTGATGGAGCTAAGTCCCGGACTGGGGCTAAATCATTCCTCTTGGCCAGTACAGTGAAGAAGGAAACCTTTTTAAAACCTGAAGCATGGATCAACTTTGTTCACCTCACTGCAATCCTGTCTATGGCCGTGTTCTTCTGGAATCAGTTGGTTCGTAGATCGACCCATGTTAGGGTCCCTGGTTTATTACTTCTCTCCATATAGCAGGGTTTCATTTCATGCAGTTAGATAATTCAGCTTCAGGTGGTGGTTATGGTTTCGGTGGGTGATGATATTTCTGGAAAAGCTACATAAATAGAAATGACTTGCACTGGGCGTGGCAAAGGACAAAAGAATGACTTTGATCTCTTTTTAAAAAACAGAAATAAAGTCTGTGAAGAGGGGCTATTTCTGACCTCGAGTCTTTTCCATTTCTCATAGATAAATGATTTCAAATGACTATAAGCCTGATATTTTATTTTATTTATTTATTTTTAATCATTTTATTAGGGGCTCATACGACTCTTATCACAATCCATACATACATCAATTTGTACATTCATTGCCCTCATCATTCTCAAAACATTTGCTCTCCACTTAAGCCCCCAGCATCAGGTCCTCGTTTTGTTCCCCTCCCTCCCCACTCCCCCCTCCCTCATGAGCCCTTGATAATTTATAAATAGTTTATTTTGTCATATC
>NW_022111329.1:433999-447460 GCF_000313985.2 Echinops telfairi | reverse complement strand
CTTGTTGTTCCTTTGTCCCTGGGTTTGTTAACACCACTTCCTTTCCCCCTGCCTCCCCCTCTCTCATGTCCCCCTGGAACTGTTGGTCCTGTTGTTTTTTCCTCCAGATTGTTCATTCAGCCTATCTTATTTAGATAGACCTGTGGAGATAATAACATGCAGGAATGATCACAAATGTTATTTACTTGAATGGGCTTAGCTCTGCGCAATGCCACTGTAGCCTGGCGTATTTTGTCTAACATAGTTAACAATGAACCTAAAAAGTAGGTGATTTTTGGTGATCTTCTTATTCCCACTGAATTTTTTAGGTTATTTTAAAAATGGTGGCCTAAACATGACCCACATCCCTCTGACATTATCTAACAGAGAAACTATGTGAAATATTATAAAATATCCCCGAAATCCTTGGCCATTCAAAAATATTTTATGTTTGTGAGGAGTACCTGGGTAATTACACCTAGGCAGAAATACCAGGTGATATATCACCCTCACCCCCTTGCAAATTAGTCACTGAAAGCTGTATGAAGCACATTTCTACTCTGACAAATATAGGATTGTCATGAATCTGAGTCAACTCAATAGCAACTGCCTAGGTTTATTAATCCTTTGAGAACCATCAAACTATTTACTGTCTTAGAAATTCAGAATAAGTATTTTAGTGTCAGAGAGCTTTCTGCGTAAACAAAGCAATATTTTTTCCAAAGAAAATTTGCGGCGAAGTCCTTGAGCTCACAGCCCAATGACAACTCTTGGGTGTTGGCAGATCCATCTTGCCTTGGCATGGCAAAAGGAAATTTGACTTTACAACTCTCAAAAGTGTGTGTCCATCAATTAAAAGGTAGACAGTTAATGTGCACTTGTATTTAGCACAATGTATATGTGGACTACTATGAAATGTTCTGCATTGTGTTTACTGAAGCAAATTAGAAAGGGATGTGAAGTTCTGGAAGGTCTTTTTTGGTGTGGATCTTGGAGGAGACTTTTACACTTCATTTCTTTCAAATTGTCTTTGGAGAAACCAAACCTGGAGTCCCTACTTTATTTCCCCTTTCTCTCAAAGCAAAAATTCCTATGATAATACCAGTAGTTTGTTTCCTCACCAAGCACAGAAACAGGATCTCAACCATGGGACTTGTTGCTGAAGTCATGAGATGGGATTTGTTGAAAGTTGGTCAGGAACCATAATTTAGTTTGGGCAATCCAAGCACTTGTATCCACACATCTTTCTATCATGAATACTTTAGTTTTGGGTATTTTTGTGGCCAATAGTTTGATGCTTTCTCAAAGGTTTAACAAATTTGAAATTCCTTTGATCGTTTAAACACAAGCTGTATTTTAAGATGCGAGTTTCAGCATTTCTCTCTCAGACCTAGGCCTGGGTACCAGGTATTAAGGAGGACCAACCCCATGGCTGTCTAGTTGGTTTTGATCCCATGTGCTATGAAGTAGAGTGGCCCAGAGAGTTTCCTTGGATCCTGAGACCTTTCTCCCATCCACGGTGTATCTGGGTGAGTTTGAACCAACTGAGCCCAAGGCACCCGGTAGCACAATGGGGTAAGTACTGGGCTGCTAGCCCGAAGGTCAGTGCTTGAAAACCATCCACCAGACTTTCTGGGGGGCAAGACGAGGCAGTCTGCTTTTGTAAAGATGTATAGCCTCGGAAACCCTATGGAGCAGTTGGACTCTGTGTATAGGTCACGTGAGTTGGACTGGACTGCAGTGGGTTAAATGAGTGTAGTTGAGCACAACCATTTGTAGCATCCAGGGACTCAAGATGCTGATTAGGCTGAGGGAAAAGGTTGGTGGAGACTTGCCTGTCAGCAACTGAACTGTGATTTTTCCAGCCTCTCTTGTTTCCTTCAGCAATACCAGCATAGTTTAACGTGGTCTGGAATCTCCTATTTCAAACCTTCCCTGAAACACTAGCCATCTCCACTTTCTCTTACTGAATAACTGGGCATTTTGTAGTTAACTTCCTCTATATGCTCCATACACACACCTGCTTGCATATGAAGAGATGTTAGGATTACTCCAGACCATGCACAGGGGGTCCTAATGGAAGTTCAGCATGACAGAGGTCTGTTTTGAAATGACACGTTACCAGACGTCATTTGTCTGTATCAGCTGGTGCACATTTTCTCCACCATCTTTTCATGAACTCCTGTACCTGAAAAGGCTGGCAGGCAGAGAGTGACTGAGTGGATATAACAGCTGTTTAGGTAAATGCTTAGTGCGTGGTATTTCAACACGCTTTTTCTCTGATGAACGTACTGAGATTCCTTTCTCAGAAATGTGCAATTTAGTTCCAAGCCAAATGATTAGCTTAGTTCCAGGACTCTGGGCCCAATAGGATTGCAGAACTCAGTGATAGCAACTCCATTTCGAAAAGAAATTTGAAACAACTGACAGCCTTTACAGCTTGATAACCAGTCTTTGCTGCCGGAAGAAGAGCACAATGCTTTGTTGAGGTTATCTACCACAAACCGAAAGGCACATTCTTTTGCTTTCTTAAATTATCTGATATATATATATATATATATATATATATATATATATATATCAACAATATTTACATATGTAATTCAGTGACATACCACGTTGTGCAATCATCACTATTATCCACTCCCAAATCATTAATAGCCTCAGTCCTCCTAAGCAGTGCTCTTCCTCATACTCCTTCCTCCTCCTTTCTGTTAGTGGAGCTTTTGTGGTGTGTAGGTTAGACTACTAGTAGTAAGGTTGGCAGTTCAAACCCACCAGCTGATCCACAGGAGAAAGATGAGGCTGTCTGCTTCCGTTAAGATTTATAGTCTCGGCAACCCAAAGGAGCAGTTCTCCTCTGCCCTCAGCCTTGCTCTGAGCCAGAGTCGACTCCATGGCAGCAGGTTGTGAGTTGGTCTTGAGTTGATTCTGTCTCTTGGAGATAGAACGTGAGCAGAGTGGAATTATTCCATAGGGTTTTCAAAGCTGCGGCCTTTCAGAAGCGGATCTGGATTGATATTCTCCTGTCCTCTGGATAAACTAAAACGGCCACCCCTACAGATGAATGTGTTTCAGCCTGCATCCATTTGCATCACCTCCACACCTGGCAGTTACTAATATTTGTCTATTTTACAGAGTTGAAATCATGCATTCCTATGATTATCACAGATAAGGTCTGTGATCGACTTATTTCACTCAGCATAATACTTCTATGATCCACCTATTGTAGCATGGATCAGGACTTCATTTCTCCTTATGAATGGAAATACTAGATTTTGTTTATACAATCATCTGTGGATGGACATTTAGGTTGCTTCCATCTTTGGACTGTTGTTAGTAGTGCTGCAATAATCGCTGGCATGCAAGTTGCTCATTCTTAAATAAATACAATACACAAGAAGAAGGCCATCGCTCCTGGTAGAGATAACTTCATAGACGGAAGTGCTGCTTTCCCCTGATCCTTTACGCGTCACAGAGAAACACGGGGAGCCAATGAGCTCTTCTTGTCTCTTTCTTTTGCTCCTTGTTCTTTTGCCGTTTGGATTGATTATTGATTATTGATCCAGGTTATTGATTAATCTGGATGCTATAGAAGTCAAAGCAGTTGGTGGCTTGACCGATGGGACAAGGGACTTACAAGTGGTAGTCATTTCTAATAGAAAGTCCCAAAATGGTCTAAGGTAATGGGCTCTTTCAGACATTTCAAGATTCATCTAAAGATGAAGCTCCTAATTGGAAATTTTGATGTTGGTTTAAAGCCCATAATTAAGACTTTTTCAAATTTAAAAATTACAAAAAATGAATTGAACACAGCTCCAAATGATTACATGAAAAATAGGCAATCATTTCCTCAATACTTTTTTCGTTACCATCTGCTGCCTTTAAAGCTGTATGAGACAATTTCAGTTCAGCTGAAGCAGCTGACTTCCAGGGTAAGTTTCTGTAGAGGCCCTAGGAGCCTGGTGGCACTGTCCAGTAAGCGTTGGACTGCTAACCTCAAGGCTGCTGAGGTTGAGGTTCAAAACCACCAGCTGCTCTGCAGCAGAAAGTTGAGGCTATTTTCTTACCTTTGGAAGCTTTGTATAGAGTCACCAAGAGCCAGTTTTCTGTTTATAATAACTTTAAGGAACCCTCTAAAAAAACTCATTACTCTTGAGTTGATTCTGACTCACAGTGACCCTATAGGCCAGAGTAGAATTGTCCCTGTGGGTTCCCAAGGCTATAAATCTTTACAAGAGCAGAAATCCTCATCTTTCTTATAAGGCAACTGGTGAATTTGTACTGCTGATCTTGTGGTTAGCAGCCCAACTATGCCATGGTGAAGACAGCTACCCCCTCAGCCACTAATTGCAGTTTGGTGCCTTGAACATACCCAGTCGATCCACATGAGAAAGGCCTGGCCATGTGCTGCTGCAAAGATTCCAGATGAGCACATCCTCGGGGACAGCTCCATTCTGCCATATGGGGTTGCTGTGAGGGGAAATCGACTCAACATCACCCAGCTAGATCTGAGGTGGCCTGACCTGAGAAAACTCAATAGCTCTTGAGCTCAGAGTTCGCAGACTTGACCAAGGATTCGGGGTGTATCTGGAGGCCACTGCTTGGTTTAGAACACAGAAAGTGATGACTGAATTATTCCCTGAGGTAGTTAGTTTATTGGCCAACCTGGCCGATAAACACATGTGGGATTAATTGAAGGACAGAGTGATAAATGGTTATGTGAGCCTCGCCTTTCTAGTTCTTGGGTCTCTTGCTTTGTGATGGTCTGACCAGGTTTCAGCTGTCTTAGCCAGTTCCCTGCTTCAGCTTGCAAGGCTGACTTCCTGCAAGACATCCCCAAGGGGAAGCCACATGGACCTACCCTGATGCAACCCTGGGTGCTGGAGCAGCCGTGTGGAGACCCCTGCCAGTGCTGAGATGCTTACATGTTCACTGATTCGGCTTTCCTCCTGTAGTCAGCTCATTGCGTGTGTTTTGTGAGATGGAGGAGTGTGTTTTGTGAGATGGAGGAGGACTTTGTGGATTGGTGTCGGACATATGGGTTAATGCTGGACTTGTGGGCTTGGGCAGCACTGGGTTGGGATGTTTTCTTGATGTTTACTTACCCTTTATATAAAACTCTCTCATACACATAAGTTTCTGTGGATTTGTTTCACTAAAGTACCCAGACTAACACAGTCCCCAATAAGTAGGACCCCATACCCTTTAACCAGAACACTCCACTGCTTGCCAGGCCAGATAAAGAAGCTGTTGAATAATTTATGAGGATTGACTTCCACACCAACAATGGGGTTTGGTTGATCTGAAGTCTAACCAATGGCAATTATTCCTGGCAGGTGTCATGGTAGGAGAAAATGTGATGTTCTTTGTTGCCAGTAATGTAGATCTGCCATGCACTGGGTGTGCACTTAGAGTTGGTTACTTAGATAAATATGCTGAAGGCCAGAGAAGATACTCAGGAATCCAGAGACCAGGAAGGAGAGCCTTATGGTTTGGAGGAATGGAAATAAGAGGCAGAAGATGTGCTCAGGAGATGAGGGAGCTGGATAGAGGTGTTCACTGGGTCTTACTTGCAGATAACAAAAAATCAGATGGGGCTATGGATACTAAGGGGCAAGGATTCATTTTCTCTGGGTTTAGTGGCTAACAGGTAGGGGATGAAGCAAATGTGAACTGTTTGGTAATAATGCAATGCTAATTTTGAAAGGGTAAGCTAGGTAGGGGGTATCAGAACATTTTCTTTTGAGGCTGGAATAAATTTCTTTGGTAAAAGCCAAATGGCACACATGTTTTTTTCATTTTAAGACAAGAAGAAGCCACCATACAATTTACTGTTACCAAGAAGAAATCCTGAATATTTCAGCATTTAAGGGTAACGTCTTCTTGAACAGAATGGAAAAAATCCTCTGAGGGAGCCAACTGGCTTCTGAGCCTATTCTGGTCTTCATTGCTTCCATTTTCGTTGTTGTCAGAGAATCTCCAGAAACATATGGGCTCATTTTTACGCCCTGCTCACATAGCCTAACAAGAATATTTACGCGGCCTGTCAGTCCACCAAGCAAGCTTGGACTACTTAATACTGAGTGTGCATTATTATTTTGAGAACAATACTTGTTCAAGATCCAGATAGGAGTGAAAGAAGGGAGATTCTTGGAATCTGGGAAGTGGTTATGATAGACCAATATTCTAGAGGCCGAGGGTACCAAGAGAAGATGGAAGTACGATGCATCTCAGCAGTGACCTTGGGGACCAGTGGCCCAACTGAGAATACCACAGGGTATTCCTGTGGTATTATACCTCTATGCTTCGATGCTTTAGACATCCAGACCTTGGTACGTGCCTGGGCAGAGTAGAGGACACAGTTGTACTTCACTAATAACCGAGTTTGCATTTCCTTGCAGCCCAGTGACATGGAGATCACAGCCAGATTTATGTGGCAAAACCAGAAACATGATACGTTTCTTACACACCTGAGTTCATATGTTTAGTGGGCATGAATATGCTTATGGTTCCGCTAATTTAACTTTCTCATTTTATAAGTGAAGACAGTGAAACTCCGAACTGTGTGACGATGTGAGGCTTTATAGCCTCTTCAGGTCTCTTACCTGTAGTTTATAAAACGAAGGGAGTTAGCTAATAGAATTCCTGAGAGAACTGGCTGAACATTTGCTGAATTTTGAGAATGTGGCTAACAAAATATGTGATCTTGTTATTTTATACTCCTTGAAATTCCCTGAGTAGTAACCACATGCTACTTTCTCCCCTTGGAATGCCTAACCCCAACTGGTGTTTATCCCCTAGGACTAATCAGATGTCATCTTCTCTGGCAAGCCTTCCCTGATATCTCCTACCCACCAAGGATTGGCTAGGTGTCTCCTGTGGGCTCTCAATGGACAGTGGGTTTAACCATGATTAGTTGCTTATTGCAGCCACACACAAAAAAACCCATGAACCGGGGTCTTTGTCATTCATATGCCCACGTTCAGAAGTCTGACATGACTCTGACAGGGCTAACTATGAAGATGGTGGCAGACCTTTAGTCCTTTTCGAGGCTCAAGGGGCGGATCCGTTTGCTTTTTCCAGCTTCTCAAAGGTGCCTGCACTTCTTGGATTGTGTCCCCTTCCACCCTCTTCAAAGCCAACTGAGTCAAATCTTTAAATATCTCTCTGATGCCGAACTCCTTTGCACCTTCTTCCATTGATCAGGATTCTTGTGATTACATTGGGCACACCTGGATAATTTGAGCTAATTTTCCCATCTCAGGGTCAGCTCCTCAAGAGCTTTAAGTCCATCTGCAGCCTTAATTCCTTTTTGCCATCTGCTGTGATTCACGTGCTAATAGAGTTACCAGATTAGGATGTAGACATCGTGGCCCCCCACCTTTTTTTTGGTGGGAGCAGGGTGAGAGGGCCATGATCTGTCCTCCCACACCCCATCGGCGTTCTTCTCATACTGGATGATAATTGCCTTGTGTTGGTTGCCTGCTGCTGCTCGAGAGAGTTGCATAGACATTTCAAACCGGAAGCTTGAAAATAATAGTGTGTATGGGGTAAGTTATGGGTAAGTTTAAAGTTGCCTGTTACCAACATTCAGATATGGGGAGACTTGCCATAGTGATGGAGATTCTCACTTTTTTTTTTTCATGAAAAACATGAATTTCGGTGTTATTGGACATGTGGCTAAAGAGGACCTCACTCTTCATTGGTCCTCATCACCTCCTCACATGAATTGTCTGAGACCCATGGTTCTGACTTGTAATAAGAACCCAGTACATTTATTGGTTCAATGAGTGAGCAACGCAAAGACTCCTGTAAAGCAGGACGGTGGTATGAGCTAAGTTGGGAGGATGCAGAGCAGAGATCAGCTGAGGGAGGGGCTTAGCACGAGGGCTGAAGGAGAACCTTGGCCAGGAAGACTGTCAGATGGCATGCTTTCTTATCTGGGCTCTTTGAAAGTGGGAATAGAACTTGCGATTTCTTTGAGAAGTAAACCCAAGGAGACAGATTGCAGAGTTGGGGAGACTGAGTTAGGCAAGGGGCAGTATATCCAAATAAAGGATCCACTGTTCCGTGAGTGCTATGAGCACTGAGGAGTCCGTTCTATTGAGGCCTCTCACAACTGTCAGCTTACAGGACAGGAGCAGCTTTCCCCATTGACTCCTGCCCCCAGTTGGCAAAGCCCGGACTCTGAGGTTAACTCTCTTCCTTCTGTGGGCTGCACTGGTCTATGCACCTTTCCTTAATCTCTGTGGTCTTGGGGAAGTTCCCTAGCAGAACATGAGGATGTGTGGTAGGTGTCAGATGCTGGCAGCATGAAGTGTGTATGGAATGGTCCATCTACACATAGCAGAAATTAGGAGTGAGCCCAAGAGCCCTGCTCATGGACACCTGGAAGTGCACTGGGGGAGTGAACAAGCAGGCTGGCCAAATCCCCTGATAGGATGTCAAAAGTCAAGATCAGGTGAGAAGTACTTCAAGGAATGTGTGTGGATTAATGGCCAGCAGCCTCTTTAACTAGGAGTAAATGGAAGCAGTAGATTCTCGCAAGATTCGGTTTCATTTCTTCCTCTTTCTACCTTTTGTATCATCTACAAGCTCTTACTCTTTCACTACCTGAGTTCACAACCATCTGTCAGCTTTCTGTGCTGAGATGACTTGCATGCTACTCTGATATTCGAAGCTATAGCACCGATATTTCAAACTCTTCCAGGACCATGCGAGGTAGACAGGTTTCAGCAGAGCTTCTATCTAGAGTAAGACATGCTTGGAAGAAAGGTCTGGTGATCTACTTAGAAAATTTAACCAATGAAAACCTCTAGATCACGGATAAATGCTACTACATCATTTTGCACATTCTGTTTGCTTTCTTGTATCAAGAGAGATTTTCATGTGTATAAAAGTCCTAGAGTATGCTGTTGGTAAAACCAGAGACTACACTCAGGGTAACTGCTAAGTGACATTGTTCACATGTTGTACATATATGAAAATGGTGTACTGTATATTTTACCCACTCCATATTTTGTATTGGAGAGTACAACAATGTAAATCCTCAAAGCACATTATTTTAGCATAATGAAAGTCCAAAGCTCCTATGTAGATTACTCCTGACTACCAAATTTGCTTCTTTGATACTTGTCACTTATTGTAAATTAAAAAAAAAAAGAAATTCAAGGTCATTATCATTGTATTATACAATATCACTATTTCAATCCCCCCAGTTATATATGTATTTTTAATTTTTTAAAAACCTATGATCTTGTCTTTAAAATATGATTGTCTTAAGCTGATGGAGCCCAGCAATCAAAAGATATAGTGTCTAGGGTCTTAAAGACTTGAAGGTAAACAAGCGGCCATCTAGCTCAGAAGCAACAAAGCCCACATGGAAGAAGCACACCAGCCTGCATGATCATGAGGTGCTGAAGGGATCAGGTATCAGGCATCAAAGAACAAAAAATCATATCATTGTGTGCTCACCTCCCCAATACGATTGCTGAAGACAAATGAGTGCATAAGCAAATGTGAAGAAAGCTGATGGTGCCTGGCTATCAAAAGATATAGCGTCTGGGGTCTTGAAGGCTTGAAGGTAAACAAGTGGCCATCTAGTTCAGAAGCAACAAAGCCCACATGGAAGAAGCACACCAGCCTGTGCAATCACAAGGTGTCGAAGAGATCAGGTATCAGGTATCAACAAAAAAAAAATCAAATCATTGTGAATGAGGGGGAGTGTAGAGTGGAGACCCAAGACCCATCTGTAGGTAACAGGACATCCCCTTACAGAAGGGTCGTGGGGAGGAGATGAATCAGTCAGGGTGCAATGTAACAATGATGAAACATACAAATTTCCTCAAGTTCCTGAATGCTTCCTCCCCGCCCGCACTATCACGATCCCAGTTCTACCTTACAAATCTGGCTAGACCAGAAGATGTACACTGGTACAGATAGACACTGGAAACACAGGGATTCCAGGACAGATGAACCCTTCAGGACCAGTGGTGAGAGTGGCGATACTGGGAAGGTGGGGTGGAAAGGGGAAATGGATTATTATAAGGATCTACATATAACCTCATCTCTTGGGGATGGACAACAGAAAAGTGGGTGAAAGGAGACGTCGGACAAATGGGTGAAGGGAGACATAAGATATGACAAAATAATAATAATTCATAAATTATGAAGGGGGAGTGGGGAGGGAAGGGAAAAATGAGGAGTTGATACTAAGGGCTTAAGCAGAAAGCAAATGTTTGGAGAATGATGATGGCAACAAATGTGCTTGACACAATGGATTTTTGTATGGATTGTGATAAGAATTTTTATGAGCCCCCAATAAAATGATTAAAGAAGAAAAAAGAAAAAGAAAAAATTACGATCGTCTTTCAGTGTAATGTCTTAAAGACAGAGATCTTATCATTTCCTGAAGCCATAGTTGTGCATCTAGCAGTGCATGCTGTTGTTCATAAAGAAGCTGAGTGAAAATAAGTAAGCGCCCCTCTGCAAATTGTTCTTGGAAAAGCCACTCATTGTCCACTGGTTATTGGCCTTAGTAGTGTTTTTCAGCTAGGAGGGACATTAAAGGAAAATCCAATTTCACCACTTTGTTTGACCAGATGAGGGGATAGGGATCAAGTGACTTGACTGGGCTCATGCAGTGAGTTTGCGGCAAGCCCTAGTTTAGAACTCAGATGGCCTAATGCCAAGTCATTGTTGGTTTGAAGGACAGGACAGTTGTGAAGACATGGGGTGTGCATAACATTGGAAAGAACCACTTTCTTTTACCTTCAATTTGACCTTCACCTTTCTTTTTCACCCACTTAAGTCCAACCAAGCCCAGTAGTGTCAACATGACTTGAATATGGTGTTGGTATTTCTGAATAGTTGACCTTTACACAGGGTGGTTCTAGCTATATGATAGAGCACAGAGTTTTTATAAACTTTGTCTGTGTGCCAACATACTGAATTAGTTTGTTGAAGAAGTTGGGCAATGCAGCAATTAGGTATTTGGTTTTACTGCCCATAGGAGCCTCTAAAACTCTTTATAGAGTAGTGCCATACTTTGCATTTTGTATCACTTTCCTCTTAGTGGATTCAGTGTTTTGTTCAATAGGCTTCTTCTTCTTCTTCTTCTTTTTTTTTTTTAGAAATCATTTTATTGGGGCCGCTTAAGCTCTTATAACAATCTATACACCAGTTGTATCAAGCACAGTGTACATCTGTTGCTATCAATTAAAAACATTTTCTTTCTGCTTGAGCTCTTGGTATCAGCTCTTCATTTTTACCTCCCTTACCCCCTTGTGAACCCTTGGTAAATAATACATTATTATTATTTTCATATCTTACACCATCCGCTGTCTCCCTTCGCCCATGTTTCTGTTGTTTCTCCCCCTGTGGGGGTGGGGGTGGGGTGGTTATACGTCTCGCGATTGGTTCCCCCTATCTCCCTCTTCAACCCCCACCTTACTTCTACCCTCATGGTATTGCTACTCCCATTATTGTTCCGAGAGGTTTATATGTCCTGATTTTTGTGTGTTGAGAGCTCTTGTCTATACCAGTGTATACCCTACAGTCTAGCCGGATTTTTAAGGTAGAACTGGGGTCATGATAGTGGGGGCAGGAAGTATTAAAGAACTAGGGGAATGTTGTGTGTTTCATTGGTGCTATACTGCACCCTGACTCATCCCTTCCTTGTGACCCTTCTGCGAGGGGATGTCTAACTGTCTACAGATGGGTTTTGGGTCTCTACTCCAACCCCCCTCATTGGCCTCGATATGATTTTTTGGGGTCTTCTGATGCATCAGGCTTCTGCTAGCCTTCAGTTTATGTTGCATTAAGCAGGACTTATTCCCTTTAAAATGGGGCATTTTAAAAAGCATTTCAAACATACACAAATGAAAACCTCAATGAGATACCATTTTTTTTCCACTTTGACTGGAAGAGATAAAAAATCTCGAATAATAGACAGTATGCTGTGTTGGCAAGGGTACAGGGAATAAGATGCTCTCATGCATGCTTGGTGAGAGTTCAATTGAATAATCTCCTATAAAGACTCTTTGAATTAGCCAACAGAACATTATATAAAGCTTACCTCCCCTCCTATTTGACTCAACAGTTCTGCTTGTGAAATTTGTGTTATGGATTTGCTTGAACAGTGTAAAATCATAGTACTGTTTGTTTCATGGGATTTGAAACTACCTGTAAACATCAATGGGAGATAGGTCAAATTTGTCATCATATGGCCATATGAGGACTCAGTCATTAACATGAATGAATGGGCAGCTCTATATGCTCCAGCATGAAAAGATCCCCAAGATGTGCTATCATGTGATATGAAAACTAAGGTGCTATCCTTTGTATTAAAAGAGGAGGTTAATATGCAATTGCCTAGTACAGGGGTCCTCAAACTTTTTAAACAGGGGGCCACTTCACTGTCCCTCAGACCGTTGGCGGGCCGGACTATAGTTTTAAAAAAACTATGAACAAATTCCTATGAACACTGCACATATCTTATTTTGAAGTAAGAAAACCAAAACGGGAACAAAACAATATTTAAAATGAACAAGCAAAGTTAAATCAACAAACTTACCAGTATTTCAATGGGAACTATGGGCCTGCTTTTTGCTAACGAGATGGTCAATGTCCGGTTCCATTTTTGTCATGCTAGTCATAAAGAGTGATGCAAGTGTGCATCAGTTAGTCTAGATCTGGTTGGAGATTTCAGATGTTTCATTCTGGAAAAAGTCTGTTCCCAGACATAAGTGCTGCCAAAGATGGTTGCCATTTTGAGTACATGCTTCCTGAGATTAGGATCTGTCTCAGAGGGAAGACATGCATAGAAATTAGGAAGGCTGCTTGACTTGAATGCGTCAGCCAGTTCCATTTGGTAAATTGTATCCACATTTTCAATGTCAATAGAGAATGGGTTGCAGAAAAGCTGTATGTCCTGTTCATGGAGATGAAGCTCTTTAGATCTAAATTTGAACTCCTTTTGCAACTTTTCCAGTGAATCCACACGTTTTGTTTGGGAATGCAACCCATGGTTTTTCCACTGACAGATTTTGAGTTGTGGGGAGATGGCAGAAAATGTTCCTCCTTCACTTGTTTGATGAGGAGGCCTAATTTTACTTCAAATGCTTTCACATGTGATTGCATCTCACAGATGAGCTTCCCCTTTCCTTGAAGTTGCACATTGAAACTGTTGAGTAGCTCTGTTACACACCCGAGACTGAGAGGAGGAGCTGAGAGACAGAGAGAAGGAGGGGAGTTGCATAGTGTGGCGCACATTCCACACATGCATTGGCCAGGATGAGTCGGCTTCTAAGAAGGACAGGCAGTGGTGGCAAAAACACCCAGGGGGCTGGATAAATATCCTCTGTGGGCCGCATGTGGCCTGCGGGTCATAGTTTGAGGACCCCTGGCCTAGTACATAATTAACTAATATACACATAAATCTTTATGGGAGCAGAAAACCTCATCTTTTTCTTGAGGAGT
>NW_022111329.1:423904-432963 GCF_000313985.2 Echinops telfairi | reverse complement strand
CTTTGTCTTCAGCATTCGTGTTGGGGTAGGCTGGTGTGCTTCTTCCTTGTGGGTTTTGTTGTTTCTTAGCTAGATGGCCACCTGTTTGTCTTCAAGCCTTTGAGACCCCAGATGCTGTATCATTTGATAGCTGGGCACCATCTGCTTTCTTCACCACCTTTGCTAATGCACCCCCTTTGTCCTCAGTGAGCGAGTAGGGGTAGATTCCGCACATTTTTAATGCAGGTTTTGTGGTAAAATTTGGTGCCTCGGCTGATATTCGGGTCAGCTTATCCTCGAGTATGTACGGTAATTGCCTAATGTAGAGTCATATGTATATGCCCCTGAGAATACAGTAAGAAGTTATGATGAAGAGAGTTATTGAGTGGCTTGGGAGCAAGGGCAGGAAGGGGTTTACTTTTTACTGTGAACTCTTCCACTTTGTACATTCAAGAATTCTAATGTAAGGCCAATGGACTAATGGACATGAAAACATCAGTCTCCATAGCCATGAACCTAAAATGACTAGATGGTGCCTGGCTTCTACACCCAATTGCTCTGAAAAGGACCACATTAGAGTCCTGGATAAAGTGGGAGAAAAAATGTGGAACAAAATGCAAACTAGTAAAAGAGTCCATGCTTACCCCCTGGAAAGAGTCAGGTAAGACCCTTCAGGTCAGGAATAGGACCCATGCTATGGTAAAACAGGGACAATCACAAGGGCAGCATTTATTCAGTGGCAAAGTTCAGAGGATTAGGAAAGGAGGAGGAATGGGAAAACAGGCAGAAAGTGGGAGAAGCATGTCGAGGGGATTGCAATGGGTGAGTTGAATGAATGTGTATAAATTGTTGAATGTAAAACTTAAGAACTTCTCGATCAACCTTCATCTCACTCACAATATAAAGCTTACAAAAAAAACCACCCCAAAAATCGGAAAAAGAATTCTAACTTAAGGTTCTTTGGGGGGAAAAATCCCTACATATGCAAACAATTTAGAATCTGGTCATTCAAAGTTTTTTTTTTTTTTCTGTGACTGGATTATGCTAGACCCTTCTATTATTATTGACCCTAATTCTGTCTATATACTGTGTATGTATGTGCATATACATATGTATATAAGCATATGTAATATCTATATTTACACTCAACTGTAGGTGACTTGATGGTGAATAAAATGAAAGATGTATTTTTCCATTGAAACACTTGGTAAATTGTGGAGAATTCTAGGAGGATCAACAATAGTTGCTTATCTTGACCCTATGCAAGTTTTAAACAACATAACTATACACAATTTTAAAAATTGTATGAGTACATGACACCAAACCACATATTGCTTAGGGACACATGAATATGTAGAAGTATACAGAAACATATATGTTTAATAAATATTAATTTAGTTATGAGGGGATACAGAAGCTGGAATTCAGGAGAAATAGGTACATGATAGTTCATTTTATTTTTTCTATCTTCTGCATGTTTTAAATATTGGATAATATTTTCAAAAGCTCATATGTGTTAATAACTTACTTCCAGGATATCATAGAGCAACGGTTATCAACCTGTGTGTCATGACCCCTTTGGGTCACCTGATTCATAACAGTAGCAAAATTATAATTTTGAAGTAGCAATGAAAATAATTTTATGGTTGGGGGGTCACCACAACCTGAGGAACTGTATTAAAGGGTTGCAGCATTAGGAAGGTTGAAAACCACTGTTAGAGAGCTTCATAAAATCATAAAAAGGACACAGAAACAGCATGGCCATTGATGAATTTTACTTTCCTTGTTTTCTGTTTGACCACACCTGTACGCAGAACACATCCTGGCAAAGTGTGGGCCCTAAGAAAAGTTTGCAAAATGAATAAAGGGGTATAAACGCCCTTTGAGCTATTGAACTGGTGGCTAGTGGATCATAAGCTTGGGGGTGGGGGTGGGGGTTCTTGAGCCTACAATACAGTTCAGCTGTCAGTTGTACTCAGAAACATGCAGCCTGAAAAAGACCTTTATATAGTTCTCAGCAAGACTGGGTTATTATCATTATGTGTCACACTCAATAGTTCTTTTTAGAAATACTGTGTATTGGTCAATGTGGATAATGTGGGGGGAACTCTTTAGTTCCCTTTAGTAAAGCTGTAGCTGATCCACAATCCATTTTCATGGAAACAGCAGTCAAGAGACCAAACGATGCATTGCATTGGGTAAATCTGCTTCACAAGACCTCTTTAAAGTGTTGAAAAAGCAAAGATGCTACTTTGATAAGATGCACTTGACTCAAGGCACAGTATTTTCACTCGCCTCATATGCTTGTGAAAGTTGGACATTGGATAAGAAGACAAAAAGGATCAATTTATCTGAATTATGGTGCTGGTGAAGCATACTAAAAGTACCGTGGACTGCCAACAGAACAAACAAATTTGTCTTGGAAGAAGTACAGCAGAATGCTCCGTAGAGGCAAGGATGGTGAGACTGCATCTCATGTACTTGTTGTCTGGAGAGATCAGTCTGTGAAGAAGGTCATCATGCTTGATGAGGGACAGGGAAAAGGAGGAAAGGCCTCAGCAAGGTGGATTGACACAGTGGCTGCAACAATGGACTCAAACAGGCACAATGGTGAAGATGACACAGGAGCTGGCAGTGTTTTCTTCTGTTGTGCATAGGGTTGCTGTGGGTCACAACCAACTCGATGACACTTCACAACAACAACAGCTGTTTGTGGTGTGTTAATGCCCAGCCTTGGAGTGGGTTGTATGGGAGTTATTGGAATGACTGGACTTTACTGCTGCCCACTGTCAGTGGTAGAATGCTCTTTGTTTCTTAGAGCACCAGCCATTCATTTGACCACTTGTGTTTGTTTGGAGAAAGGATGAAGGAGTTGTGGGAAAATAATAAGCAGGTTGTCTTAGAGTAGTTACAAAAGATGTATTACTATTCAGAGACAATAAAAAATAATATGCTGTTATTGCTAGTTATCACACCATGTGTAGCTACTTAGAACAGTGTTGTCTAGTAAAAATATGAGCACCACATACATGATTTTAAATGTTCTAATAGTTACATTACAAAATAAAGAAACATAAAATCAGTTTTAATGACACATTTATTTAGCCCAATATATTTAAAAAATATTCTTATTATAATATACCAAACCAAACTCATTTCCACTGAGTTGATTCCAACTCATAGTGACCCTATAGGACAGGATAGAACTACCCCTGTCGGTTTCCAGGACTGTAACTCATTATAAATGTAGAAAGCCTTATCTTTCTTCTGTGGAGCAGCTGGTGGTTTTGAACAGCTGACTTTGTGATTAGCAGCCCAGTGCATAATCTACTACAATACCAGGGGTCCTTATGGATGTTAAACATTATAGGTTTTACATTTTTTCCTTTGCACTAAGACTTTGAATTCAACATATATTGCTCATCTCCATTTGGATGCTCAGTTTTCATTAGCAATACCAAATCTGTTTTTAGAGTTTTATAAAATGTAGAATTAAAAAAGTAGATTCACATACATAAGTTGTTCCATACTTATTTTCTTATTTAAACATTTTGCAATGACTGAATCAAGTATCAATTTTGAAATTTGCATTTATTAAAATTAAATAAAATTTAGGGGTTGCAGTTATTTTGAGGAACCTGTTTCTGAGAACTCAGATTTAGAATTAAAATGTAAGTTGAATGAAATTCTGGATGATAATTCTTTCATGAATTTACTTAAAATTGTGACAATCCGGTGTGCAGAAGGTGATGGATGGCAGTGAGTGCTCAAGATTCATTTGTGTAACGACATAGGAAAAAAGTCCCCGGAGAACTCCTCCTATTTAACATTGAGGGATGGGAGGAAAGTGGTCCCTAAATAGGATGCTTGGGAGAGAGGAATGTAGAAGATCAAAGGCATAAATCTGACCTGAACAGTTAAAACTTTGTTAGTAGGCCACCTCCCCCTTCTATGATGCAGGCTGGACCTGATCTGGTTTCCAATTTGTTCTGTATTTTGGGTTTGTATTGTTTTTGTTCATTCAGAGTAGAATGTATCTCAGAGGTGTTAGGTCAATGGAGGTCACCCTCTTAAAGCTGCGTTACATGCTTTTTCGTTTTTTGATATATGAAACCCAGGATTGATGAACCTATAGGGAGAGCAAGTAGAATAAGGAGTTCGGGGGGTGGGTGTGTGGCAGGGGTACAGTGGTGGTGGGGAGAGGGTAAAAGGGGAGACAATGTCAAGAAGTCCATGTAGAAAAAAATGTTTGGAAGCTGTGGTAGCAATTGTACAATTCTGCTTGACATGATTGAAATATGGAATGATATGTTGTATGTATTAAATCCCAACTAATTAAAAAATTAGGCCAAAATATTTAAGAAGCTTTTCCAATGAACCCACATTTATCTTTCCAGTTTCTAGAGAAAAATAAAAAGAGATTTGGACCAAAAGAAAGGGGTTCATCGACAAACAATCAAATTCAACTTTTTTTTCCTTCAAATTCAACTTTAATGAGAAAAATAAAATCATGAATTAAATGAATCTCAAGAATTAGTTAACAAAAGCATGGGTAATTTAGCTACTGGACATAAACTAGTCGAATTTGAAATTGAACCAGCCATTTCAGAAGATAGTTTTTATTCCAGAGTTTGGACACATCCTTTATCTTGTAGGAAGGAGCCCTGGTGGCATAGTGGTTATGCACTGGGCTGCTAACTGCAAGGTCAGCAGTTTGACACCACCAGCTCCTCTGCGGGAGAAAGACTGGCTTTCTACTCCCATAAAGAGTTACAGTCTCGGAAGCCCACAGGGGTTTCCTGTAGGGTCATTATGAGTAGAGTCGATTCAATGATAGTGAGTGAGATATCTTGTAAGGGGTTACTCCTGGTGTGTGTAATTATGGGAAGATTATTAAGTCAAGGAGCGAGGTACCCAGGTGAGAACTGTTGGAGGAAGGTCACATTTATTTCTTCCCTAATTACCAGGACTGCCGGAGTGTTCTAGGAACACCGATAAAGGGGGCAAGGCGGGTCGTTAGGGCTTCGCTCTCCCTGTGTCTCCCTGTTACTATCTTGTTAAGCGGAACCAAAAGTCCTATCACTTGGGGTTTTCGCAGAAGATAGGATTAGTTCTTTCCCTTCAACTCATATCGCTGGGGATGCCTGATAGCGGTATCATCACTTCCAGATTCTCGGACAGGAGGAGGCTGTATCTGTTTGTGTAAGGTAGGGGTACCTTACCAGTATCTCTGTTCTCCTTATAGACCTGTCTGCTTTTTGTTTGGCTGAAGACTGAGCCACGGGAATGAATCTAGTTCCAGACCTGAGGGGTGACATGGTTTTAAAGGTTCCACTGGTCTCTATGCGACCGATAAGTGTGATATTTTTGTCTGACTTTGTTTGCACACTTTGTACCTAAGGACAGAGTTCAGAAGGTTAGGAGCAAAGGACAAATGGCAACAGGGAATACAGGGAGGTAGTGGGATGTGATGGCACACCGAGGGAAGGTCAGTCAATCAGTGCGATGCAACAAACTGTCTATGAATTATCAAGTGGAAATGGATATGCTTTGTAAAATGTCACCCAATTCACACTGAAAAGTTAAAACAAACATAAAAAGGGAGGGTAGCGAAGGGACCAGCCTTTGATTTGGCTGCTATTTGGTGAGGTTCTGTGAACGACTCATTTTCAGAAGGGAAGTGGCGAGTTCCTCATGCATTGCTTCTGCTAGATGTCCCAGGGCAGTGCAAATGGTTAACACACTTGCTGCTAACCAAGAGGCTGGTGGTTCAAGTGTACTGAGGGCTGCTTCGTAATAAAGGCCTGGTGATCTCCTTTTGAAAAATCAGCTGTTGAAAGCCATATAAGCACAGTTTTATTCTCACATATGTGGGGTCTTGAACAACTGGCTTGGTTTTAGTTTCATTTCTGCTAGCACCCGCTTCCCTTTCTTGTCTAGTTTACACGTCTGGTTTAATTTTAAGGCACCTTCTGCTAAGAATTAGTCACAGGATGTAGTCCTGAAAAACTGTCAGTCCCCCCATCAATCGCTCCACAATCCACTCAGGGTATTTGACAACAGCCTAAACCAAGTGGCACCCTGCACAGTGTTCTGTAGACATCAACCTAGGAAGCAGTTTTACCTAGTTAAAATGCAATTTGGGGCACACATAGAGGGGCACATCACTTAGCTGTAAAGAGAAATGAAGGCTCTACACATGCTACAAGCTAGCAGAATCTTGAACATATCAGAGTGAGTGAAACAGGGCAGTGGCAGAGGGACAGGTAATCCTGATCCCACTTATTTGAGATGATAAGAAGAGGCAAGTGGGGGTGCTCCTTGTTTGGAGGACACTGAGCTTTGGCTAAGGGGCTTAGAAAATTTGAAAAAAGCTGATGATGGTTACCCAACAAGTTGCATATAGTGAATTGCTGAATTATACATGTGAAGAGTGTGGAAAAAGCAAATGTTTTCTTATATACATTTATCACAATTTTTTAAAAAAGGAGAAAACTAGACAGAATGGGAAAAATTAGATCGATAAAGAGGTTGTGTACATGGAAGAGTTGAACATTTCCTTCTACTGCTCTTCAAAGCAGTTTAAAAATATGACTTTTCTGATAAACATATGTGTACTATGTCAAATACACATATGTTTCCTAATTCTTGTACCTCAAGGTAATGACTGAAGTAGTGTAAATTTTCGCACATGTTTTAAAAGAGCATTTTCTGGAAAAAAAATCCTACTGACTCTGAAAAAAAAATTACGTATTTCTTTCATCATATGTACAAATGGCTGGTCACATCAGGAACACCATCCTCAGCTGGCGTGGGTGGGAGGGTACTTCTTCAATGAATTACTGCTGTACTTCAGGGCTTACCAAGGGGCTTTCACTACCGCCTCATTTACTACATTTCATCCCTTGCGGAGATCAGTGTCTTTTTCATGCTGCTCCAGGTTTGAATTCCCTCTCCAGGGCAGGCATTCAGATGTCCCTGCTGCTGGTGAATCACAGCTTGCCATTTTTCTAGAGAGGCTGTTTCTCGACCATTCTGTTCCTCCTGTCTAGAACCGGAAGGCAGGCAGCCTCTGCAGCAGCTGCTGGCCTATGGGTGCCCTTGCCAGGGAGTTACGGGGCTTTGTCCAAGGTTGCCACGTGGGCACCCTGCCATTCTGAAAATGAGCCCAAGAAGGCTGATGATATGCATTTTTCCATTGTCTGCCTTTTGGACAATGGTCTCGAAGAACCCACCAAAACCAAATGTTAAAAACTGAGGGTGACAGTTGGGATCTCATTAGTCTAGTGGCTGTCACGAGCTATCAAGGAAATATATTGCGGAAAGAGGCTTGTGGGCATACAGTTGACTTTATGTCGGAGAGGCTGAACTATACGTGTGAGTGTGAGTGTATGCGTGTGTGTGTGTGTGTGTGTGTGTGTGTGTGTGTGTGTGTGTGTGTGTGTGTGTGATCTAACATGTCTGTGAGCCTGTAGGCGGGACAGGCATTTCAAGCTTTACCATGTCGTTTTTTCACTGAAGCTTTAAACAGATTGTCATTTGGGTTGCAGCAGGCTGAGCTATTTTTCTTCATGGTGCTTCTGTGGCTATCTTTAAATGTCAGCTTAGACATTTTAGAAAGGCATTCACTGTAAAAAAAATAGTATGGCTTTATTTGTTTATTTTAGTTGGAGCATGAGATGCATACAGTCAAATGCATTATATGCACTGTCTTAAGTAGACAGATTAAGATACGGAGTGTCCCACACTATAGCAAATACAGGACTTGATACGATCATTTTAGTACAGTGACCTTTCAGTTTTAGCACCCTACACACTCTTCTTTATCTTCACGAGCCTACTTCTTACTTCCTCAGTCTTCTTTTAAAGTTTCTGAGATCAAGTCTATACTGGGGTAATAAATTTCGACCCATAAACCTGGGTCTAGTGATGTAGTGTATTAGGCATTGGGCTGCTAACTACAAGTTCAGCTGTACTTTGGGAGAAAGTTGAGGGTTTCTACTCCTCTAAATCGTCACAATCTCAGAAAGCCAACGGGGCAGAGCTACCCTGTCCTGTTGGGGCACTAGGAGTTGGAATTGACTCGATGGCAGTGAGCTTTTTGAGAGAGCTGAGATATAGTCCAAACACTTTTCACCTTGGACAGAAGCTGGAGCTGACAAGCAGTATGGAATGCCACAGAGGTCAGAAGAGGTTGGGCAGGGCAAATTTGTTGGAAAGACTTAGAGTGGACAGACAAAGGGCCTGGGTTCTGGACCCAGCTCTTCCATATCCATCAGGGAACTTTTCTCTGTTGGGCATTGGTGGGACTATTCTAGCCTTCCATGTGGGAGACCTGGATTTGATTGCTGGCCAATGTACTTCTGCTCTGCTATTACCACTCCTTTTTCAGTAGAAGTTTATGATGGTGAGCACTTGCCAGTGAAGCTTCCAGACCAAGACAGACTATACAGAAAGGCCTGATGGTTATACTACTGATAATAAGCCAGTGCAACCCTATGGGGCACAGTGGTCTCACTGCAACTGCTCATGGGGATGGCACAGGGCCAGGCCGTGTTTTGTTCCATTGTGTAGGGTGGGGGAGGGGCTGCCATGAGCAGAGGGTCAACTGACAACAACCTCTTGCTTTTATGTCATTGTGACTACTGAGGACACATGGGTTGTCGTATAAATACATTAAACCTTCACCTAGGAAACTTCCATGATTCAGGAAGCAAACCACATGTCCCTCTTCTAGAACAGATTTTGTAGCTCTCCCCTGGCCTCATTCTATCTCCCTGGAGGTACAGGCCAGGCCCTTCAATAGGCCCGACGGAAGCATTTCGGGTTGCTTGCCAGTTCTGTGCTAGGTTTTCCAAACTTCAAAAATGTGGAAATAACGCATGCTACTCACTCAATGGAGGCCTTGGGTGGGTGGTCCTGACCGGCAGAGTGGCCATTCTGACTTAATATAATGCCTTTGCCTTCTTCTTTAAAAAAAAATCATTTTATTAGGGGCTCAGACGACTCTTATCACAATCCATACATACATCAATTGCGTAAAGCATATTTGTACATTCGTTGCCTTCGTCATTCTCAAA
>NW_022111329.1:392496-403338 GCF_000313985.2 Echinops telfairi | reverse complement strand
ATTTTTGCGCCCCATTTTTATCATCTGTAAGGTATATATAAATACTTCCTTCACATTGTTATTGTGATCACTTAAAGATGGATTTCATTGCTAACCTTGAAGTTAACAGTCCAAACCTTACCCCACTGCACTATTAGGAATCCTGACCGCACAAGCCGACCCTCCAAAATGACAGCTGTTATTGTCATGCTTCTAAACTATGAGTAAGCTTAGTATCAAAGAGGGGGCTATGCCTAAGATCACACAGCAAGTAAATAGAAAACAGGATTGGAACTCAAGCCTGTTGGATTTTGTTACTCATTCTTTTTATATCGAGGTAGGTCAAAATACGTCTCATGTGCTTTGTATGTATTACCAGGAGAGACCATTCATTGATAAAGGATATCTTACTTGGTAAAGTAGAGGGAATTGAAAAAGAGGAAGACCCTCAATGAAATTGATTAAAACAGTGGCTGCAACAATGGAATCAAACATTACACTTGTGAGGATGCAGGACTAAGCAGGCAAAATGGGAGGAATTCCTGAGTAGTGCATACAGGCAAGTGCTTCATAATAGTGCATACAGGTAAGTGCTTGGCTGTTAGCTGTAAGGTTGGTGGTTTGGACTCATGCAGAGATGTCTCGGAAGACAGACTTAGCATTCTGCATTTGGAAACCCTACTGAGCACAATTCTTCTTGGCACCTGTGGGGTTGCCATGGTTTGGAATTGACTTGACCACAACTAATGAATGGCAACAGCAACAAATCCTTTGGCTTAGAGAAAAGATTAGATATATTTATCTATTCCCCCCTCGCCCCACAATTTAGCATATTTTATTTCTTCTGCATCAGATGTCTGTGAGGCATAGCCTCTAGTGTTTGGGGTTCATATTATCTTTTTCTTTTGACTTCAAAGAAAACGAAGTATTCTATTCTCTGGATGGGAAACTGTGAACGAACTATGCCTCCCCTTCTGTAGTGGTGTCTGCAGCTGGTGGCAACTGCAGATTAAACAAAAGACAAAGGGTTAATGTGTGTATTTGCGTTTTCCTGGGAAAATGGCAGTGGACTTCATGCTTAGAGGTCTGACTACTGTTTAGCAATGAGCCCCCCTCCTCCATTATATTAGGAAACAGTTGTTTTCTGGTCCATTGAGGAGGGTTTTAAAATTATTTTATTTAATCCATTGAGGAGTTTTAAAGGCTGGGAATACTTAAGAATTATTTTCCAGGGCTGTTGACCTCGATTCTTGGATTATGTTCATTCTGGCTAGAGTCCAGCGCTCTAGTGCATTTAATTTTCAGAGATGATTTTTTGTGTGTATTTATACTACTCTGCTCAATGTGACCTTTTAAATCCTTAATTAGATCCTGGAACTAGGATTATATTTTTTCTCTCCTTTTAAGTCTGATAAACTAATGTACCAGTGTCTTTTTTTCAGTTCAGCAGTAGTCTTTTTTAAAAAAAATAATTTTATTGGGGGCTCGTACAACTCTTATCACAATCCATATATACATCCATTGTGTTTCAAGCACATTTGTACATTTGTTGCCCTCATCATTCTCAAAACATTTGCTTTCTACTTGAGCTCTTGGTATCAGCTCCTTATTTTCCCCCTCCCTACCCCTGTTTCCCCCTTCCTCATGAGCCCTTGATAATTTATAAATTATTATTATTTTTTCATATCTTACACTGTCTGATGTCTCCCTTCACCCACTTTTCTGTTGTCCATCCCCCAGGGAGGAGGTTATATGTAGATCCTTGTAATCAGTTCCCCCTTTCCACCCCCCCTTCCCTCCACCCTGCCATATCACCACTCTCACCACTGGTCCTGAAAGGATCATCTGTCCTGGATTCCCTGTGCTTCCAATTCCTATCTGTACCAGTGTACATGCTCTGGTCTAGCTGGATTTGTAAGGCAGAATTGGGATCATGATAGTGGGCCTAGGGGGAGGAAGCATTAAAGAACTAGAGGGAAGTTGGATATTTCATCATTGCTACACTGCACCCTGACTGGCTTGTCTTCTCCCCGCGACCTTTCTGTAAGGGGATGTCCAGTTGCCACAGATGGGTTTTGGGTTCTTGCTCCGCACTCCCCCTCATCCACAATGATATGAGTTTTTCAGCAGTAGTCTTAAACTTCTCATGTACCTCCCATCTTCCTTTCAAAGAGGGCATCTTGAAACAACTAATACACAATCAACATCTGTTAGAATTCATCAATCAGCAGTAATAAAATCACCCCTAAAGCTCAATGGCCTAACACGCTTCTTTAAAATAAACTTTTTATTGTGAATTAGGTAGAAGTTCACAGAGTAGATAGTTTTATTTTAAACAATGCATTACACATTTTATTTCAACACATTCATTGCAATCCCTGCAAGGAAACCTTAGTTGTATTCTGTTATATAGGGCTGGTATGAGACAAATGGAGACTCAGGCCTAACAACAGCAGCACCAAGGCTAGTGCCTCGGACCCAATCCTCCTATCAGCTTCTCCTTCTTTATGGACATGAGTGCTCGGACTCCTTTTGTGAACTTTCTGAGCTATGATGGTCACCTGGCTGCTGAATACCTTCCGATGGTTTCTCATTGCCGAAGGATAAAGTTCCAGGACCGTAGCAAGGCACATTAGCCTTCAGGATCTTGTCTTCACCTACTAATAAAATATTTATAATGTTGGTGCTCAGGATGTTTCAGAACAAAAGAGGACCCATTTTCAACAGCCAGCAGAAAAGAAAGTGAACAATGCTGCTGCCGGGGCTTTCTTCTTTCCTCCCTTGTCAGCAACGTGTTGGGAAAGAGAAACTTGCCCCAGGGATGATGGCAGACGTACGGTGTTCACTTTAGACAGAAATATTTTGGAACCATTCACTGCTATAACCAAAACGACTCCGGTGCGTAACAAGTCAGAGGCAGACCCCTCAAAGCAGACCAGGCTTGAGGAAGAAGTGTCCCTCCAGGCTACTGGGAAAAGAGGAACTTTACTTTCATCATTGGTTGAGTTGATATTACATCTTTAATGAAGAGGAATCAGAAACTACTATTATAACCCACTGTGAAGCCTCTAATGACACTGCCCAAATATAGTCATTAAATATTTTGTGGCTTTCATGACCAAAATCATTTTATCATCTTATCACGTCTTTATCAGGTGCATTATTATAGTCTCCAGGGCTGGGTGTGACCCCATTTGTTAATGAACATCAGAAATCTGGGGCTCAGAATGGACAGGTCCAGGGGGGCAGAATCCTTTCACAGATACTTTAAAAACAAATAGTGGTGAAAATGTATATAGCAAAACATGCGATCTCGACTATTTCTTTATGTATCATCAAGTAATATTAATTACATCCTTCAAATTGTACACCCAGAATATAACACAAACAAGCATATTTACAACTGTGTTTGTTGCAGCAATTTCCATAATAGTAAAAACATGGAAACAACCAAAAACCTCAACTATAAAGAAATGGATAAATAAGCTCTGGTACATTCATACTATGGAATTTTATACATCAATTAAAAAACAATGATAACGCTCTTAAACACTGAAAGGCAAGAGCAAAACATGAACATTATGCTTAACAAACTGTCAGTCTAACAAAGGCTAATATTTAATATCACCATTGTTATAAGGAAAAACAAAAAATAAATGTGGTTTATATACCGATAGACAAGACCTTGGTGATTATGAGGAGGCCAGGGATGGGTGCTGGTGAATGAAAAAAAAAAATGGAGGTTTTAACAGGATATTGTTCTTGATTTCATTTCTTGGGCTGTGTAATATATATTTATGTAGCATGTTCCTTTGAAAACCTAAATAGTGGTTTGGGTGGCTTAAAAAAAAGCAAAATTGAAATATTGAAATGGACTTGGAGTATGTAGTGACAAACAAGTCCACCCCCCAATCCCCCAAATGTGTCCATCCATTCTTTCATCCTTTTCCAAATAGTTCTGCCACCATTAGCCTAACTTCAGTGACCTCTTCCCCTCCTAAGCAAAACTGCCCTTTCCCCTCCTGCTCGCCCCTGGAGTGCACCTATAAATGTTGGTTTCTATATATTTGTTTACATACTATAGGTGACACACAGAGTACATGCACATGTCCTTTTGCAGGCCACTTCTTTCACACAACATGATTTTAAAACATCATTTACTTTTGTTGTTGGGAATATGCACAGTAGAATTTACATCAATTACAACAATTTCTACACCTACAGTTCATTGACATGGACTCACGGACGTGGACTCATGGACTCACGGATGTGGACTCACGGACGTGGACCCACGGACGTGGACTCACGGGCGTGGAGAACAATCTTAATGAAGTGGTTGTGCAGCCATCTCAACCTCCTTGTCTGAGTTGTTCCTTCCATCCTAACACATAGTCACTACTTTCTCAGGTTGCTTGTCTGATCTTTCAAGTTGTTCTTGTCAACGTGATCCTGTATGGAGAGATCTTAAAAGAGCACGATGATCCAGACAGACATTCTTTTCTCGTAAAGCTAATTTGTTGTTTGGTTTTCAGGAGATTTCCAGAGATATTTTGTTTTAAGGTTTAAAGATCATCTCAGGATGATAGTTTCTGGGATCATGCAGATTCCATGACTTTGGAGAATTTGAAAATTGGAAAATTCCACGAAAATTGGTTCTGCGTTTCCCAGCATGAGGTTTTCAGGGACCGCTCACAGAGTGGCATGCGTTAGGATTTCATTTCTGTTTATGGGTGAGTAGGCCTCCCTGGTGTGTACACACCACAGTCTGAAAATGTGTATACACACATGCCCTTGTGTGTGTACACCAAATGCTATCCCTCTTTTTATGGACACTGGTTTCTTTGCACTTTTGGACCATTGTGAAAAGTGCTGTGATGAGCCTTGGTGGACATTCCTGCTTCTCTTCTTCCGGGTGGGATCGAAAGGACTGGGATGTACGGTAGCTCTGTGCTCAGCTTTGTTAGGAACTACCAAACTCTTCTCTGCAAGGGCTGGACCTTTTCACGTTCTCACCAGCAATGGATGAGAGTTCTGTTTGGCTTTTCAGCCATCATTATTATGCTAACAGAGGTGAGGTAGTTTGGATTTGTGTCTCCAGAGGAGACCTGACTGCAAGTGGGGCTGCTAACCTCAAGGCTAGCAGTTTAAATCAGTCAACCATTCAGAGGGAGAAAGATGAGTCTGTGCCGGCTCCTGTATGGATTCCGTCTTCGAGACCTTAGGGAGCCCTTCTCCTCTGTTATAAAGGGTTGCTTGAATTGGAATCAACTCAGTGGCAGTGGGCTCGATTTGTTTTAATTTTTAAAGAATGAAGATGAGCATATTTTCATGTACTTTAAGGCCATTTGAATGTCCACTTTGGTGAGCAGTTGCTTTGTTAAAAGAAGCTCCCATGTGCTTGGCGATGCAGCTGGTGTTGACATCTCTTCTTCTAGAAGAGTTTTATTTTTCTCTGGGCAGAGACATCTTGTGGCTATTCCTTTTGTGACAGGAATAGGCTGAGGTCCTGGAGGCAGGCTGACTTCTAACGGCCCATCGAGCATGTAGAACAAAAAGGTTGTTTTTAACCTCTTGCCCTAGGAGGGTGGTTAGGCCTGAGCCAAGCCTTGTGCCCCATGGTCAGGCCTGATCATGAAATCTACATTTTTGTGAAGGAAACGCTCTCTTCTGAGACACGCAGCCTGGCAGAGAAGAAAAAGCAGGGACTCCTCCTGAGGTCTCAGACTTCAGACCCATTTCAGACATCATCTGTAAGGAGCAATCATGAGTTTCCCAAATAGCCGGTGTCTGCCTATTTTGAGCATTTTAAAGCACAGGACCCATCGTGTTCATCCCTTTGGGGCAATGCTGCGCACCCTGAGCCACTCCAGACTTGGCAGCTTGCTCTTTTGGGTGGGGATAGGAGCAGGGAGGAGTGCAATAAGGTGTTTCCTTGAGCCAGACCTTGACTTGGTGTGCTTAATAGTAATTTAGCAGGAATTTTTAGCCTGACACTGTCACTTCCAGCCTCACTAGAGTCTGCTTATAGCAGCAAAACAGCCTGTGGGGGGGAGGTGAGACTGAGAGGGGGGCCTGGGGCTCTAAGGCTGATTCTGTAAAACTCAAGGGTGTCCCGCATGTACCTCATACTCGCCTCCTGCCAGGTCTCCCTTCTGGTCCCCACTCCCCTTTTGTTCTATGGAGGATACCTTGGCTCCATCCATTCCTCCTTCTGCCATCACCTCCAGAGACACACACGTTCTTTTCAAAGGAGTCCGACCCAAACTTCATGCCCTGGAACAAGAAAGAAATTGTGCATTGGGCTTGAAAGGACTCAAGAGTGTCCTTCTTTTTGGCTTGGGTTTTATTCTATCTCCATGGAATGTCCAGATCTGGGCTGAGAGTAGTGGGATGGGGAGAAGGAGATGCTTGAGAGTGGTCGGAGGAAGAACCGCCGTGGTCTGGTCAGTGGTAATGGGACAGTGACCAGAGTATGAGCCCCATGGCGCCTTCTCAAAATTTATGATATCTTGGAAATAATTTTTCCACTCTCAGACCACAGTGAAAGAGAACAGAACAGACATTTGTTTGTAGGAAAGAAGATGTGGGAAGGGCATAGAATAGTCCCTGTATAATTTCCATCAGTTGAAAGCATGATATCATATAAATATACTGTGAGAATACAGTAAGATTTATCTAACTTACTAATGAGGCCACTAGTGGGATGATTCAAAGAAGAATCTGGAGACCTAAGTATACACAGGCATGGAAATAATGCTGAGACACACTGATATATAACAAGGCAAGAATCCACTACCCAGGTGTCATTTTGCTGTACCATGCTGCTATGATGCTGGAAGCTGTGCCACTGGTATTTCACATGCCAGTAGGATCACCCAGGGTGTACAGGTTTCAGCATATTTTCCAGAATAATAGAAACTAGGAAAAGAAGCTTGATGCTCTACTTTTGACAACTCATCCGTAAAACCCTATCAGACACAGAGAATATTGTCCAAGGCAGGAGTGTCAGCTGAGCCGGAGGTTGGAAGGCACTCAGAATGCACAGTGGCTGCCACACGAAGCTTGAGCACCCCAGGGTGCATGAGGATCGTTTTGTTCTGTTGTGCGTGGGTGCTGTGAGTCACCAACTCAGTGACAACAACAATACAAACAACATACCCGTAATCTTTGGAAATATTTCTTGTATGGGACTCAAATCATCTGCAACCTACCCTCTTCTATGAAGCTGACAGCTGACTTCAGAGTCTGCACTACAAAGACAGCGAAGAGTCAAACCAAGTCGTGTTCCCTGTGTAGCTGTGTGATGCTGTCGAGCGACCCTGAAAGAAATCTGGCTGCCCTTTTGCCTTATTTTCAGAATTTGGATATTTCTTTTCCTTGATGTTATATGATAGAACCACTGCAGAAGGTTTCCTGGTTGGTATTAGAGCAGTCCTCTAGTTCTCTGTTGAGTTATACTCTAGATGGCTAGCTATTTTGGAGTACCTATAGCTGGTGGCACTGTTGCCTAAGCATTGGACTGCTGGCCTGAAGGTTGGCAGTTCAAACCTACCAGCTGTTCCGTGGGAGAATGCTCCCATAAAGATGTATAGCCCCTTAAACTCTATATCGGATTGCTACAAGTGGGGACTGAGTGAATGCCTGTGGGTTTCTTGTTCTCTGTTTCTATAGCTGGCACTCTTGGTTCAGCCTCAGGGCTGCTAACCACGAGACTGGAGGTTTAGAACCACCCATTGGTCTGTGGAGAACAGATGAAGCTCTCTGCTCTTGGGACGATTTACAGCCTCGGAAACCTATGTGGGTTCTATGAGTCACAATGGGCTCGATGGCAGTGGATTTGGTTCGTTTTTGTAGCTTTAGCTAAGGAGCCCTGAACCCACCGGGTGCTCCGTGGGAGAAAGGTGTGGTGACCCGTTTCTGTACAGATGGCAGCCTGCGACTCACGGTGGGGTACTTCTCCTCTGTCCGTGGAGTTGCTACGAGGTGGCGTTGACCCAGTGGCAGTGCGCTTTGGGAAGTTTGTGCGTCTTCTCGGGTTTCTCTCCCTCTGTCTGTGGAGTGTCCTGTGACTGTTCAGGGATGACAGGCTCCTGGGGAAATCATCTGGATTGATCATTCTTTTCCTGGCAGTCTCTCTTGTTTTTACCCCTGCTTTTCCCAGACTGAAAAAACTTGAGATTCAGAATAAAAATGTGTATGTTTTTAAATGGCATCATTTTTGTTGGGAGGGTGTAAGTTAGCAACTAGTATGTTTATCTAGATCTTGAGCAAAGTTTTAAACTAATCTTGCGGCGTGACCGGTTTCAACATAAAAACTGTAAAACCAAACTTTTTGCCATCCAGTCAATGCTGACTCATAGCCATTCCCTGTGGGTTTCTGAGCCTGTACCTGCGTATGGGAGTAAGCAACCCAATTTTCCCCCCCGGGAGCTGCTGGTGGTTTTGAACAGCTGACCACAGGGATCACAGCACAATGAGTAATCCCTACACTACCAGGCTCCTGTGGTTTCAATATAGAAAATAATGATTTTTTTCCCTATGTTTATAAGTTGGGGCATTTTTCGTTTTTGCATTAAAGTTTGAAAATCATTTTTATTACATTCTAGAAGTCAGGTTTTTCTTTGTGAATGGGTTTCTCTCTTGTGCATCCATAAATATGTACACACACATACAATACATCTGATCAATTTAGACTTCATGAAAGAAAAATGTGCAATTAATTCCAGCACTCTAGATTCTTATTTATGAAAAAGCTAAATATAGTGAGGTCATTGGAGTCCTTTGTAATTGCTGCAGCGCAGACCATTTTATTCATCAACATAATTAATTATGTTGCAGTAGTTATGCTTTGACCCCCAGTGTGACAGCATAACAAGCCATTTTAATGGATTTCCACGGCCGTTTCTTGCCTTTGGAATTGCTTCATGTCAAGAGTCTGCGAAGTCAGGGTTCAAGACCAGCACTTTAGGAGAGACACTGCCGAAGGGGATGGGGTCACCTGGAGGGAGAGCGAAGCTAAGATCGTGGATGAGTTGGTGTGGCTGGGCTCCCAGGGAGTCAGCAGAGCACCAGGATGCCCTGCCTCTGATTTTAGAACCTGAGCAGATGATTCAGGGTGCTCTTTGACTACTAGGTAACCTGTGGGCATTTAAATTTTTTCCCAACATTTTTATTGGCACATAATTCACATATTTTGCAATGAATAGTTCAATCGTTCAATCACATCAAGGGGACTTGTACAAATTTTCTTTCAAAACAGGTTGTGTGGTTCTAGGGAACTTTTAGAGAGACGCTGCCTGGTCCACGAGGGCAGTGGTGGGCTTGAGGTAGAATTCTTGCTCTCCAGGTGGGAGACCTCAGTTTGATTCCCAGCGATGCACGTCATACACAGCTACCACCTGTCTGTCAGGGTAGGTTTCCTTGTTATGTGCTGAGGTTCTAGGCTAAAATAGACTAGGAAGAAGGAACTGGCATCCGGCTTCTGAAAAACCACATGGCTTGGTCCCCAGCCGTGCCTGGAGATGGCGCAGGACCAGGCAGTCTTTCCTCCCACCATCTGTGGGGCTGCCATGATCTGAGGGCTAATCAATATCAACAGCAGGTGGTCTCGTTTCCTCCACTCATGGGCTGAGGACCCCCTTAGAGTTACCATGGGCCAGAGGCTGTTTAAAGGGTGGTCTCCCAATATCTCCTTCCAAGTGTTGATTCAGAATCTGGAGGTGGGCTGGGAATTGCCATTTTAACCAAGTCTTCTGAATGAGCCCCGAAGTGTGAGGATCACTGGAAGGTTTCGCAAAGAAGGCCCTGGACACAGTGGAGAGAAGTGGATGGGAACCCCTGGACTAGGCCCTTAGTTACCCCTCAGGTCTAGGAGGAACCTTTCCCGTGGTGCAGTTTTTAGCCCAAATGACAGTTAGGCCTGTGAGGCTGACGGCAACACTGGGGAGATCTGTACTCTTTGGAAGAACCACGTGTTTTAGATCACACGGTGGCCTTTGCCCAGGGGCAAGGCCCAGATTGCAGGGAGAGATGTGCAAGAAAGACGAACGGATGAACGGAAAAAGGAATTTCAGGGATTCCAAGTGGTGGGAAGAATGCTATTTGGTTGTGGGGCTGAAAAAAAAAAAAGTACATTTTGTTGAGTGGAAATCCGATTTGCTCTGAAAACGGACACTCAAATCACAATAAGATTACCAAAAACAAGAAGTTTAAGAATCCCTCAAATGAATGTTGTGTTAGTTCTGCTTGAACCTCCACCTCACTGTCTGAAATCAAACCCAAACCAAACAGTCCTGCTTACACAGTTGGGCAGAAACAATTCATACCAAGGACTAAATGAGTAGACCGCCTTCCTCAAGGTGCTTGTCTGGGAAAGGATTTTGTTAGTCTGCAGGATTCACCACGGAGGCCGAGGGTGCATTTTGATCTGCAGTTCTGATTATTCACTTCAATGGCTGCTTGTTTGAACACAAGCCTTTAAGACTCCAGACACTATTGCAATTGAAAGCTGGACACCATCTGCTCTTTGCACCACACTTTACTGTAGCACCCTTATCATCAGTGGTTTTTGTCTTTTTAATCGTTTTATTGCGGGCTCTTACAGCTCTTATAACAATCCATACATCAATTGTATCAAGGACATTTGTACATATGTTGCCATCATCATTCTCTAAACATTTTCTTTCTGTTTAAGCCCTTGGTATTAGCTCCTCTTTTCCCCCCTCCTTCCCCGACCCTCCCACCCTCATGAACCCTTGATAAATTATAAACCATTATTATTTTATTATCTTACATTGACCGCTGTCTCCCTTCACCCATGGTTTCTGGTGTTCTTCCACTTTGGAGTGGGGGTGTGAGTTATAC
>NW_022111329.1:389458-391288 GCF_000313985.2 Echinops telfairi | reverse complement strand
CTGGATTCCCTGTGTTTCCAGCTCTTATCTGTATCAGTGTACATGCTCTAGTCTAGCCAGATTTGTAACGTAGAATTGGGGTCATGATGGTGGGGGAAGAAGCATTTAAGAACTAGAGGAAAGTTGTATGTTTCATCGGTGTTATACTGCACCCTGACTGGCTCATCTCTTCCTTGTGACCCTTCATACAGATTGATTTCTTAATTGATTGAACTCGGCTTACATTGAGCGTGGGGGTTGGTGCTAGGAGAACATTTCCTGTAACATTTCTTACAAGGGCAGATCCTTGTCTGTCAGATTTATACTGGTCATATTAATGAAAGGGTGGCATTGAGATACGTTGTGGTTCCGGGTCCCTTTTCTTTTCTTTTTTTTTTTTTCTCTTCAAAGGTGCTTATTTCAAGATAAAGTGTAACCACCATCAGACTATGATTTAAAAATGGGAGGGAAAACATGTTTTGCTTAATTCTAACCCTGCTAAAATGTCTCCACATACTCAACGTCCTCAGAAGCTATATAGTCACTGAAAAGACTCTCCTATTTGTAGCTGACATGAGGTTTGTTAGGAAACTTCTGTAACAATCTATTCAGTTTCTTGGGAGATAAATTCCCAGACTCTCCCCGAGTGTCCTGGATAGATTTCATCTTGCCGGCTGCCTCAGCCCTCGAAGCACAATCAAAGAAGTCTTGGATCTCTTTTCTGCATGGTTCGTCGTGGAATTCATTCAGCTTCCAGCATGCCATCATCATTGACATCTCTGTGATACAGGTCGCCTCGCCCTTCTCCCGACGCTGCTCCCTGATGAAGTTAGCGAGGACCAGGGGCTTGTTGGGCTTCAGGACAGGCTTCTGCGGGTTCCCCACCTGCACCAGGAGGCCCCTCAGGCTGGGCATCGCCATTGCGCACCAAGCTCCCGGCAGCTTCTGCCTCCGGGTCCCTTTTCATTGGACTCCTCTAAGCCAAGGGCCACCCACAGCCAACAGCCATCATGTCCATAGTTTTGGGGTGGCCATCATTTGCTTCCTCTCCCATCAGGGAATTTCAGGCCTAAGTCCAAGGTAGTTTTGATGTAGGGTGCAATTCAGGGGTGCAGTCAATGCCCTGTTTCCTGTAAGGCCAGTCAGTGTCTCAGGTCATCATGGTGCTTAGTCCATAACTTGGTTCACTAGAAAACCCCTGTCTTTACGGATGCAGAGCCATGCCTTTATCCCATGAGCTAGTGGTGGGTTCAAACTTTTGGTGTTGGGGTTAGGAGTGGAGTGCTTAATCACAGCACCACTGGGGATCTTTCGTAGCAACTTATAAACCCACCAAGGCAGAAGAACAGTGGCTGTACACAGGTACACGGGCAAGGAATCTGTTCTGGGTCTCCCACATGGGAAGTGAGACTTCTACCACTGAACCAACACTGACCCCTAGCCAATGGCTTTCAACCCTTGGGCTCAGAGTAGCACTGTTCTTCAGTGAGGGCTTTCAGTGGCTGGTTTGTTTGCAAGTAGTTCACCAGACCTTTCTTCTGAGGTGCATCTGTGTGGGCACAAAATTCTCAAGCTTTTGGTTAGCAACCGAGTGTGTTAACCATTCGCATCTTTTAGGGACTCCACAGTGGCTTTAGACTTCATTTTTGAGGAGCACAGACTTGTTCTTAAGCAAGATATTTGATTTAATGAGAACTTACAGACAAGAGGAGATCCCAGGCAGGCCTGGTTGAGAAGGTCAGCCCTTGGGTGCTCTGGGTGTGACTGAGAAAGAGGAGGTAAACAGAGGTTAAAGTGCACAGCAATGGTGGTCCAATGTGTCCATGGGTGGCTTTGGGAGTGTCGAAGCAC
>NW_022111329.1:385920-387590 GCF_000313985.2 Echinops telfairi | reverse complement strand
GCAGATAGCCCCATTTTTCTCCTGAGGAATGGCCAATGGTTTCAAACCATGAACCTGTGTTTAGCAGCCCAATATGTAATCCACTACACCACCTCCAACTATCTATAGAGGATCACATGTACAATAGCAACTCCAGAGATTAGGGGACAATGAATTTATGTTGAAGGGGGTGAAATATTAGAAATGGAGAGTGGAAATGGTTGTACAACTTGAAGAATGTAGTCAATGCCATTAAATTGAACATGTAAAAACTATTGAATTTATGTGTTTTGCTCTATATATTCTCAAAAAGTGACAAAATGAAATTATTTTTTAAAAGAGCAAGAAAGAAGGAGACCAAAGATTCACAGTAGAAACTAGTTTATAGGACAAGTAGTCTACACGAACCCCTGTCTCATCTACTCTGACAGCAGAACTAGATGGTGCCCGACGACCACTTTCTGTGATTCTGATCAGGGCCATATACGAGATGAACCCGGACAGAACATGGGAGAAGAATGTGGAGAACCTCAAGCTCCTACAAGACATAAAAGTCAAAACCTCAGAAACAAACATGAAACAACAGCAACAGACTTATTGTACTTGAGACTAGAGGACTCCCTGGACCGTTTCCCTGACCTCAAACCTTGAGGTCACTTTGTAGGTTTAAAAACGATTGATTGCCTCCTAGTTCTTTCCTCTATTTTTACTTTTACTTTCCTCTGGTCCCACTATCATGCTCAGTCTTCATTTGAGTTTCAGTACTTTCTCTTGGTTACATTGCCCTTGCTGAATCCCTACCAGGCCTCTCACACCCTCCTTGCCACTAATTTTGGATCACTTGTTGCTCCCCTGTCCCTGGGTTGGTCAGCACCACACCCTTAGCCTCACCTCCCCCTCTCCCATGTCCCCCAGAACTATCAGTCCCTTTGTTTTCTCCTCCAGATTGTCCATCCAGCCTATCTAATCTAGATAGAGCTGCAGAGATAATATTATGCACCAAAAAACAAGGCACAGCAAGGCAAAGCAATAAACAAGAACACTATTATAACAAAAAAGAAAAACAATAACCAGAGAAGAATAAATTAATTAAAAAAATTTTTTTTAATTTTAAAAAGAAAGAAAAACCTATGAATAGATCAAGGTCTGACTTTTGACCTCTAGGTGTGTCCTCCAGTCAAGTCCATGGGGTGCCATGTTGTGGCCCCAAAGTCTATCCTTTGCACTCCCTCGGGTGCTCCATGCTCTGCTCTCCCTGTTGCTCTGCTGCACGGCTTTTGTGTTTTGTCTCAGTGTCGCGGGGTCAGACCAGGCCAGTGTTGTCCCCCTTAGGGCCATGGGTCAGTGAGGGATGTTGTGTCTCATAGTGGGATTTTGTAAATATATTATATAGGGTGTTGGGGAAATAGATCTATGTACATATATTTATAGGTTTAGTATTAAGGCAGCAGATGGACATTGGACCTCCACTCAAGTACTTACTCAATGCAAGAACACTTTGTTCTATTAAATTGGCATTCCTTGATGTGTACCTTCCTGACAGGATTGCTGAAGACAAATGTGTGCATAAGCAAATGTGGTAAAGAAAGCTGATGGTTCCCAGCTATCAAAAGATATAGCATCTGGGCTCTTAAAGGCTTGAAGGTTAACAAGCAGCTATCTAGCTGAGAAGCAACAAAGCCCACATGGAA
>NW_022111329.1:382316-384258 GCF_000313985.2 Echinops telfairi | reverse complement strand
AGGGAAGGGTGTAGGTGAAGGATTCAGTTAAGAAATGGAGTGTGTAGGGTCCAGTGAGTTTTGGTTGTGGCTGCAGCTTCCCCTGATGAAAAATGCTAGAGTGTCTCCGACGGGAACAAATGCCCCCATGAAACGGTGTCCCCTCCGTGGAGAATGCTGTGTTACAGCTGGGAAGCAAATACAGGATTAAATGAGCCCTGATGATGATGTCGGTAAGTGTTGGTCTGCTGACCACAAGGTCGGTGGTTCAAACCCACCAGCTGCTCTGTGGGAGAAACATGAGCCTACCTGCTGCCATGAAGATTTACAGCCTTGGAAAAACCCTACCCAGGGTCACTGGGAGTTGGAATCCACTCCGTGGCAATGCTTTCTTTTCTTGTTTAATTCATGAAAGATAAATAGACATTCTGGCGAGGACTTAGGCAAGAGTATGAAAAATAATGCCAAACCATTGGCGTAGAATTAGGAAAATCAAAATAATCAGTGAGCTAAAAATGGGTGTTCGAGTCTCCAAGGCAGAGAAAAGAGAGGCCAAGTCAAGTGACACTTTTGACCCTTCTACTGGTTCAGCAAAAGTTGAGACTCCTGGGAATGAAAATAGAAGAGATGTCACAGATTTAATCTCACTGTTGAAAATCGAACAACAACAAAAACGGTGTCACAAGCTATTTATCATAAAATGTATGAGATACAGAGCAAAAAGTTAGACTCAAAGCCAAAAGTCAAAATAGAATAGGGGCTTCAAGAGCTGAGATATGCTAAGAATTTGAGATGAAGCACATTTTGCAATCTAATTAAGCATGCCCTAGAGTTCCTAAGAAAACAGAATGATCTCAGAGGTCAGAACAAGTCATCTTAACTTGCATTCCTGGGAAGGCACTAGAACACATTGTTAACAAGGGAATTGTAAACACTTGGATGGACGTGGAATGCTGCTTTCATTGTACAGAAACACAAAATCTATTCCAGCCATGTCATATAGTCTTTTGTGGTGGAAAGTCTTGTTGGGAGAGGGAAGCAGTCCATGTGAAATGGCTGATATTTGGAGACACCCGGGCCATTGGATAGGCCCAACAAGTTGAGAATGTGCATCTGAAACAAATGTGTTCCTTAATTGGAGTCCCCAAAAGTCAGTGGACCCTCGCTGAAAAGAAGTGCTGCTCATTGTGAACATGGCGGGCATACTTTGTGTCAAAGGGCTCTGCAGCCGGTTGACGTACGTTTTAATGTAGATGGAATTCCTCGGCATTATTCAACCAGGATCCCAAGGCTCCCATTCTTAGGGCCCAGGCTGCTGCTGTGGTTTTGTTGCTGTCAGGTTGGCTGGCGGCCTCATGTACAACAGAACAAAACTTCGCTTAATCTTGAGACATCGTCATGATGTGTGTCTGGGCTCATCTTTCCATTCTCTTCCAGACAACCTTCGGTTGTGATCCAGAGGGCGTTCATTGGCAAGTTTCGAGAAGTAGATCACCGGGCCTGTTTTCCTAGCCTTCGTCTGGAAACTCCAGAAACCTGTGCCCTAGGGATCCCTGTTGGTACTTGAAGTATTGGTAACAGAGCTTCCAGCATGGTAGAAATATACAAGTCACCACAGTATGACAGCCGGACGGAGGGGTGTGAGTGGGTCCGAGACATGAGCTCAGAGCACTAAGTGCTAGCGGTGTGAGTATGATCCGCGTGGGTGGCCTGGACCAAGGGCAGTAGCCATCACTCATTCTCCAGCTAGGTCTCTGCTGTGTCCTGCTGACCCCAGGATTCCCCATCAGCGAGGTTCCAAGGGAAGCCAGCATTTTGGAGTTAGGGGAAAGCTCTAAGTTTTTAAACTCTGCCTTTTGAACATCAATGATGTGGTGGTTGAGCCCCCAGTGTGTTTTCTTTGTTTTTAACCTTTAGAGGAATGGTGATTACGGGTGCATGTCAGCTACCTATTTGGTGTGAA
>NW_022111329.1:380355-381813 GCF_000313985.2 Echinops telfairi | reverse complement strand
GTCAAGCAGGATTCTCTTGAAGTTGTCTCAGCTTGAGGGGTTGAGGTTGAGGCCAACACTAGAAAGAAGGTAGCTTCAATATTGTGATGGCTAATGTTAGATGTCAGCTTAGCTGGGCAGTGATTCCTAGTACTAGGTAATCATCCCCCATGTTGTGATAATATATAATTATCTTCTATTTTGTGATATTACATAATTGTGCTCCATTTTATGTGTTGTCCATCCTGAACTTCTGTATGCTAATGAGACAGGATTAGGGTGGGGTGGAGCTGGAGTCATACCTTTCCTCAAGCTCCACCCTCACTCAGGCCACTCAAATGTCAGCTGTAAGTGGAGGGTGGGCTCTGTGTCCCATATATATAGGTGTTCTGGCCCTGTCTGTCCTTTCTGTCCCTGGATCCTGCATCTGGCTCTTCATCGTCTGACCTCTGGTTCTTCAAACTGGAGCTGTTTGACCTGCACCTTTGGATTCTTCAGCCCTGCAGCATGTGAGGTAGAAGAAGCCACCAATCTGACACCTTACTCATACTTTTAAGTCTTATCAGCCTCCACAATCACATGGACCATTTTCTTGAGATAAATAGCTCTGTATATGAGGGATTAGTATTTTTTTAAGTGAATGACAAAATTCCATTATCATTTGATTCCATTTGAACTTCTTGAAGCCACTTCTGTATTTGACTGGTTTTACTTCTCTAGAGAAGCGAGCCAAGAGAAATACGAATAGGGGAGTCCTGGTGGGGAACAAGCAGCTGATATGCTTGACTACTGCCCCTCCAACTCTGTAGTTTGAATTCAACTAGTGGCACCTCAGAAGAAAGGCCAGGCGATGTACTTCTGAAAAATCAACTAAAAACCTTAAAGAGCACGGTTCTGCTTTGCCACACCAGAGGTCTCCATGAGTTAGAGTTAATTCGATGACAACTGGTGTAATGTGGTCAGGAAAGGCTGGAATGGAGCATGATGCGGAATCTAGAAGAGACCAGCATTGAGTAAGTTCTTAGCAATGGGTTACAAAAGGAATCTACAATGGTTGCGACGTCTCAAATCCAAGAAACTGACAAATTATGGCGAGGGGAAGCACTTGAGTGAGCTTTGAGTTTCTCTGTCATCAGAGTTGATGAGTTTGTGCGTGGATTAATTGACACTCAGGTAAGATGTCAAGTGCAGGATACAGAGTTTGAGAGTTCTCTGCTTATCTGTGCAGAGATGCACTCAGCATAGTCACAGTCTATAGGACTGAGGATATGTCCACAGAGAAAAGAGACAACAATCCAAGTCCAAGAGAAGAGTAGGAAGCTAAATGGAGTTCAACAGGGTAAGAGTTTCCGAAAGGAAGTGGAGGACTGATGAATTCTTGTTCTGTACCTGTGATCATGCATGTATTTTCATGTGGCATCCTGGGTGCCATGAAGAGGCATGGTTGTCCCAAATAGGAGCAAGCTATGGAAGAGGTTG
>NW_022111329.1:378553-379499 GCF_000313985.2 Echinops telfairi | reverse complement strand
AAAAGAAAAGAAAGAAAGGTAAAAAGGAGAACTAGCATCCAGTGTTGTTTTGCAGTAAGCTGGTAAAGAGGCACCATGCACCCTATGGGGTGGAATGGATGCCATAAATCCCCCTTTTGGGGGAACTATACTATACATACTGTATATACTTGTGTATAAGCCAAACTTTTCAGCACATTAAAAAATCATTTTATTGGGGGCTCGTACAATTCTTATCACCATCCATATATTAATTGAATCAGGCATGTTTATACATATGTTGCCCTCATTCTTTTTCTAGACATTTACTTTCTATTGAGCCCTTGGTATCAGCTCTTTCCCCGCCCCCACCCTCATAACCCCTGATAGATTGTTCATTGTTATTATTTTCATCTCTCACACTGACCGCTGTCTCCCTTCCCCCATGTTTTCTGTTGTTCTTCCCCTGTAGAGGGGTGTATGGTAATGTGTCGATCATTGCGATTGGTTCCCCCTTTCTCCCTACCTCTCCCTCTTCCCTCTACCCTTCTGGTATCATTATTTCCACTCCTGTTCCTAGATTTTGTGTCGTGAGCTCCCATCTCTTTCTATATCTGTGTATATGTTCCTGTCTAGTCTGAATTGGGAAGCAGCACTGAGGTCATGGTACTGGGGGGTGAGGAAGCCTCAAGGAATGCTTTACTGCACCCTGGTGACTCACCCCCTCCTTGTGGGCCCTCTGTGGGGAGATTGTTTGTTCCCCATTGTCTACAGATGGGCTTTGGATTTCCACTCCAATGCTCCTTGTTCTCAACAATATGTTATTGTTTGCTATGTGTCTGCTGATGCCTATTACCTGGTCCCTATGACTCCTCATGATTGCACGAGCGGTGTGCTTCTTCCATGTGAACTTGTTGCTTCACTGCTGAATGGCAGCTTGTGTAACTTCAAGCCTTTAAGACCCCAGACACTATATCTTTTAATAGCC
>NW_022111329.1:370905-377145 GCF_000313985.2 Echinops telfairi | reverse complement strand
GTACTTATTTCTACTTTATATCAGCTGTGTGTGTATCTGATCATTCCTGGTTTTACTATATGTCAGTGGCATTTTAGGTTTTATCTGTTATTTGGCAGGTTAACTTTTGGATTAAGGAATGCCCTCAAATTTTTCCATATAAATAAACAGGAGCAGTCTTGGAAGCTCACAGTGGGCAAGCTCTACCCTGTGTTATAGGAGTTGGAATCGACTCCGGGGCAGGGAGTTGGGTTTTTTCCTGGATCTGTATGGAAGCTGATTACCAGGCTCCTCTTTGTGGGAGGACTCTCTGGCTTCTCCCCGCCAGCCTTTAGGCTAGTCTAGCACAAACTGTGCCGTGAACAGACCTAGAGTAAAATTAGGAGGCAGTCGTTCATTACTGAGTTTAACACCATGTCATGATGGAGAGTGTCCTGGAGGTATTGAGAACCAACCTGTTGTAGCATTTCCCAGTGGGATAACTCGCCTAGAGGCGCTGCTGACCTTTTTTCCTCAAACAGTAGGGTCATCATTCTACCATACAAACGTTTAATGATAATTACATGTAAAAGACACCTAGCACAAGCCTCAACAGACGGTAGCTATAATGATACTAATAACAATTGCTGTTATGATGATATGATTACAGATCATTAAATGAACTGGTGACTGAATATTTTTATTTTTTAAATATACCAGACAATGCTGTTGGGTTGCCCCTGACTCACAGTGACCCGATGTACAGCAGAAAGAAATGCAGTGACATTCTTACAGTTGTTTTATGTTTATCCTTTTGTTCAATGGCCTTCCCCTTTTTTGATGACCAAGCATGATGTCCCTTTTCAGGGATTGTTTTTTCCTGATAATACATCCAAGTATGTGAGATGAAGTTTCGCCACCCTCCCTGCAATGGGCATTTCGGCTGTACGTCTCTAGAGGCAGGTTTGTGTGTTCTCCTGATAACACATGGCACTTTCAGTACTGCCCCCTGATGATGTCTCTGCTCCCGCTACTGTTCCCAAGGTTGTATCTGTCCTGAATTCCACGTGTTGAGAGTGCTTATCTGTACCAATCAATGTATGTTTTCTGGTCTAGCTGGATTGGCCAACACCAAATTCTAATGCATACGTTTTTCTGTGATCTTCCTTATTCGTTATCCAGCTCTCACATGTGCATGAGGTGATGAACAATACCATGGCTTGCGCCAGGTACATCTTAGTCCTCAGAGGGGCATCTTTCACATTTGCCTAATGTGATACCTGGTTTGATTTCTTGATTGCTGCTTTCATGAGCATTGATTGAAAATCCTCGACATCAAAACTTTTTCTCTGTTGAACATGCTGTTGTCTTTTAGTTCAGTGGTGGGTTTTTTTGTGTCTTTACATTGAGCTGCAATTCATCCTGAAGGCGATAATCTGATTTTCATCAGCAAGAGCTTGCTGGCTTTCACGAAGTAAGACTGTGTCATCTGTGTATTGCAGGTTCTTAATACACCTTCCTCCAATTCTGATGCCATGTTCTTTTTCATATTGCCCAGCTTTTTGAATTGTTTCCTCAGGAAACAGATCGAATACGTATAGTGAAAGGATACAACTCGAGACATGCCTTTCCTTGTTTTTTGAACTAACCAACTATATTTAAGGATAATAAACATCAATTTTTTTACATAAAGCCCCACAGACGTGAAATGTGTCTCTCTGATTTAAAAAGTGAATATCACTGAGTTTTACATATATAAAATAAAAACTTTCTCTAAATAATTAATGGTCTCTCTTTTTCTAATTGTTTTTTTAATTTTAATTTTATTTTATTGGGGGTTCTTACAGCTCTTATCACAATCCATACATATATACATTTTGTCAAACACATCTGTACATATGTTGTCATCATCTTATTCAAAACATTTTCTTTCTACTTGAGCCCCTGGCATCACTTCCTCATTTCTCTCCTTCCCTCTGCCCCACCCCTCTCCCATGTTCCCTTGATAATTTTTAATTTTTTTTCATGTCTTACACCGACTGTTGCTTCATTTCACCCACAGTATTCTCTTGTTCTTTGTGAATGACTGTGTTGAGGAATTTCCATTCCTCTAAATGTTATCCATACTTTGTTATGATCCACGTAGTTGAATGCTTTTGTGTAGTCAATAAAACATCTTTCTGATATTCTCTACATTCAGACAAAATCCATCTGACATCAGCAATGATATCATTAGTTCCACATGTTTTTCTGAATCTGGCTTGAAATTCGGGCAGCTCCCAGTTGAAGTACTGCTACAGCCATTCTTGATTTAATTGTTGGCAAAATTCTACTTTTCCATGATTAATGCTATTGTTTGAAAATTTCTGCACTGTGTTGGGTCACCTTGCTTTTCAATGGGCACAAGTGTGGACCTCTTCCAGTCGTTAGCTAGTTATCTGCCTATTTAGCTAATTATCACAGACAATTGAGTACATGCAGTGTGGCATCGGTTTGTTGAAACATTTTACATGGCAGTCCATCAATTCCTTTCTTTTTGATAATGCCTTCAGTGTAGTGTGAACTTCTTCCTTTAATAGCATTAGTTCTGGATCATATGCTACCTCTCCATTTGATACAGTGACGTCTTTTGCTGTTTCCTTCAATATTTTGTCCATTTAATCTAACAATATTGCAACTTTAGGCTTAATTTTTTTCTTCAATTCTTTCACTGTCTTCTTATTTTTTTGGCTTTCTAAGTCCAGGTCTTTGCACATTGCATTATGCTTTCTGTCTCCTCAAGCTGCCCATTTGAAAGTTTCTGCTCAACTCTTTGGCTTCATCCTTTCTCCCATTTGCCTTAGCTACTCTACCATTGAAAGCAAGTTTCAGAGTCTCCTTTGACATCCACTTTGATCTTCTTTTCCTTTATTGTCTTTTCCACGATTTTGACTGTCTTTGTGTAGGGTGTTCTTGGTGTCATCCCACATCTCATCAGGTCTTCTGTCATCAGTGTTCACCATGCCAAATCTTGAAACGTTCTCAAAATTCGAATGATACGTGCTCGACTTTATATTTGGATCTTGTGGGCTTGTTTAAATTTTCTTCAATTTCAACCTGAACTTGCATATGAGCAATTGATGTTCTGTTCCAAAGGTGCCCCCTGGCCTAGTTTTGGCTGATAATATCGAGCTTCTTTGTTGTCTCTTCCCACAGATTCCTGTGTGTTCCATCTGGCAAACTCCATGTGCATATTCACTTTTATGTTGTTGAAAAATGTCATATTCAGTGAAGAAGTCATTGACCTGGCAAAATTCTATCATGTAATTTCCAACTTCATTTCTATCAGCAAGGGCACATGATTGTCACACTCAGAATGGTCAAGACCAGTCCTTTTCAGCTCACATGCCTAGGATATCGTTCTTGATGTGTGCCATTGAATTTGTGATGGCTTCCAATTTCTTTGTGTATGATGCTCACACTAGATTCTCACTTTATACATTTCACACTCTAGTTATTAATGGACATTTGGAGCTACTCTTCACATTTTAACTTTTGACCCATCAACAACGAAAGTCCTGAAAGCTGTACTCCATGCAGGTCATTAAGGTTGACTCTATTTTGAAGAGGTACCTCTTCCGCAGTTGTATTTTGAGTCCCTCCCAACCTGAGGGACTCATCTGCTGGAACTGTATTTGATAACATTCCACTGATATGCATAAGGTTTTCAGTGACTAATCTCTCTGAAGTGGTCAGGCTATTCCTTCTTCCTAATCTGTTCGTAGTCTGGAAGTATCACAGAAATGTGTTCACCATTGACAGTTAAAGCACCCATGACATAAATGACATAGATTACAACACCACAGCACAATGAAAAGCACACAGTATGACAAACTAACAAATGTGTGATATGTATGTATGTACTATCTATATACTTTTTTTGGGATGATGAATATCGGATATTTGAGTTATTTCTAGTTTCACTTTATAACAAGTTGTGTCTCCATAAACATTCTTGTACATACCTCCTGGTACACATGTACTTGATGATGTTTAGGCATTTTTCTTGGGAAATTTCCTTAGGCATATTCCTTATGCCAATCTTAACTGTGGTATGTTTAGTAACAGTTCACTGGAGTACAAGCGTAATTGTACTTGATTATACTTCTACCAGCAGTGTATCAGAGTTTTGAGCTTCTCTGAATACTGCTAATACTTAGAAATGTCAAACTTTAAAATGTTTGCAAACCTGATGACTGTGAAGTCATGTTTTGCCTTTTAATTAGCATCTCTTGATTACTGATCAGTTGAGTATTTTTTACGTCTTAGGCCTTTTGAGTTTTATTTTCTCTGAAAAGTCTATTCATGCTTTTTGCCCATTTTTAATTTGGTAGGAACATCTTTTTAAAATGGTAAAGCCATTGGTCCAGCCTTATCTATCTGTCTGGATATAGGTGTCAGTGTAGATTTACCCACCTGCTGTCATTGAGTTGATTCCAAGTCAAAGTGACTCTTCAGGACAGAGTGGGACTGCTCCAGAGGGTTTGTGGAACTATACATCTTTACAGGGGCAGACAGCATCATCTTTCTCCCATGGAGTAGCTGGGGGATTTATATTGCCAGCCTTTCTGTTAGCAGCCCAATGCCTACCCCACAGCACCACCACTTAGGTATAGGTTATACGTGTACAAATACACACACACACACACACACACACACACACACACCAGGAGCCTTGGTGTATACTGGGTTATGTATTCGGCTGCTACCTGGAAGGTCAGCACAGACTCTCAGTGGGAGAAAGAGGAAGTTGTCTATTTCTGTAGTCTCAGGAACCCTATGGAGCAGTTCTACTCTGTCATCATAAGTTTCTGTGAGTTTGAAGCGACTAGAGGGTTGTGAGTTTGTTTATTTGGTTATACCAATGTCAATACTAAAATTAGCTGACAATTTACCTAGCATAAATCAAACTTAGTACCTCACTACTTAGTAACAGACACTAAATGAGAGGTATTAAATCAAATATGGGGAGAAAAAATATCATTAAATATATACACTTAGCACATCAACTAGGATATTTCTGAACCAAGTCTAGTTTTCATGATCTTTGGGAGACTCACTAACTCTGCCCCATAAGACATATGTGCCCTGGACCACCTCCCCAAATAGCTCATTCGGTAGAGGCTGCACCTTCTCTCCTGGGGTAGGAGGGGAGTTCATATGTGGGAAGGGAGCTCATACACACAGCCGTAGGAGCTTGGTGCTCTCCACTCCCTGCCTCCATCGCAGAGGCTTTTAGCGTCTTGATGTGTGGAATCACCCTGGATGCTTCCCAAGGTCCTCAGGGTATTCCCATGAGATTTGATTCCACATGTTATAACCAGGACCTAGGAATGTGAATTTTGGGTAAATGCCCCATGCAGTTCCAAATCTTAGGCAAGTTTGGAAAACACTGCCCAAGCCCAGGCCCGGCACTGAGACCCAGTTGGGAATGCCCTTTGTGTGAGTTTCTTTTTCTTCCTTCGGCAGAGATTTTCCTGGGAAGCAATGTAGTGAAGGGGAAAGCAAGTGGCGCCAGAAAGAAGCTTTCCTTGGCTTCACCAAGCTTGCTCAACTTCTGCAAGTGCGCCAGCCTGTGGCAGGTGCCTCCTGGCTCCCTCCAACCTGATCACCTTGGTCTTTCACTGCCATCCTCCCAGGGTCCTAAACCTGCCCTTTTTCTGACCTTTTTCTGCCCCTTCCATAGCTGCCAATATCTCTAGACATCTGTCTGATATAGTGGTTCCCTTGCTTACAAGCATTCAGGAACTTCACATGACCCTTAGGAAGGGACAGAACTCTGTCCTGTTACTCACCTGCACCCACCCTCCCCTGACGCTCTGTCTTGGACTACTTCTTGCCTCGTGTTCCAGAATTCAGGTAAGTTGAGCTCTGCAGTCTAGGAATTTTGACCTCTCTCTCACACCATCATTTGGCTTCTTCAGTACTCCTTCTAGCTAATTCCTTTGTCATTCACTACCATGGAGTCAATCCCTATTCCTGGCGGCCCCAAGCACACTGGGACAAAATGCTGTCTGATCCTGCACTATCACATGGTTGCTAGTAGACTGAACTACTGTGTACCATGGGGTTTCAATGGCTGATTTTTGGAGATAAATTGCCGCCCCTCCCTCCTACTCCATGTTAATCAAGAAGCTCTGCTTAAATCCTGATTAAAATCACAGCCACATGAAATCCTCCACTAACATGGGGCATACTTGTCTCTTGCATGAAAGGCACGATTTATTTATTTATTTTAATTTT
>NW_022111329.1:363353-370222 GCF_000313985.2 Echinops telfairi | reverse complement strand
ATATTTAATCCTTAAGATAAAGTTTCTCAGACCTGAGTGTGCACAAAACCAGCCTGGGCTGGGAATGGGGTTTAGGAGTGTGCAGTCCAAGCAAGCTCCCAGGGAATTCAGAACCCACCCTTTGAAAGCTGCAAGGCTTTCAGAACAAGCTTAGAGGTCACCCTATCATGGCCTTTTTGACCTGGCTCCACTCTGAGTTTTAAGCACTCTTCCTCAGTGATCTTAGTACCTGCTGTAACCTTGACCATACTTCTCACATTGTATTGTATATAATATTTAGCTTGTTAGTCTATATATTTCTTGAAGGTAGGCATTGAGCCTATTTATCTTTATTTGCCTTTGAAATGCCTCTCATGATACTACTAACATTTAGGAGATGCTCAACAACTATCTGTTGAATCAGCAAATGACTCCAGGGAGGCCGGCAGATAGCGGCCTGGCTACATTGTGCTGTTTGTGGCTGGGCTCCTTTTGAGGCCAATGTTTGTTGCTTTGTCAGATGGTGCCCTGGGGCCTGAGGATTGGCTCCACTTTCTACAATGCAGCAGGTCTTGCCAGGGAGGAACTTGGGAGTGGGTGGTTAGCTTTGGCACCAGAAGAATTCAACTGCTTTGTGCCTCATTTGGGTCAAGATTAGTAGGTTTGAAATTAGGTCTGGACTTCTTTCCTGCTGCTTATAAGCACATCTCTTATGGAGCAAGTCACTGAGGTTAAACAGCTTCTCATAGCACCACTCTCGAAAGTGGTCTTTCAAAAATCCAAAGCTTCTCAATAGAATTTATGAATAGGATGTTTGAGACATTTTATGTGATTCTTCTTGTCTCCAAGTGCCCCCCTTCCACGCTCACAGGGTTACTGGGGGCAGGAAGTGGGGAAAGGACAGTCTGCTTCGGAAACATTGACCCTCTGTTCATAGAAAAGTTGGCCATGGGTGGAGGTGGTGCTGCATGGCACACTGACTTAATCAGTGTTACCAAATCACAACCAATCCACTGCCAGGGAGCCGCTTCCACCTTAGAGGGACCCTATAGAAATAGTTTCTGAGACGGTAAACCTTGCGGGAGCACATCGCCTCATCTTCCTTCCTCGGGAGAGGGGGGTTATATAAGTGGGAAATGTTGAATAGGGAAATGTGTGCTATGTATATTTCATCATACACAAATGTGCCCCAATTAGACAGTGAGCGATATGATTGCCCTATTCCTGAGCTCTTTCAGCACTAGCACTAGCTCTTGCCTCTGCCCTCAGACTCCCTTCTCAGCAGAGTTGCTTGGGTGTGGGACTATGTTTACACAGCCACAGGCTTCCAGCTCTGGCTACTTCTCATGATGGGGACCTTGTTAGCAGCACAACCATGCCTCCTCTCTGGACATTTATTATGTAAGCTCCAACTTATGCCTCTTTCACTTGTACTCACTGGAAGTCCTGTAACACCTAACTAGGTACAATAATGAGTGCATTGAAGTCTTCTCTCTCAGCACTTGGAGAGAAATTTGATTGCATTTATTCTCTAATGGAATTATGGTGAAGTGTTACTTGTAGAGGAGTAAACAGAAGCTAGAAAGGAGAAGAGGTTGCTAGTCTGTAGTGGTTATTTTGTGTGAAGGGTGTAATCGATTGCTTCTCACCTCTTCATAAACCTGTTTTTCAGCTGAATAATACATAGTCTGGGAAAGAGGATTAGTTGCAAATCCAGGTAGACTCAGGTGAGCCCTGAATAATTTAATCCCTCTGAGAGTCAATATTCACTTCTGCAAAAATGAAAATAATAAGACCTACTTCATGTAATTAGTTATGATGCATCATTGAGATAATGTGGAAATGTTGAGCTAAATTCATCATAGGTAAGACTCTCTTTGTTTTCAAAAACTTTACCAACTGAGTGATTTCTGTTTGGAACAAGTACCAGTTCTAAAGATACATCTATTTTTGTATTTACTTGTGGCACTATGTTTTTCTATTGGGATGCAGTGTTCTCTATCTAAATGTATTTATTTTTAAGCTGGGAGAGCTTCTCCTTCATCACTCTCAATTTATTTGATTGATGTAGCCACATTTAATACTTGCTTCTTCCTGGCAGTTTGTCTTTGAGATACCACTGTGTCCAGTGTGTAAAAAAGTGCTCTTGCTGTCTGAAAACACAGATGCTTATAAGATATTGGGCCAGATCTTCTGCTAAGGAGATCTTTCTGGCAGAAAGTGGAAACGTTACAGAGAGAGGGATTATTGGTCTGCACGTTTGTGCTCAGCACTCTCAGTTTTTGAGAACTAGACAGTACCAAGGCAGACCAGTAGGAAATGGGGAAGGACTTAATGGATTCTATAGTGTCTAATACCCATTGCTTTGTAGAACTGAAATTTGGCCATAAAAGGTACTCTCTACTGGAGAAACCCTTACTATTCAGCTCAAGAACTGCATTTAACAGGGCCACTCTGAGTTGCTGGTAGCCCCTTACTCCTCATAGTGGTCCATAGGCAACTGTCTTCAGCATCACCAGAAGGCAGTGTCTCAGACCCCACCTAGACCTATTCAATCAGCAGCTGCACTTTAATAAGATCTCCAGGTTATTTAATGCATACTGAACTTCAATATTGAGGAGCCCTGGTGGCACAATGGTTACGAGTTTGGCTGCTAACTGAACTTCAAGATTTTGCTGTTGACCAGGGTTGACCAGTAGAACTGTCTGCAATGATGGAGTTGCTCTGTATCTGTACCAGTAATGTAAACACTAGCCAAATGTGGCTGTTTAGAACTTGAAATCTGGCTAGCACAGCAAAGGTACTGAAGTTTATTTAATTCTAATTAATTTAAAATTAAATGCAAATAACCACTTGTATTTTCTGGCTACCAAATTTGTCAGCACTCAGTGAGAGACACTACTGGGTTTTGCTTGCAGGAGTTCTCCTTATGGTAATGTTGGTTGTCCATCACTAACAGGATGTAGTGAGCCCTCCTTGCATAGCCCAGGGGTGCCACTGCACATTCTGGGGTCCTTGTCTATGTCTGTTATGATAGGTAGGTTTATTGTACCACTTTAGCCAATAGGAACATGTGGGATTAATCAGGTTGCAGTTTGATTGAAGGTCAAAAAGATAAATGGCTTGGCAAGGCCCACTCCTCTCTCTTGCTCTCTGGTGATTGGACCAGCGTGCAGCTGCTTTAGCTGGTTTTCTGCCTCAACTTGGGAGCTACACTACCTGTGGGACAAGCCAATCCATGGATTGTGTTGCTAGATCTTGAGGTTCCTTTGAGACCTACTTTGCCACACTGGTGTGTACATCTCTTGAGCTTGAGGCTGGTGGATCCTGTCCTCTTTCATTGCTTGAGTTCAATATCCCATCTGGGCCTGCTTTGCTAAGCTCCTGAGCTGCTGACTATTGGTGACCTGGCCTGCTGTTGGCTGTCTGTGGGCGGATTATGCCTGCATTGCCCGAGGGAAGATTCAGCTGTCTGCTTCCTGGACCTTAGACCCAGCAGCCCTTGTGAATTGAAGGACTTCCAGTATGTTGTTGCATGGAAGTGAGTTGAACTGAGCCCTTTGTACTGCTGTGTGGACTAATTAGCTGTGATATTCCTTCATGCTGTATAAACCTATCCATATATACCGCATATACTCGTGTATAAGCCGAGTTTTTTCAACACATTTTTAATGCAGTTTTGTGGTAAAATTAGGAGTCTCGGCTGATATTCAGGTTGGCTTATACTCGAGTAGATAGGGTATATGTATGTGTGTGTGTATGTATGTACTCCTGACACTCATGGTTTCCTCTCCAGAGGAAGGGTCAACTAACGGGTCAGCATCAACATTGGAGAGGAAAAAGAGAAAGAAAAAGAAAACCCCAACAAATGTACACATTCACTAAGCAAACACAATACATTAAAACGATTCTTTGCAAATTGTGTTATTTTGATTAGCTCATGAATCTCACAATCAAAGGACATATTTCTAGCCTGCTTCATCTACAATGGATCTGGATTGTAAAACATAAATTGTTGCTTTTTTGTTGTCTTATTTCTCCTTTTATATTGCTCTTCCTACACAGGGAACTCGGGCTAAGAATTGTCTCCAGACAAGACCTTCAGAAGCTTTTGTATCTATGATTTTTTTAAAGCATCCCTTCTTGATTCTCTTGGCCCAAGCAATGTTCAACAGGGGACATCGTCTATATAAACATCATCTATGTTGCTGGGATGATTTGAGCAGGTTCTAGAACTCTAGAAGCCTTTTTCTTCCCTCCATGCTGATCATCTCAAATAATTGTTTCAAACTTAAATTCCTTTTTATTATATTTAGCAACAGAAAATACTTCCCAGCTGCTCCCTGGTGAGACTATGCTAAATGATGATGCAAACATCTGTTCTGGCTGGAGTAACACTCACAGTTCACCAAATAGAATTCTGTGGCCATCTGTGACTCCTCTGCACACGTGACCCTAAAGATCCATTTTGGTGAAAGGAATGGGAGAGGCATTTGGCAACTGAAAATGAATCTTGGTGTTCTAGGAAATAATTTTATATCTAAATGGAAGAATTGTTGACAAATGTTGTACATTTTATTATAACTCAGAAATGCTTGGCACTATGTATAGGGGAGCTCATCATTTCCTTGAAATGGCCATAAGTGCTTGAATAGGTCGCCAGGTCATCACGCACACCATTATAGTAGGAAAGATGGAGATAGTATTGAGAGCCATATACATGATGAGGAGGTACATAGGAATCTGTTTGAGGGGACCCAGGGTGATATCCCAGCAGCATTCTCTATGAGGATCTGGTCTGTCTCTTGCACGCTAGTGTCAGGCACTTGCTTGTCCAAGCAACCAACTGGGTACAGGGAGTCTCCCTGGCCACTGCCCTGGTCACTTCAGCCCCTGCTGCATCCTCGAGGCCTGCTTAGCTCAATGGCCCACATGAAGCACTGTCCTCTGTCCTCCTTGGGTTATCATGGAAATCACTTCCTCCCAAAGCCTCCTAGTCTTTTCCAGAATTAACTTTAAGAGTCCCAAATCCATCGCTAAACCTATATTTTCTATCTGCCTTTGGTTCACCTTAGAGACATCTTTGTTATTTTATGGTAGAGAATCTTATTGATCATCTCCCTGGAGCAAAAGGACCATCTGTTTGTAGTGTCATTGATTTAGGTTCTGGTAATGTTTTTAAAATTGAGAAAGGGAGATTGAACAAGTGTAGGCTAACTACAAATCACAATACGTGGATCATTGACTTGTATAGAATAAACCCTTACATGGCTGGACGCTATTTGCACAAACAGTGGGAGTTGCTGGTCAGGCAAAACTTACAATAATATTCATTGACAATGTCAGACACAGGTCTGCCAGAATAATACATATTTTAATACAGTAAGTATGGCATTGAAGTAGTAAGTAAACATTAACCCTTCTACTGACAGTTCCATACTCTTGGTCTACCGGTCTTTCTGCTTCTTCACATACCATGAAGTTTCAGTTTTCAGTCCTCAGGTTACAGGTGTGTTTGAAGTAGAACCTAATTCACCTAGTGGGGTTTTCACATTACATGCCTCTGGTATGGCCTTTGAAGCATGTTGTGCACCTTGAAGATTCAGGGTTCAGTGTTCAAAGGGACATGGCCTGGGACCCCAGGGGGTGTACAGAAAATTTGACCAGTGTGCCCTTTTAGGAGCTGTGTTAGTCCAGGCTGACTAGAGAAGCAAATCCAGGGACATTCATATATGAATAAGAAAGAGTGTTATAACATCAAGCAATTGCATATTGAGAAAACATCCCAGCCCAGTCCAGATCAAGTCCATAAGTCCCATATTAGTCCATATGTAGAATACTAGTCTATAACTTCCTCTACAGACTCACACAGTACATGCAATGGTGCCAAATTCAGGAATAACACAGGCTGGTATGTGAAAAGTCTTGTGGATCCAGTGACAGTGGGAGCATCTCAGCACTGGCAAAGGTCTCCACATTGCTCTTCCACAGGAAAGTGAAGCAGGGAGAGAGTGTGGCCCTCCTCCAGGGAGAGAGAGAGGAAGTTCCCAGAATCTTCATGAGAAAGTTACCTCCACAAGGAGGCATCATCAGCCTGTGATCTGATTGACAGGTTAGACTTCATTCCTTCACTCTTAATACCCTCAAGTTGACATGAGATTATGTAACTATCACGGGAGCACAGCATCGGGCATACTCCTCTCTTAGGGTCCTAAGAATATTGTTAGTAATTTCCCCCTTGCTTTGAACTTGGTTCTCCCCCTTTTCCTGCCAGCAGAAATGCACTTGTCTTCTCTAAGACATACGAGGAGGTACCCCGTCCCCCCCAAACCAACCAGCAAACAAACCAGAAAAGCTCAGCTGGGTGGAGCTTTTGTAGTATGTATTTTTCCTTCTAGGTGAGCATTGGGCAACACACTCTGAGTTGGTGCACCCACTGGCGTCCCCTGGGAAGGTCCCTGTGGTCACAGTGAATTTTTTTTTAAAGTAGTTTCTCTAGAACCTCGTTTTCTATGATGGCTGATTTAAGAGAACAGTGTGCAGCTGTGAAATTTTGTTTCCTACTTGGGGGAAAAATGCTGCAGAAATTGTTGTGATGTTGAAAACAGCTTACAAGGACAGCACTATGGGAAAACTCAAGTGTATGAGTAGTTTTCTCATTTCAAAAAAGTTAAAATGTCAATGATAACAAACCTTGTTCTGGATGTCTGTCAACTTCCCAAACAAAAATATTGACACAATTCGTGCACTTGTGCTTGAAGACTGGTGATGGACCATTGAAGAGATGGGGGAAGTTATCTGGACTATTTTGGAGCTAGGTTCAGTGAATTTTAACAGAAGATTTGGGAATGAGAAGGGTCGCTGTGAAATTTGTGCCTTGGCTTCTGACT
>NW_022111329.1:353314-362460 GCF_000313985.2 Echinops telfairi | reverse complement strand
GGCAGCTACTAAATGGTCATCTTCCCCTCCCCTTTCCCTCTGGAAAATCTAATCCCAGCTGATCTGAGGACCGCTCTGTGAACGTGGCCTTCAAGACACACATGTAGAGAAGATGGTGCTTGGTTCACGGATGCCAGTCAGGCTCTGCCCGCCCTGGTCAGCAGACTGGATGTCCTGAAAGTCTTAGCCTGCTCCCCTCCTGGTGCTCATTCCGAGGGCAGTGGACTCACAACATTTGCCCTCTTGTGGTTGACTAACTTCACTCAGCATGATGATTTCCAGATCCTCCATGTCTTGTTGTGTTTCCCCTGACTTTGGTAATTGCTTTGAACATTCAAACTCCTCATGTTTACATGAAGGTTTATTGAATATCTCTCGAAAAGATAGTATACTCAGCAAAGTCAACTGCACAGAGAGGAGGTGTGAGAAGAGATTATAATAACAGAGCATTCTGCCATGGCGAGACTGTGTAGCGGAGTCATAGGAGACCCTCACTGTGATAAAGAAAGTGAACGCTTAGCTTCCACCTTATTGATCAGGGGAAGCAGAGCCACCTTCTTACACGAAGCACACCACCTTGTGTGCTGTGTACAGGCTCTGGAGTCTGTAAACCTGTGCTTGGAGTTCTGCTGCTACTTCCAAATGTGGACCATTGAATGAATAATTCATTTTGTCTGCACCTCAGATTTCTCGTATGGAAAATCTTATTGTTATCTGCCATTGAGTTTACTCCACGTCAAGGCGGCCTCTGTTCAACAGAACAAAATGCTACCCAGTTCAGCATCATCCAAACAATTGACTTGAATATAATGTGACTGTTGTGCACATGCATCTCACTGAGGGTCTCTCCTGCCCTTGCTGTCCATCTGTACCATCAAGCATCACATCTTTTTCTAGCCATTTTCCCCTCCTGATGAGACGTCAAAGCAAGTGGGTCAGACAGTGAGGCAGACAATGCCCTTTTGTGAGCTGTAGCATTTTCATTGGCTATTTTGGAAGCGCATTGCCAGGCTTTTCCCCCTAGTCTGTCTTAGTCTGTAAGCTCCTCTGAAACTTCCCCACCATGGGTGCCTCTGTTGGTATTTAAAATACTGGTGTCAAATCTTCCAGGATCACGTCAACACTTAGACCCTCACAGTACATGAGATCATAAGTCTTGCCTTGCAGGGCTGTGATGGGATTCATTGGAAGCATGCATACAGTGCACAAAGCAGAATCTCCATAGATCTTAATTATTTTATTATTCTTGCTGATCCGTTCTAGATAAAAAGGCCTATTGTTGCATAAACAAGGAGCCTTGATGCCACACTGGGTTGAGCTGCTAACCACAAACCTACTGGCTACTTCTTGGGAGAAAATGAGGTTTTCTGCTTCTGTCAAGATTCCCAGTCTCACTAGCCCTAGTGAGCACTTCTCCTCCATCCTTTCAGGGTGCTGAGTCGGAATTGATGCCAAGGCAGTGGGTCACCATAAGCAGAGGAATGGGCAGAGTTCCTGGGAAGGCCTACCACCATGTGGCTGGTCTGGGAAGGTGTATATTTGTTCATTTGGATACTGTAGGAGGCATACATACAATCATGTTGGCCTACAGTTTCTGTTTCCCTAAACTGTAAATATTCCAACGCCCACATTTGTGAAGCCAACTGGTCCACTTTTTGCTGTGCAGCCTCTGCAGGGCATTCAGGGCGATGTGGTGGAGGCTGCTTTCCTTCGCTAGCATTTCCAGTTTCTTTTGGTTGCCGTCCACAAGGCGTTCCTATTTGCTGTCTGGTAGAGGTCACAGGTTAACAGAGCACATGGTCTTATGAGAAACTACATACAGGCCGGATGTTGGGAACAGAGGCAATAAGAAACTTTTTCTTTTTGGTAAACATTTATCTGTCTCACAAGAAGACATAGGGAAATCTGCAGGCTTTCTAGTTCGTGGTGTTGACATTGAAAAAGAATCATAAATCCAAGTGAAAGTATTAAGGTGGCTGATGCCCTCCTTAGAATAAAGTTAACACAGAACCGGAACCATGCCTCCCGCCCCCTGTCTTTCTCCCACACACACCTCAGTCCCACACGCCACATACCCACCCATTCATGCCTTGAGGAAAACCGAGGTGGTTTTTTTGTCTTTTTGCTGTTGTGAATAATGGCTTCAATGGACGTCAGTGAAGGATATATACCTAAGAGTTGGATTACTCAATCATATTTTTATTTTTAGCTTTTATAAGGAAACGCCGTACCATTTCCCCTCCCCCTTCAACTCATTTTGTTCTCTGGCCATTTGCAAGCCTGTTCCTGGAGGCCCCCTCACCTCACACTTCATGGAGAAATGATTCATCACAGGTGGATTCCCTGAAATCCCTGCCTCCAGATTTTCCTCCTGCCTCCCGAGCGCAGCAGACACTGTCTCCTCTTGTCCGAGGCTGCCCTCTCCCCTGGGCCCTTGTGCCAACCCGTCTCCTTGCTCCCTGGCCCTTCTCTCTCTGTTTGCTCTTACTCCTCAGGCTTGTGAATCCACCCTATCTTTCTTGTTTTACAAAAGACCACACTGTAGTCTCTCCCAGTTCTCTAGCGGCGGTGCTGTTGCTCACTCCATCCTTTTCCTGTCTTGCTTGAGAAAAGCAGCGTCTCCCATTCACTTCTCAGTTGTCTTCAGGCTACCCTCTGCCCACAATCCACTATCACAGGTCCAGGCAGCAGTGGTCCCCAGGGCTCTCTAACTGTCCCATCCAATGCACCCCTCACAGCCTTTGCTTCATTTACTTCTCGGTTGTGTGGACAGGAGTCACCCTTCTTGGAACTGCCTTCACACCACTCTCCCCTGCGTGTCTGTCTGGCTTGGCTTCCCTCCTCTGTGTATCCCTCATCAATAGAATTTATTCCTTTACTTTGAGTTCTGAAAACATCACGTGGGTGATCCCCAGCCTGTGCCTTCATTCCAAACATCTTCTGAGTTTCACACCAGCATATTCAAATGCCGACTCCGTCACCACCTGGATGACCAGACACACTGCCAGCTACAGGGTCTGACGCCAAACCCTCTGCCTCACTCATTGCTAAATCTGGTTCCATATGTTTGAAATGAAAACAGATCAGAATATTCATTTTCAAACTGTGAGTGAGTCTGGGAAATAACTCAGCACGGTGACCAGCAGTCAAACAAGCAGACGCACAGAGCAGAACGGAATGAAACTGCTCAAGTAAATTACATATGGCCTGAACCAAAAAGGGGGATTTATATATGTTCCACTAGAGCTGGGCAGAGCTTCTGTCTGATTTATTTACTGTTTTCTCTCTGGCACCTAGAACAGTGTTTGGAACAGGTGCTGACTCTTCATATGAGTGTGTGCTCAATTTTGATGTAAAAAATGTACCATGCCAAGGTTGGCTTCTAAATAACCTTAAAAAGATAGGATTTAATTATTTTGCATCCAATCCTCAATTGCATTTTCTTGCTGGTAGCCAAAGTCTGTGAAGACTCTCAGTATTCTTGCGTACATGGGGATTGGAGAGCATTGCACGGGTCTGTGCAGAACAGAGGAGAAAGGTGGTGTCTGGTTAGTGTGGTCAGGAAGATGCTGTGGCTAGATGAAATAGTGTGGTCAGGTGGCGGTGTGTGGATTCATCACTGGGCTGTCTGGCTTTGTACAACATGGAGTTTGTGATGTCAAGTGAGATCTCAGAATCTGCTTTTGTAGCTTGCCTTCCAGCTTTTCAGGGACAGGGAGAGAGATTGTAAGGGAACCCATTAAAAAACAAAACAAAAACACCACCACCAAATTCACTGTCATCGAGTCAATTCTGATTCATGGTGACCCTATTGGGCAGCCCGTATGGGTTTTTGAGACTGTAACTCTTTACTGGAGTAGAAAACCCTGTTTTTCTCCCATGAAGAGGCTGGGGCTTTCAAACTTCTGACCTTGCGGTTAGCAGCTCAACTTGTTACGACTATGCCACCAGGGTTCCGGAGCATCTATCAGCCCCCATTGACTTATAACAAGTATACTTCTTGGTTACAATGATGACTGGGTTAGAGAGGGTGGCTGATTTAGGCCAGGTGTTGCCTAGCGAGAACTCGAAGAAAGAATGTCACACCAGCCATTTGTTTATTTAGCATGCATTTAGCTGGCTGGGGCCGCTTGGTGGGCACACTGTGGATGCACTCAGCTGCTAACCAAAATGTTGGGGTTATGAGTCTACCCAGAGACACCATGGAAGAAAGGTCTATGGAAGAAAGACCTAGACCCCAGCCATTAAACACCCTGTGGAGCACTGTTCTACCTGGACACACATGGGGTTGTCATGAGTTCGAGTCTACTTGATGGCAACTGGGTTTTTGGAGGCCTAGAATGTGTCAGGAGGAACCCTTGTGGTGTAGGGGTTTGGCAGTTCTACTCTGTCCTACATGGATGCTATGAGGTGGAATTGAGTTTTTAGCAGTGCGTTTTAGTGAACTAAGTAGGTGTAAGTCACTGTGTTAAGTAGGTATCAGGCTCTGAGGATGCATGCTGCACAAGGCAAACATGACTCCTGCTTGTGTGAGCCTTAATCTAGTGCAGGAGACAAAAGACATATGCATTAGTAAATAAACATGATTTGTGGTTCTGGCAAGTCTCCTACCTAGAATAGCTTGACTTTGCTTTGTGCCCACAATGTGGTGAGGTTGACTGGGAAGCAACTGAATATGCACCATACCAGCTCATTTTACAGGCTGAGCCTTGTGAGATGGAAGAACAGTGAACATCTTGACTGAGCCTTTTAAAACCTCTTAAGAAAATCAATGTAGCCAACGTCTTGGATCCTGCACTAATGGAAACTGTGGTTGAGCAGTGAAGAGGGAAGTGTGATAGACAGAAGAGGGTGGTTCATGGGGGAGGGCTGGGTGGCTGAGATGAATGCTGTGATGGAGGGAAGGCAGAGGAGAGACCAAGAGCCTGCTTCCTCCCCCCGCTGGGTCATCAAACTAAGAAATACCTGCTGACAAAAAGAGGTTCACTTTACAGTTTGATTGGATGATAATTCCCCTAAGTGACCACATGCTGGTTCCAAGCTCCTCTGAAGAAGTTGCATCATTTACTCTTGAAAATGTCTCATTCCCTTTTGGACAGGAGTCAGCTCTATGTCTGATCAATAGAAAACAAATTATGTAGGGCCTTATCTTGGTTAGGTATAGAATAATGAACCATTCCGCTTTCTCCGTCTTCCTTCTTCTCTTTCATAAATTACTTATGGAAAGCTAATGCAATGTCTTCCGAGAATCCCTTTTCTCTGTCCCAAGAGCATAGTTTTATGACTGTAGTGTTTGCTCATTGTTCATTCCCTGCACCTTATAACATAGTGCTGTCCTCTTCTGTTGGCCTCTCCAGAGCAACATTCTACCCTTCTCTGCCCTGCTAGATGCTGTTGAGAGAAGACCTGCCTGGTCCTTTGGCTTCTGGGTGGGCTCAGCCAGTGTGAGCTCCCCTCAGGAGGCTACAGGCAGGGATAGAGGATAGTACTTTTTCCTGGCTCCCACTCGGGAGGTTGCTTCTGACTGGCTGTGTTCCTGGACCAGACTTTGGTCCTCAGGTGGTTCTTCTATGTGATTCCTGGTTGACTTTCAGTTCCTGCTCCCACCCACATTCCTTTGCACTTGTTGAGTGTGTGAATGTGTGTGTGTGACAGTTCTGTTACTTTTTATCTGGCTCCTACAACACCCCTGGTGGTTCCTTCTATCCAATTCACACCCATTATGGAACAATCTTTCTTGCATTAATCTAATTTGAATATGCCATTTGCTTCCTGTTGGATTCTGATTGATACAAATATCTATACATCTAACAAGTGAAATAAAAGACAAGCCCAAATCAAAACATTAAACAAATTGGTATCTATAGAATCATAGAAGTGGGAGTAGCTGCAATGCTGCTATCTTTACACAGGCTTAGTGGTCAATTGGAGATCTATATTCTTATGTTAACTGCCTGCTCAAGTCTTCTGCTCATATTTTTAATGGATTGCTTGCCATTTATTTATTTACTTGTAGGAGTTTAAAATATATATTCTGGACATGACTTTTTGTCAGATATAAGTACTCCAGGTATTGCCAGCCAGTAGCTTGTCTTGCTACTATCTTAATGAAGTCCTTTGTCTAACACACATTCTTAATTGTAATGAAGTCCATTTTATTGCTGTTTTTCTTATCTAGCCAGTACTTCTTGTATTCTGTTTCATGGCTTTGCATACTCTAGGAGCAAGACAAAATTCTCTTTCATTTTCTTGTGGAAGTTTTATTGCTCTGCCATTCATGTTTAGGTCTATGATTCATATCAAATTGATTGAAAAACAAAACAACAGCTTACTGAGGTATAACTTACATGCCATTTCATCTATTCATTTTAAGAGTATTATTCAATGATTTTTAGTACATGGATAGAGCTCTACAACCACCAGCAAAATGTAATTACAGGATAGTCCTATCACCCCGCAGAGGAACTTAGTACCCATTTGGATTCACTTTCTGTTTTCACCCCTAGCTGTAGTCACCCACTGATCTACTTTCTGACTTTTAAAAATTTGACTTCAGAATCATTTGTGTGTGTGTTTACAGTGCATAGTGATTTCATTTGAACTCACATTTAATGCCAACCTTTCTGGAAGCTGAAGCAAAAAGAACTACCAGTAGTTCTACTAGCTATTTCCAGATGGGACTAATATTCTACCATTTTCAGAAGAATAAATTTGTATCATGACATGAAGAAATGTAATGGCTAATATCTTTGGTTATTTCTCTGGCAAGATGGAAATCTTGAGTCATTTTTTTCTTATGCTGCTGTTCTCTAGGAGTTAGGGAGTTAGATGTGGGGCTTACATAATCTGGTGTCAATTTGAGATTATTAAGAGTGAAGAGGTGGAGGTTAGCCTGTCAATCAGGTCGCAGCTTTATGACCTAATTTGGGGGTGATACAGAGATAAAGGAGATAAATAGCTCACTGGAGGCCAGACCCACACTCTCTGCTTCAGTTTTCCTGCTGACATGACACGTAGAGCTATATAGATGGAACCAGAGCCCTGGAGCTGGAGGAGCCATGTGGAGCCCCATGCCAGCACTGATATGCTTCCACCACCTCTTTCCACCCACTGGCCTGTGATCTTCCTGCACTTGGTATCATTGCATGTGTTACATGAGTCTGAAGAGGAATTTATAGACTGGTATGGGACATATGGGCTAATATCGTACTTATGGACAAAAGGCACAATTACCTTTTGATGTAAAGCTCTTTTTATACACACATGAGTGTCTATGAATTTGTAGTCAACCTGGACTAACACATTGTCTATAACCTAATTTAGATTAGTGAAGGCACTTCTGTGAAAAGCTCCCATAGCATGCTCTATGTCTATCAATTTCTGATTATCCAAATTAACAAACACTAGGAAGACTTAATGGAATCAGGGAGTGGGCAGACAACATGGTTCTGTTAAATTCTACGTTTCTCAACAGGCTTTTGGCTAGGATAGGTCATATCATTGTCATGGTTGAGTTACCTGATGTTTGAGCACTCTCTCACCCACTCCAAAATGACTTTGTTAAAAGTCTGGGGGAGAAATGGCCCGGAACCTTATGGACAGATGGGAATTGATTGTTTAATAAGGCAGGTGATGTTACAGCCCAGGGGAAGGGGAGAAGATGAAGATCTTTATCCTTGCTCCAAACCTGGGGCTTTCCGGGGAGGAGCTGTGTCATTAAGGGTCATGTTCTGAAATACCCTGTGGGTCAGCAAAAGGTCCTGTTTGCCTCTAGGACACAGGGCCCTGTGATTCCAATTAACAAGCAACTCACCCTTCTGGGCTGGCCTGGCCTCATTATTCTAGACCGGGGTGGCAGAGAGCAGCTCTCTGGTTTTCAGAAAGAGAATTCCAGGTTTCTTGGGCTTCCCGTTTATGAAAGGAAGGAGCCTAGTGAAAAGCCATTAAGACATAGGGACAATTTGTCACTTGTCTGGCAACAGGCAAAGCAGGGAAGACATTGTCAGTGGAAAGAGGGATGGTGGGTAGAGGGTGGGAGTCATGAGAGGATCCCTATGTCAGTTTAACTTGGAGTCCAGTGAGTCCACAAGACTGCTGCACAGGAGGCTGGTTGGTTGGGACACAGGATAGTGTGCTGAAAGTGATGTGCTCTCGAGATAGTCACACCAGCATTTCAGGAGCAGTGACAGGCATGGTAACCAGCAGGCTCTTTAGAGCAGCATAGTGGGGAGGACACGTCATACCCTATATACTTGCATGTAAGCCGAGTTTTTTCAGCACGTTTTTAATGCAGTGTTTGCGGTAAAATTAGGTGCCTTGGCAGATATTCTGGTTGGCTTATACTCGAGTATATATGGTATTTGTTGTTTGGGCATTTGTAAAAAGGGAGAATGATACTACCATCTACCAGAGTGATTGTGAGGACTGCATGAAGTACTACATGTAAATGGTGTAACACAGTGCCTGGCACATAATAAATGCTGGAAAACTAAGTTTGCTTATATGTGGATGGTCAGATTTGTACGGAACAGTGTGTAGTGGCACATATCAGCATGAAGCAGGAAACCAGTGGAGAGGTCTGAGGGGCCGGCCCCAAGAAGAATTTACTTCAGAGGACAACACTGAAGCTACAGCTCAGGGAGAGGGACATGTCTGATCAGTGCACATGGGAACAAATGAAGGGGGAGGAAGAGAGAGTGGAACATATCCTGGTCCACCAAGCCTTGAGGATGATATCCCTGCTCAGAGCAGCCAATGTACAGTCGGCTCCACTATGAGACATGGCATCTCTCACTGACCTATAGTCCTACAGGGGACAACACTGGAGACACTGTGTGGGAATTGTCAGATCTATCCCCATCACACTGAGGCAAAACACTAAGGGCGTGCAACAGAACAGCAAGGGAAGCAGAGCAAGGAAATCCCAAGGGAGTACCAAACATAGACTTTGGGGCCAGGGTGTGGTGCCCTATCAGACTCGACAGGAAAACACCCCTAAAGGTCAACAAACAGACCTTGAACTATTTACAGGCTTTTTTTTTTGTCATTGGCTTGTTGTTTTGTTTTCTTTGTTGCTTTGTTTTGTTCTGTCTTGTTTTTTTTTATTTTTTTATTTTTTATTTTTTTAAACATTTTATTAGGGGCTC
>NW_022111329.1:349442-350414 GCF_000313985.2 Echinops telfairi | reverse complement strand
GACAACAGAAAAGTGGGTGAAGGGAGATGTCGGACAGTGTAAGACATGACAAAATAATAATAACTTATAAATTATCATGGGTTTATGAGAAGGGGTTGGGGAGGGAGGGGAAAATGAGGAGCTGATACCAAGGTCTCAAGTAGAAAGCAAATGTTTTGAGAATGATGAGGGCTACAAATGTGCTTGACACAATGGATGTATGTATGGATTGTGGTAAGAGTTGTATGAGCCCCCAATAAAATGAGTTTTTTAAGAAAAGGAATACTTCAGAGCTATATGAGCCCTCAGTAAAATGATTTATTAAAATTAAAAAACTAAAATAAAGTAAAAAGGGAAAAAAAAGTGTGTTGTGGCTTACTTACTCTGCACAGTCTCATATACTCTTACAGAAGTTCTTGTGCTTCCCTGAACCAACATGGAGAACAGCTGCTAGAAGCTGGCCTGTCCTGATGGAGGATGTATTTCTTGTGAACAGGGACACAAATCAGAGAGCAATTGCTGGTGACAGTTGCCCTCGATTTGACTCCAATTATTGATGATACCTTGAACAAGAAAATGGAATGCTGCCGGGCTCCCATGCCATCCTCATCCTCATCCTCATCCTCCGTATCTTCTAGAATTCTATCAGTACTCTGTTGAGTTTCATAGGGCTCTTGTTGGTTAATTTTGGGGTGTAGATTTCCAGACCTTTATTCCTAATCTCTCTTCATCTGGAAATGCCATTAAAATCCACCCATCATGGGTGACCCAATTGGTATTTGAAATACTTGGCGTAAGTTCTAGGTTCATACTGACATGAAAGCCAGCACAGTATGACGGGTTGACAGATGGGTGGTAAAGAGCGCAATCCTAATCCAGACTCACTACCATCTAGTGGAGGCTTACTCACTGGGACCCTATATGACAGGATAGACTGCTTCTGGGAATTTCTGAGACTGTAACTCTTTTTTAAAAAAATAATTTTATTGGGGG
>NW_022111329.1:343378-348483 GCF_000313985.2 Echinops telfairi | reverse complement strand
CTTCTCCATTTCTGTGCTGCTGTCTGGATTGCACCTAAGACAATAGCAGGAAGACTCTTCCCATTGAAGAGGCAAGTTGGAAGAAATGAAATTTAGAGTCTGACATCAAGTGTCATGACAAGGAATATTAATCTCTGAATCTTGGTTGGAAGAGAGATTGCAACTCTATAGTCCATGAATCGATCTAATTTTGATACTAGCACCTTTGCTTAATGGGAAAGTTAGAAAATCCCTGCCTTCCCTGAACTTTCCCCCATGAGAGGTTGTGCTGAGGTTCTGGGGTCTCATTAGGTGCCAAGATATTGGGGGATGCATGTTCAACATTTACTGTTTGCCCATGCCAGCCTGTCCCTTGAATCCAGTGGGTATTAATGGGATATGGGAACCTGGTGTGGTGAGGCCAGAAAGCTCGGTGCTCATTTTCTTGATCTACCACATCTTTCCTTCCTAAAGTCTATCTGCCGATAAGGAGCATGCATGTACAAATCCAGGGAGCTTGTCTCCATCCTTCTTTTCACTTGGAGTTACACTTCCACATTGGTCCTCCAAGGCCCTGCCGTTCAACACGAAGAACTCTTTAGACTCTGGTGGTTCCTGATGCTCTTCTTGTTTTCCAGCTTTTGGCCATGCAGATGGTGAGGGAAGACAGGACGGCCCTTTATAGAGACAGTGGGAGAATGGAGGAAGGAAAGGGAATCAGGGAAGCGGGGGTTCAATAGCTGTAGCGAGAGCACCAGAGGAGGCCTCTTGTCCATGCTTGGAAGTCTGTTGTGAGCTATGATAGGTTGGTTCCAATTCATGGCTACCCCACATGTACAGAGTAAAATTACTCTGTAGAGTGGTCAAGGTGTCACAAATGGAAGGTTTGAACAAATAAAAATCCCTTTTCTCACAGTTGTTCTTAGGTGCCATTGAGTCGGTCCTGTGCACAACAGAACAAAATACTGCACAGTCTTGTAACATTGTTATTGTTCGTATGCTTGAGCCCATTGTTGTAGCCACTGTGTTACTCCATCTCTTTGAGGGTCTTTCACTTTTTTGCTGCCTCTCTCCAAATTTGGGGTCCCAGTTCTGGGGAGTTGTCCTTGTCTCTTCAGCTTCTGTTCCTCAGTTTCTTGATGATCTCCATGTGGCATCAGTTTTTGCCCATTTGTGCTGAGATTTTGGTGTGACTAATCTCTGTATATAGCAAAAGAAAATACACCTCCACTGATCTGACTTCATTGATAAAACAAAGAAAAACCTATTCCCACATGAGATTACACCCACAAACATGTTGTTAGGGGCCCTGTGTTTGTCCGGGTTGACTAGAGAAACAAACACCGAGCCACATGTATGTATGAGAGGACTTTATATCAAGAAGTAATTATGTATCAATAAAACATTCCAGCCCAGTCTATAACAAGTCCATAAGTTTGGTAATAGCCCATAAGTCCTATATTAGCCCATGAATCCCTTTTTAGACTCACGCAGCACATGCAATGATGCTGAAAGCAAGAAGATCCCCGGCTGGTAGGTGGAAAGTCCTGTGGATCTAATGGCAGTGGAAACATGTCCAGGGCTCTGGCTGCCATCAGCATGGCTCCATGTGGCTCGTCAACAGGAATGTGAAACAGAGAATGTGTCCTGCCTCCAGGGAAGAAGAGAGGTTGTGATGTGATTGGCAGGCTAGACTCCACCCTTCATTCTTTATCAAGTTGACATGAAATTATGTTACTACCACATGTCCTCAAGTTGGCTCGAACTAATAGTGACCTTAGACACAACAGAATGAACTGCCACTCAGTCTTGCACCATCCTTACAATTGTTCCTATGCTGAGCCCATTGTTGCAGCCATGGTGTCCCTCCATCTCCTTGGCAGCCTTCCTCTTTTTTGCTGCCCCTCCATGCTACCAAGCATGATTTCCTTCTTCAGGGACTGTCTCTCCAGACAACATGTCCAAAGTACATGAAACTAGGTCTCACTATCCTTGCCTGGCAGTACTTCCACATAATGTCATCATTATATTTCTAGTTTCCGGGGCCTCATAATACCTCTAGTTCACTGGCCTTTGGATTACAGAAATATATTTATATTTGGGCAGTGAACAGTGTCCTGAATGTAATTTTTAAAAATTTTATTGTTTTGATACTGAGACAGATTCAATATTTGTTGCTTGTTAGAAAGCTAGAAGATGCACGTTATTATAAGGAAAAGACACAAAAATAGCCTCATGCTCATCTCGCATAGATATCTCCATCAACATTTAGTTTTATAGCCATTAAGCCTTTATCCTCAATGTCTATATGCATATCTGAGTGTGTATAAATATGCACATGTGTAAATTGTGAGCATTTTACCTAAATGGTTCATTCTAGCTTATAATCTTTTTTGTTTAAGTTTTATGTCATGTGTTGAATATCTTTGCTTGCCTTCTTAAGAATGAATTCCTGAAGGAGATTTCAGTTTTGTACTTGTTTTCCAGAAAGTATCTCTTTGCAGTCTTATGTGTTTAGACGTCAGGCTCCGTGTTATGGATTGCTAAGCCGTGGCCCGAATATTCTGGCATGAAGAGCTTGTGCGCTGGAGCCTCTAGTTTCCTTCTTTCAGTTTGCTGTTATCTGCTGCAGAGAGTTAAAAGAAAGAAAAGCTGCAGCAGCAGAGGAGGTTTGTGGAAGAAAACTGCGTTTTAATAGCTTATAATGGCTATTAAAATTCACATCCATCTATATTTTTAGATTCATGAAAGCAAAACAACTTTTGGCTTGGTTTGCAGTGTTGTCAGAAGAGATGTAAATATAACCAAAATGTTCTTCCTCCTTCGTGAGTAATCCCATGGAGCAAGGGGAGGTGGGGTAGCTGGGGGCATCCAGCCCACGACTTCCAGTCTTTAAATAGAGGGCAGTCGTTGTGCAGGTGCAGCTGCAGGACTCCCCAGCACACAGAGGGTTGGTTTCAGAGGTTGCAGGGACTATGAGGGCTACCGGCTGCCCTCTGAATAGCCCGAATGCTCAGTGCTCAGGGAATGGGAACCTTTGGAAATGATACCGTGGAAGTGAGACACGAGCCTTTGGAGACTAGAAACTGTGAGCCATGAGAGGGTGTTGGTCTTTTGCCAGAATTAGAAGTAGTTGAGAAAGAGGCAGAGAGAGGAAAAATGAAAACAAAAAGCAGCTTTGGAGAATTAGGAATGGAGGTGGGTGGAAAGCATACATTGTTAGAAGGTCATTCATTCTAATAAGGCTGACACTGTGGTTGTTGAAAGAGTAAGTGACACAATCTTTGTGTAGCACTTAGAACATGCCTTCATTTATAGTAGATCCATAGATGGATAGGAGCCGTCAAGTTGACTCTGACTCATAGAGACCCATTATGTTAGTCTGGGTTGACTAGAGAAACAAATCCAGAGACACTTATGTGTGTAAGAGAGCTTTATATCAAGACGTAATTATGCATCAATAAAATACCTCAGTCCAGTCCAGATCAAGTCCATAAGTTTGATATTAACCCATAAGTCTAATATTAAGCCCTGAATTCCTCTTCAGACTCACGCAGGACATGTCATGATGCAGAATGCACGAAGCTCACAGGCCGGTAGGTGGGAAGTCCTGTGGGCCCAGTGGTGGTGGGAGCATCTCCAGGGCTCTGGCTGCCAGTGGTGTGACTCCATGTGGCTTGTCAATAGGAAGGCGAAGCAGAGAGAGAGTGTGTGTGTCCCACCTCCAGGGAGGAAGACAGGAGTTCCCAGAATCCTCAGATGGCCAGGCCCACACAGAGGCCTCATTGGTAAGGACCTGATACACAGGCTGGACTCTCCCCCTTCTAAACTTGACAGGAGATTATGTAACTGCCACACCATATACAACAGATTGAAATGCTGTGCAGCTCTTGGGCATCCTCATAGTAACAGGCATGTTCAAGTCCACGGTTATATCTCTTGTGTTAATATTCTTCATTAAAGATCGTCTTCATCCTTGTTGGCCTGCTACTTCATCAAATATGATGTCTTCCTCTGGTGAGGAATTCTATCTGATGACCTAAACCAAGCAAGTCAGAAAATATTCTGTTTTGATCCATAAAGCTTTTATGTTAGACAGGGTTCTCTCACAGTGAGGCATACCTGAGCTAAAGCTCCATTGATAGCTTGACCTCCATAAGCCCACACTCTGACTGGTGAGCCTTCAAAAGATTTTGGGTCTTCTGGAATTAGTGTCAGTTCCGAGCCAGTGTCCAGTAATCCCCCAAAAGTTTGATTATTTCCTTTCCCCCAGTGAACAGTCACTCTTGTGAAAGGCCGCAGGTCCCTTTGGGGAAGGCTAGAAGAAAGACTAACAGTATAGACCTTCGGTAATGTAGCAGAGTCTTCCTTCAAAGGGACTCAGCCTTCCCCTCATTCAAGGGGTTGCGGGTCTGTAAACTGGCTCAGGTCTGGGAATTGATTGGTCGTGACTGTCTATTCTGCCATTTACCTGTTCTAGCATTCTTTCACCTGTATAGATCACATAAATATTTAGTAGGTTTCCCATGTATTTCACTCCTAGGGACACCATGGCTAAGTAGCCAATGCCATAAGTCCACATGAGACAGGTTGCTTTGAGTACTATGGAAACCTTGCTGTCTATTACGATAACCACATTCACCCTGCCTCTGTTGATTTAGTGCTGACGCCTGCCCTCTACCATCACGGGGACCAATCAGCCCCATTGTGGGCAAATGTCGCAGTTCACTTAGGCACTGTTAATCCTGGTTCACATAAAATAGCAATCACAGGAGTCTTAAGAGATGCTGGGGTCCACTTCACAAACTTGTTCCTTATGGCTGTGGTGAAGGGTATGTCCTCAGGACACCCCCTTTTTGCATCTATGGGTATATCCTGATAGATCCATTCCCACATACCAATTTCCCTAGGCTTGTGGATGCCTTCTTCTACAGTGTACTAAGGTAGGTCAGGCACCTCAAGTTGGTCTAATCTAGGCCATCTGACAGTCCATGCTTTAGTGAACCAACCAAATAAGGAATTGGATCCTCTCTTAGCCTCTCTCGCTGAGACATTGAAAGAAGAATCTGTGCTTAGGGGTCCCATATCCAGAAACTCAGACTGGTCTAATATTACATTTCGTGCAC
>NW_022111329.1:340895-343069 GCF_000313985.2 Echinops telfairi | reverse complement strand
GTTTTCGGCTGCCATGTGGCTATTTTGCCAGGATATGAGTTTTATCAATGGTGTCCCGCTTTACCAATGTTAAAATCTGGCCACCTTAATCTAGAGGAAATAATGGGAGGTGAGGGTGTTTCCTGGGTGCTCTCAGCAATATCCTATAAGGCATCTCCCTCAGGCAATGCTACAGATGCAGCCCCACCTGGCATTTCAGCTTGAACTGTTTGGTTAATCTGCTCAGGTGTGGGTTGTTTTACTGATAGTGGATTAATACCCACAGCTGGGAGGGGTGGATCTATTGACTGGGGTGGCTTAATCATTTCTAGAGGCTCAGGATCCTCTTCTTCTGGATCATCAGCCCATATACTCCTATCCCATGTTTCAGGGTCCCAACCTTTTCCTATCAGTGCCCTTACTTTAGTATCAGACACTGCTCTAGATCTTCAATTCAACCGACCTTGTATTCAGCCACTCGCATGAGACTGTGCACCTTGTTCTCAGCAATGTTAGCTCTATTACTAGAAGAGAGAAGGTCCTCCTTTGTAGCACAGACAGAAGCTTTTAGGTCTGTTATTCGGCACATGAGACGTGCTTCTGAGATTCTGAGACCATCCCTCTCCTTAATCACACTTTCCATTGTAAGGAGGACCAGCCAACCAGCTTCCCTATACTTGTCATCCTGACAAAACTGCTGGGAAATATCAAACATACGATCACTCAGAAACTCTCCTTTAACCAGAACTACATCTATTGATGGTGATACTGTAGATATTAGCTTTGCTACTTCCCACCATGGGTTAGTAAGAGTGGCAGACTCCCATGCCTTTAGGGATAGAAATAGCATTGTCAGTGCTGTTAAACCTAATCAGGTGGGATACCCAATTTAAGAAGCCCTTATTTGTGCTTTTATTTCTCTAGAACCACTCCTGGTAACAATAATGTTAGATAGGGTTCTTAAAAAACAGGACACTTAGGATTTTATATATATTTATATAGATAGATATATAACATAAGACATGAACAGCTAATTAATCTACAGAGCAGTATAAATAGCTCAGTGCAGCTCACTTCTGTGAGACAGCTGTCCTTCCAGTCTTGAGGGATGCTGGGTAGTCCTCTGTAGAGCAATTCAGGCTATCTGGCCACAGGCAGCAAATAGCAAGGCAGGTCATCAACAGTCAGCCAGATGACAGGGTCCGACAGTCCCCAGCTTGAGCGAGTAGCCTGGCAAAGCAAGTCTTGAAGGAACCTCAAACTACAGCGACATAGTCCATGGGTTAGGTGTCCCACAGGTAGGTAGCTTGCAAATTGAGGCACAGAGCAAACAAGGCAGCCGCACACTGGTCCGATGATCAAAGAGCGAGAGACAAGAAAGGCAAGGCTCCCCCAAGCCATTTATCTCTCCACCCTTCAATTAATCCCACGTGTGTTCATTGGCCAGCTTGGCACAATAAATCTATCTATCACAGCTTTCTTTGGCTAATTTTTGGAAATACATCACCAGGCCCTCCTTCCTAGTCTATTAGTCTGGAAGTGCCACTGAAACCTGTTCACTTTGGGTGTCCCCGATATTATTTGGAGTATTGGCGGAATAGCTTCCAATGTCACAAGCACCCAAGCTCCCATTGCCAATACACTGATGGATGGATTTATAGTTAGCACTCAGTAATGTGTGACTGCTACCTATTAAGATTCTGACCTCTGTCAGAACTTATTAACACCAAATTGTAACTTCATATTGGTGGGCATGTGCCTGCCAACATCATGGGCTTCCATGACCATTTGAGCTAGTCTTTTTGTGCAGTTGGACCTCCTCAAGAGGAGGACCTCCTCCTCTGCTCAGCCCGTGAGTGACACTGCTAGTTTTCTTAACTTTCCCAGAATGCCTTGTGGCCAAGCTACACTCAGTATGACAGTGATTGGCTTTGGATTATTGCAGAGTCCCCTATGCAGCCACCTTTGCTGTGTAGTTTAAAGCAGACATAACTGTTCAAGCTACTCTTTTGCCTTGACCTTTTCAGTTCCTCCCTCTTCCTCTCTTCTGGAGAGGCAAGATGAGTTCTTGCTGTAGTGGAGGCTACATAAGAATAGTGGGGGGAAGAACAAGGTGAGGAGATAAGAGAAAAAAATCTCTGCTTGGGAGGGAAGGGATTTGGGGGCTTTGCCAAATAGAGTCTTCTAAACAAACA
>NW_022111329.1:330293-331404 GCF_000313985.2 Echinops telfairi | reverse complement strand
TTGCTTTGATTTGTGTTATTCCAATACTTTCTGATGTATGAAAGCCGAAACATCATATTTAAGGGATTTAATAATTCAGATAAGAGGAATTTCTAGATAACCGAATGCTTTCCTTTGAGGCATGGAATAGAGATGGTCTTGGGATTTCTGAGGTTTAAGGACCCCAAAGCACCTAACATCCATTTATTGTATAGAAATAACCAAGAGATTATGGCTACAGTAAGTGAAAATAGAAACTAGATGAACTGAGACATTTCATCTAGTTACTCAGTTTCCACTGAGTCGGTCCTGAGTCCGGGTGACCGCATGTGTGTCAGAGCAGAACTACACCAGTGAGTGTCCAGCGGCTGATTTCTAAGAATTGGGCCACCAGGTCTTTCTTCCAAGGCACCTCTGGTTGGTCTCAAACCTCCACATTTTCAGTTAGTAGTCAGGCACTCAGCCATCTGCAGCACCAAGAAGGGGAAGGACAGGGCTATGACTGTAGCAGGGATGCATAAAGCAGAAACCAACCACCACAACAACCTCTCAAAGGCCAGTAATGAGAGAAGAACCAGTAGTTACAAGAGAGTAAGCACCTAGCTCCATAATAAAAAATAAGGGCAGGATGCAAGTGACTACCAGACTCTCTAAGCCCCTTTGCAGACAGTCAATACCCAGTTGTCTCTATAAAGAACTTAGTTGCCCTTATATACTCTGGAAAGACAGAAATACACTAACCAGCAAGAGGCTTGGTTGTGCCAAGGCTGGGGAAGGGAAAGGGTCTTAGGTCTATATATATTATACTTTACTATAGTATCAATGAAAATATGAATTCACTATAGTTTCAAATTCCAATGGTGCACCATACTTTCAATCCTGGCAGGGAATGCCTGAGACTCTAACTTCATTTAGCAAGAGGTGAGAGCATTGAACCCTGCTGAGCTTTGTAAGAGACGCCGCTCGTGGGGTCTGAGTGGGCTGCTAACTCATGCTCAGTAGTTGGACTCCACCCACTGTCCTACAGGAAAAATAGGAGGGTCTCTGCTCTCGGAAAGATTTCCAGCTTCAGGAGCCCCACGTCCCGGGACAGTTCGCCTCTGCCTAGAGGGTGGCTATGAGTCAGAAGTGG